>NC_138769.1:238516580-239098485 GCF_965119305.1 Pelophylax lessonae
GATGTTTTAAAGCACGTTATTCCAAACAATTTAGGAATGTTAGGTGATTTATGCCCTTTATGGAATAAAACCCGACTCTGCGTCAACTACGTAATTTTCCATGGGAGTTTTGCCATGGATCCCCCTCCGGCATGCCACAGTCCAGGTGTTTGTCCCCTTGAAACAACTTTTCCATTACTATTGTGGCCAGAAAGAGTCCCTGTGGGTTTTAAAATTTGCCTGCCTATTAACCTCCCTGGCGGTATGATTATGTCAGGAATTACATACCAAAAGCGGTACAATTGTTTTCATGGAAATTTGGCGTTATGTATTATAGGCCTACAATTCTTAGTAATTACTGACTTAAACCTGACCAAAACAAGACTCTAGTAGACATCCCAGATGTGATAAATTTGAAACACAAACACGTGAATTATAATCGAATCAATAATATTATTTTATTATTTAATATATAATATATATAATAAAATTATATTATTGATTAGATTATAATTCATGCATTATATATTATATATAGATATATGTGTGTATATATATATATATATATATATGCAAAAAATTTTGGGGGAGCATACCCATGTATTTCTAAAGCTGCTGCAGCTATGAACCAAAAGACATGTATATTAAAAAAGAATAGCGCGCAAATGCAAAAGAAATAACTACCAAATCTGAAGACAATCCATAAATAAAAATGGGGGTTTGGTCCCACCATATGGCCATATCGTGCTCAAGCCCACTACTGCGTCAAAGTACCCCATTATCAGTGGGTCCTACACTATCCATGAAAAAGAGATGAATCCAGCCTAACCCTTGGAGATAATACTCCTTGCTGGGAAGGATGTGCAAATGCACTACAGGGGACTCCTACTATATCCACTAGATGGTGGACACTGATTGAGTACAGGTGTGTGTGGGGGGGTGGGGAGGGTTGCTCAACCTCGATGGTCTGGTCAGACCGAATACATAATAAACAGGCAAAAAATTTTGGGGGAGCATACCCATGTATTTCTAAAGCTGCTGCAGCTATGAACCAAAAGACATGTATATTAAAAAAGAATAGCGCGCAAATGCAAAAGAAATAACTACCAAATCTGAAGACAATCCATAAATAAAAATGGGGGTTTGGTCCCACCATATGGCCATATCGTGCTCAAGCCCACTACTGCGTCAAAGTACCCCATTATCAGTGGGTCCTACACTATCCATGGAAAAGAGATGAATCCAGCCTAACCCTTGGAGATAATACTCCTTGCTGGGAAGGATGTGCAAATGCACTACAGGGGACTCCTAGTATATCCACTAGATGGTGGACACTGATTGAGTACAGGTGTGTGTGGGGGGGTGGGGAGGGTTGCTCAACCTCGATGGTCTGGTCAGACCGAATACATAATAAACAGGCAAAAAATTTTGGGGGAGCATACCCATGTATTTCTAAAGCTGCTGCAGCTATGAACCAAAAGACATGTATATTAAAAAAGAATAGCGCGCAAATGTAAAAGAAATAACTACCAAATCTGAAGACAATCCATAAATAAAAATGGGGGTTTGGTCCCACCATATGGCCATATCGTGCTCAAGCCCACTACTGCGTCAAAGTACCCCATTATCAGTGGGTCCTACACTATCCATGAAAAAGAGATGAATCCAGCCTAACCCTTGGAGATAATACTCCTTGCTGGGAAGGATGTGCAAATGCACTACAGGGGACTCCTACTATATCCACTAGATGGTGGACACTGATTGAGTACAGGTGTGTGTGGGGGGGTGGGGAGGGTTGCTCAACCTCGATGGTCTGGTCAGACCGAATACATAATAAACAGGCAAAAAATTTTGGGGGAGCATACCCATGTATTTCTAAAGCTGCTGCAGCTATGAACCAAAAGACATGTATATTAAAAAAGAATAGCGCGCAAATGCAAAAGAAATAACTACCAAATCTGAAGACAATCCATAAATAAAATCTTTTTTAATATACATGTCTTTTGGTTCATAGCTGCAGCAGCTTTAGAAATACATGGGTATGCTCCCCCAAAATTTTTTGCCTGTTTATTATGTATTCGGTCTGACCAGACCATCGAGGTTGAGCAACCCTCCCCACCCCCCCACACACACCTGTACTCAATCAGTGTCCACCATCTAGTGGATATAGTAGGAGTCCCCTGTAGTGCATTTGCACATCCTTCCCAGCAAGGAGTATTATCTCCAAGGGTTAGGCTGGATTCATCTCTTTTTCATGGATAGTGTAGGACCCACTGATAATGGGGTACTTTGACGCAGTAGTGGGCTTGAGCACGATATGGCCATATGGTGGGACCAAACCCCCATTTTTATTTATGGATTGTCTTCAGATTTGGTAGTTATTTCTTTTGCATTTGCGCGCTATTCTTTTTTAATATACATGTCTTTTGGTTCATAGCTGCAGCAGCTTTAGAAATACATGGGTATGTGCATATATATATATATATATATGCATATATGTGCATATATATATATATATATATATATATATATATATATATATAATATAAAATGTGTTTTGTGCAACGTTTTTTTTTTTTTTTTTTTTTTTTTAATTTCCCTCCCTAGTTCCGCTCCCATGCAGCATTGCTGCTGCAGGGAACGGAACTAGGAAGTGATCACACCGACGGAGGGACGGAGGAGCGGCGGGACTCTCGGCTGGCGATCTCAGCAATGAGAGATCATCGCTGGATCGCCAGGATAAGGTAAGAGAACACCGCTGCGCTCTCTGCAATCCACCCCGAGCGTGACACGGGGTTACCGCTCCTGATATGAAAAATCAACCCCGAGTCACGCTCGGGATTACCGCCAAGGTGGTTAAAGTCTATGACGGTTCGCAATGTTCGCTGGTTCGCGAACATTCGCTGATGTTCGCGTTCGCCGTTCGCGAACGGCGAATTTTATGTTCGCGACATCACTATTCACATGTTGGAATATATATGCTATCACTTTTGTACCTGCATTTTCTGTATTTTTCTACTTACAATGTTGAAACTGTTTGTTATGCAACTTATAACCAATAAATAATATTATTAAAAAAAAAAAAAAATTAGGTGGCTGCGAGCAGTGGGCCCCCTAACCCATGGACTATGTATTTTCTAATGATCGACTAAAATCGTTTTTTCGTTGCCGATACCGATATTTTGGCAATCGCATATCAGTATTGGCCGATATTGGCCGATTATTTTGCAAAATTTTAAATGTACAAAAATAACACAAATTTCAACACAAAAAAAAAAATAAATAAATAAAAATCAATTTTTTTTTAAACATTTTAGGCCAATTTGTTTTCTGCTACATATTCTTGGTAAAAAAAAAAAAAAAAAAATCACAATAAGCATAACTTGATTGGTTTGCGCAAAGTTATCGCGTCTACTAACTACGGGGAAGATTTATGTCATTTTTATTGGTTTTTTTTACTAGTAATGGCGGCGATATGCGATTTTTAGCGGGACTGCGTCAGTTCGCACAGGAGGGCCAGCCTGCCTCAGTATATCTGCGGCGGGCAGTCCGGAAGATTATTTAAGTTATTGAAATAGTGCTGGCTCATTGCCTTCAATAATATTTGCATGGCTAAAAGCCAGATCTTTGTATCACGCCTTCCTCTGGATCAACTGCAGGTATAGGATTGTGTATATGGGATTGTATGGTTGTGTTTTCTTTACTGTTTTTGTTTTTTTATTGGTTGAGTCAGATGGACTTCTGTCCTTTTTCAACTAACTAACAACCACGGTACAGGGCTAGCTCACTACTAGCTCATTACTACTAGCTCATTACACACAGTAGGAAACTATTTGATTGCATAGTTTAGAAAGTGTATGTTGAACTGAACATTTGATAATAATGAAATCAAAAACATGTCAACACACTTGAACAAAAGCATTTGTTGGTTAGTGATGTAAAAAATACATTTTGGATTTTGTGTGGGATAGTCTAGGTCACCCTTTATTTTAATTACCTAGACCCTATCATAATCAATCACAAAGCCTTCTTGCAACAATAGCAACAAACTTATACCTATACTTGTACTATATTATACAAACTTCCCACAGGGCTCATGTCTGTGCATGCAATCTATTGCAATGCTGAACAACAGCTCTAGCCATGTGTAGGGGGAAACCAAAATGTTACTAAAACCCATGAGTTTTGGGGTTGCCCCTACACATGTTAGCATAGTGAAACTAAAAAAATAAATTTGGAATGCAGAAGTGTCATTTTAAAAGCATACATTTCTATGAACCATTGCAATTGCAAATAAAACATACTCACTGGCCACTTTATTAGGTACAGCTTCCTAGTACCAGGTTGGACCCCTTTTTGCCTTTAGAACTGCCTAAATTCTTTGTGGCACAGATTTAGCAAGGTATTGGTACATTCTGACATGATAGACTCACGCAGTTGCTGCAGATTTGCCGGCTGCACATCCATGATGTGAATCTCCTGTTTCTCCTGTTCCACCACATCCCAAAGGTGCTTCCATTGGATTGAGATCTGGTGATTGTAAAGGACATTGGAGTAATAAATACATAACAAATGCATGTCAGCTTGAATTAATATGCGTTAAAAAAATGCAAAAAAAATAAAAAATACATAAGAATGCAGACGCAAAAGTGTCAATCTAGCCTAAAACCCCAGTACTGAATAGGAACGGAAATAATTATGTTTTACTCTGTTCTGCAGAGCATGCAATAAAGTCTACAAAATAGTGAACTAATATCTAAAAATGAGAATCTCACAAATACTCCCTGGCTGCATTTGGAGAATGGGTGCATAAATGACCAGCTTACAAATGCTTCCACTAAACATGAATATCATTATTTAAATGTTCTACATAGCAGTTGCACTATAACATTAAAAATGATCTATCTTTTCACAACAGCATCTACATAACACTTAGTTCATTTCAAATTATTTTATTTCCCTTAAAAGAAATTAAATTAATTTTGTTGTTGCTGTGCACTGGACAATATCTCTATTAATCTTACTAGCCCAAAGGTTGTTTTTTTTGCAACAAGTTTGAATGTAAGAAAGATAATGCTGCAAGATGTAAATAGATGATATCATTTATAAATCATTTTAGAGGGGGCATTGATAAATTGTAGATATCAGAGATAGCAATAGCCTTGGGGGGGGGGGGGGGGGGGGTCAAGAGCGAAGAAATAAAATTTGTATACAAAGGTGTGTTTTGAAGTATTCTCACATGCTCATCCTCTGTAGCAGATATCAAAATATTGGATATCACATGCAATTGGCCTCTGAATGATTGCTAGTAAGCTATCATGCATAGATGTGAATTACGAAAGCACTATGATGTGCTACTTTTTTCAAAGAATTTTTTTTTTACCACAGCTGACATTTTTAAAAGATTTGTAGTAGCACAAATCACAGTTCCATGTCTTCCAAAAAATGACAATATTTTGAAAAATGTACCTATATTCTAACATGTCATATCTATGAATTAAGTCAAAACGCCATATGCCAACAGGCAAGAGACCCTATCAATTGTTTTAAAGTTTTTAATCAAACAATTATCCTGTAAAGAAGAATGTACATGCTTAACAAACCACAACTTATTGTCACGTACCTGGGTGTCCTTAAACTGGGGAGGTTCCCAGGTTTGCAGCCTGCAGCCTTGCCTGTTATGCCACAGGGAAGCTCTGGAGTCTTTGCAGTGATTTCCCAGCCTGATGCTTTGCCTTGGACTCACTAGCCCCACCTGCTACCAGCTGTGAACAATGTACAATTTAACCAGCTGTGAACAATGTACAATTTAACCAGCCCATAAATAGCAGCACTTCCTGTTACTCAGTGCCTGTTTGTTTGGATTATCTCCCTGGGTGTGCTGTATGCTCTTTGACTGATTATCGTGTGTGAACTTTTGCCTGAATTCTTGACTCCTCTTCAGCCTGCCGATTTCGTACTTCACCGCCAGCATGTGTATGACCTCTGCCTGCCTGACCATTCTTTGGATTTTGTTTGTATATCACTTTGCCCAATCTGTTGCCGGCCTGATCTCTCTGACTACGTTTTCACCGAATCCTCAGCACTCAAGCTCCACTTAGGACTTTACCTCACAGGTACTTAACACATAACTCCTGTAGGACGGAGGGCCACATCCTAAAAAGGATGAGGGGACCTCAACAACCACAGGGGAAGTGATTTTATTTGTGCCAACAACAGTCTGATCTAAATGAGGAAGAATAGAACCTTCAATAGTATCAATAGTATGGAATCAACGCGTTTCACTGTTAAAAGCTTCTTTAGGATTCACGCCTAATGATGAACACCACATAGATCAGACTGTTTACTGACTTTTAGGGAGACCTGGGCATTGTTACTTTAGAGCCTATCAATATGTTTTATCCATGGAGAGACATGTGATCCTAGACTTCCCAAGGAATTGAGTAAGGGTAGTAAAAAATGTCATAAAAATATGCATCTTAGCTTGCCTGGATCAAAATGACATGCTCTTGTAAACGGGGGGGGGGGGGGGATTATCCCAGCATTGGATGCAGAGGAATAATCTTTGCAATATAAGGTGACTCCACAGTTTCTACCCTGTTCTTAATGCATCCACCAAACACCACCGTTTGTCTCACCAAGCAAGAAGAGCCAGAAAAATACCCTCTTGTTTGGTGAGACAAACAGTGGTGTTTGGTGGATGCATTAAGAACAGGGTAGAAGCTGTGGAGTCACCTTATATTGTTGAGATATACACCCTTTTTATTCCACAGCATCCAGAAGGATGTCAGCAATGGTGGCTTGTTTATTCCTCTCATAAAATTTTAAATTTAATTTTCTTTTCAATGGTGTGTTCCAGCCATCATATCAGGATGAGTTACAGCCACGCTTTAAAGAATACTGAAACAAGTTTTGAGCTACTCTTTAAAATCCATTCATTTCTAATTTAACCCACTTACTGTGAGTTGTTAATGACACAAACCCTGGAGGTATGTAATCACACAGCCTGGCCTCACAGTATTCCCAGACTAAGTGGCACTTACACATCATTAGGTGTACACTGCTCAGTCCAAAAAGGACCACCCCCATCATGGCAGGACCTATGATGTCAGCTGACTGGACAGAAGACTGCAAGGAAATGGGTAAATATAGGGTGTATATTTAAACAAAACATGTATGGGGGAGGCCAAATGGTCTACATGTTCATGTGGCTATCATTCTGCTTTATGTTATCAGTGCAATGCTCTATAATTCCTGGCTTACTCTGTTTTATAAAAGTGTCTTTTTTAATTTAGATGGTAGCATACAGTTGGTTAAAGACCTTAAATAGTAAATCCACTGTGTTTTCTGGCCTTTTGCTTGACATCAATTCCTATTCGGCAAAATCAAGGCATAGGCTATCCTTTTTGTAAGGTCTTAAATCAAACTGCTGAAGGTAAAATAAAATGTTGGACCTGAAGAAGTTTTTTGGCATAGTGTGCAAATGTGTACCTAGCAAAGCGTTCTCATACCGCACTGCAATATTCACGCCAACCCCCATCACCAGAGCTTCTATTTTTCTTTGGTCTTCTTCCAGGCTTGGATACACATGCATACACAAGTGGGTTGATTTACTAAAACCAGAGCATACAAAATCTGGTGCAGCTCTACATAGAAACCAATCAGCTTACATGTTTTATTGTCAAAGCTTAATTGAATAAACTGAAGTTAGAAGTTGATTGGGTACCATGCACAGCTGCACCAAATTCTAAGTGTTCCAGTTTTAGTAGATCAACCCCAGAATACTTTATCTAAACACAAAACCCTGCTGGGTTTTTACATCTACTATGCCTAAACTCAATTAAGTCATGACTACGCTTGTCAGCAGGATAAGGGATAAAAGAGGTGACACTTTTTAGGTGAGAAATGTATAGAGCAATTTATAAATCTTTCTTAAATGGAATTTTTAAAACATTAAAATTTTACTCCTTTATAAGACTCATTGTTTAAAATTCTGATCACTGAATTATACTTTACAAAACATGTTTCCCTACGCAACAGACATATTAATCATAATAATTGTGTTAATACATTACCAACATAAAACTAGGAATTAACAATCCTTTTATGTGATATAAATATTTTGAACTTCATATTTTATGTGTTTGTTAAATAAAAATGTTTCTCTAAATTGTATAGTTAAAAATATTTTTACATCATGGGGTTTGAGAAAATGAAAAAAATCTCACTTGACACCAATAAGCATTTTGTATACTAGTTTATCAGGCATGTCATTAGATTTCGTATTCTGTTTATTACCATGGTAGCAGAATTGCCAGTGTATTTTGAATTTCTGTTTCTGTGACTGGTGAAGACAGAATGATAAGTCCATTGAGACAAGCTTTTATCTATTCATAGGATGGTTTATTAAAAGGATCTTATCATTGAACTAAATATGTCTCATTAGGCTCTGAGTGAAGCATTTCCTGACTTAAGTTCCAATAGTTCCATTGGTACTAGAGCTTCAAAACAATTTAATTTAATTGTCCCACACCTAGTATGTATCATATATGCTGGGGATTCAAAACGACTTCTTTGGTAGAACCTTTGTGTTTTGTGATATTTTAAAGGTCAGACATAAAGGCAAAACTGTAACATCTATTCCAAACTTCATCCAATGTAGTACATGCAGTGCCCAAATATATACAATAGATAGAAACTGAACCAAAGTAGAAAGCCATTTTCTTAGATTCTTGAAAAAAAATGAATTAAATATATTAATTGAATTTGAATATTTGTTAAATAAAATTGATTTTGGTAGTGGTGAAATTAAAAAAAAAAAGATATGATAGTTGCTTGAGAACAATTGTAATGTATAAAATATTTGTTTTTAACTTATCATTCTTGAAACACCAAAGACGCTAACTTGGTTTATTCCCTAATTCAACCCCTGCAAAGTCCATTGGATCCCAGGCCCAGGTTGTACCTACTGCCTCAGTTGAGATTAAGCCTCACCCTTTCTTACCCCTATCCCCCCCACCACCACCACCACCACCACCACTATAACCACCACCACCACTATTTAACTGTTAAACGGAAGAACTTAAGAGAATGTAAGATCATTGCTAACTCATCAAAAATAAGTAGATTTGACTTGTTTTGCTTCTTTGCTGATATTTATATTATTATGATTGATGTAAGAGTTATATTTCTATTCTTATATACGTCATATCTCTATTCTATATATGTCAAACTTTTTTATGTCTAATTTGTATTTTATGAAAATGTTGAGTTCTATTTATATATGTTAATTCTGTAATCATGGTACTTCTTTTATATTCTAGGTATAATTGTACTCGGCACAGTGGCTTAATCTTTGGCACTCTTAGCTAGCAGCACTTAGCTCATGAGTTTAAATCCCACCCATGCTACCACCTCCCTAGAATTGCAATGGCAAATGCACATGTGCTTTGGCGAACGCATAAGTGCCACTAGCGAGAGCTAAATTGTATCACACTGATGGAAAATATGCTTTCCCCTATGCACCTATTCATTCAGCATTGACACTTTAGGTAGGTTGATCAGATTTATACCTAGAATTTATAGTAGTACCATGATAAAAGCATAAACATATACAGTATCTCACAAAAGTGAATACACCACACACATTTTTGTAAATATTTTATTATATCTTTTCATGTGACAACACTGAAGAAATTACACTTTGCTACAATGTAAAGTACGGAGTGTTCAGCTTGTATAACAGTGTAAATTTGTTGTCCCCTCAAAATAACTCAACACACAGCCATTAATGTCTAAACCGCTGACAACAAAACTGAGTACACCCCTAAGTGAAAATGTCCAAATTGGGCCAACTTAGCCATTTTCCCTCCCCTGTGTCATGTGACTTATTAGTGTTACAAGGTCTCAGGTGTGAATGGGGAGCAGGTGTGTTAAATTTGGTGTTATCACTCTCACTCTCTCATACTGGTCACTGGAAGTTCAACACGGCACCTCATGGCAAAGAACTCTCTGAGGATCTGAAAAAATAATTGTTGCTCTACATAAAGATGGCCTAGGAAATAAGAAGATTGTCAAGACCCTGAAACTAAGCTGCAGCACCGTGGGCAAGACCATACAGTGTCATTTCTTCAGTGTTGTCACATGAAAAGATATAATAAAATATTTACTAAAATGTGAGGGGTGTACTCACTTTTGTGAGATACCGTATAACTAGAAGTCAACATTGTAATAAAATTATATTTAGACAATAACAATTATTTATCATATAATAGATAACTAAGAGCCTGGTTTGGATTGGAGGGACCCCCACGCTGATTTTTCGTGATTAATATTGTGCTGTTACACCCACTTGTGGCAGGCAGCACAACTTCACTCCACAAAGCTACATATAGTTCCCTGGATACAATTAAGAGCTACCCCTAACTTTCTAAATGTTACTGAAGTGTATTTGTATTTTGAAAATGTTGTTGCAAAGCAAACAAGGATTAGAAGTAGAGATTGACCGATTATCGGCAACACCGATATATCGGGGCCAATATGCACTTCAACATGTATAAAAATATAATGGCATGGATATAAGTAATACAACAGGTAAATGGTGCAATGACAGACCAAATCATATACATGAAGGCTGACTGGTTGTAAACTGAAATGGAGCCATACAATATACAATCTGATTGTACAAGTTCTGTACAATCTCCTTCAGATTTACCAAAACTATATAATGGGAGGACACACCAGCTATCTGATCACTCTGTATCCAATCAGACAGGCCCTTGCACTATATAATTGATGGCCGATCGAAAGGATAGTGTACAATCAGATTGTATAGTGAATTCTGAGCTTTACAGAACCCAGGACACGCTTCTCCTGTTTCAGTACTACAGCTTTATTCATATAGGCGGTTATCTGATCTCTCATTTCCTGCACTCTCCAAATGAACAGATCTATGCAAGATGAATTTAAGAAAAAACAAAAAATGTCTGTAGTGAGACCGGTGATCAATGATTAATTGTATTAGAAAACTGTGCACCTAGCTGGGGTTGATGGGAATTTACTGGAAGGAGGGAAGGCAGCCACAGGTGTGTGCTGATGAGGTCAGCTGATGAATTCCTTCCTGTGCCTTATGGTGGCCATACACTATATGAAAAATCGTCCGAAATGTGGTCATTTGGAAAGTTTGTTCGCTTTTCGGCCAGTTAATGGGCACAAATCGGTAATGGGTTGTGACGTTTTTGAGCCAAAAAAAACAAGGTACAAGTTTGGAAAATTTCTGCCGAATGAACAATACATTGAAAAATTGATTTTGATAATTGAAAAGATTAATTTATGTCCATTGAACGATTTATCGGTCATTACATGATGGCACGATCATCTGCTCTCACCTGCCGAGTGTTAGAAAATGAGTTCGGACGATTTTTCATATAGTGTATGGCCAGCATTACTGGCTTCTATGTCTAATATCTACATACCAGCAAGAGATGAAGCGTTGTAAGGAAATATAGCAAAGGCACAGGTAAGACCTTCTCTCAATTAATGCACAGGTAAGGCCTTCTCTCACTTAACCACTTCAGCCCCGGAGGATTTGGCTGCTCAATGAACAGGTCCTATTTTGCGATTCGGCACTGCGTGAATTTAACGGACAATTGCGCGGTCGTGCGAAACTGTACCCAAACAAAATTGACGTCCTTTTTTTTCCCATAAACAGAGCTTTCTTTTGGTGGTATTTGATCACCTGTGCGATTTTTTTTTTTTTTTTGTGCTATAAACAAAAATAGAGCGTCAATTTTGAAAAAATAACAATATTTTTCACATTTTTTTATATGAAATTCTCAAAAAAAAATGGAAAAAATCTAATTTTTTAACATTTTAAGCCAATTTGTTTTCTGCTACATATTTTTGGTAAAAAAAAATTGCAATAAGCGTATTTTGATTGGTTTGCGCAAAAGTTATTGAGTTTACTAACTACGGGAAAGATTTATGTCATTTTTATTTATTTATTTTTTTACTAGTAATAGTGGCGATCTGCAATTTTTTTTTTTTTTTGCGGTACTCCGATATTGCGGCTGACATTTGTTACACTTTTTGGGGTACCAGTGACATTACTACAGTAATCAGTGCTAAAAATATGTGTAATAATATACTGTTACTGTAAAAATGACACTGGCAGGAAAGGGGTTAACTGTACTGGTGATCAAGGGGTTAAATGTGTCCCTAGGGGTGTGATTCTAACTGTCAGGGGGCGTGGTTTGTGAAGTAATCACAGAGACTTGCGATCCTATATAGCTGGATCACATAGCCTCTGTGATCACTTCAAGGAGAATGACAGACGGCTGTGTTTACATCAGCCGTCTGTCCTCTCTCTCTGCCACGGGAGATCGCGAGTGGACGACAGTGCGCGCTCGCCCCCTAGAGTCTCCTGAATGAGCGACGTAGTACTACGTCACTTTGCCCAGGAGCGCCTGCCTGCTGCAGTAAAACTTATGTGGGCGGGGCTGCAGTGGTTAAAGTGGAGTTCCACCTAAAACAAAAAAAAATACATAAAAATACCCCCGGGACAGTCAGGGCTAGTGCATTCCACAATGGATAGCCTCTGAACTGTCCCAGGTTGCACTTACCTTTTAGAAGAAATGCTTACCTTGAAAATGTCTTGTCCAGCGCTTCCATCTCATATGTGGGCAGCTGAAGCCAGTGTGATCCTCTTCTGCGTCCTCTTCGGTCCCACGATGCACTGCACTGGCCCCGCCGTCACTTCCGGGGCTGCAGCGTCATCCCTGCACAGCTTCTGGGCATGCCCAGAAGCTGTTTAGCAAGGAATTATGCGCCTGCACCGGAACTGACGTTGGGGCCGAGGCAGGCGCATTGATTCCTGGGAGTGATGACGTTCAGCTCCCAGGAATCATTGCAAGCCAGGAAGTGACGGTGGCGGCCGTGGCCGCAGAGGGAGGAAGAGGAAGTAAGGTAAGTATATTTTCTTCTAAAACAAGGTAAGTAAAAAAAAAAAAAAATTGCGATTATCCATTTGTTTTTCAGGTGACCCGGAGCAAGAAGATGGACCGATGTTAAATTTTAGGGTGGAACTCCACTTTAAAGAAGTTGTTACATAGAGGAGCTGGAATTTAGCAAAATTAAAAGCGAACTTAGCCTTTAAGTGAGGCATATGCAGACACACTCAGCTAACTGGGAAAAAGGTTAAAATGTGACCAGAGATGACTCATCCGTGGCACTTTCTGTGAATGGTAAACTTTTTATTGGGTGACATGTGAACATCACCATGATGATGCAACCAAAAACAAGCCACGTATGTATTGGGTGGTGAAAATTGCTAGCTAAGTTACATGGGTGTAGAGTTCATTAGGACTATACAGGATTTTATTTTAGCCAGCAGTTTGTGGAGCACTTTCTAAAATGCGCACACACACACATTCCAGACTGTATTCACATGTACAAATGCAGGAAGTCTACTGTGCATAGAATCAGGAAGTGCTGTGTGTTCTGAGGATCAATAAACACAAAAAACCAATACTAAATTCCCCTAAACCCTGGGAACACCAAGACATCTCCCATACTTACCTTGCAAATCAGGAACATCTCATGATAAAAAAAGTGATCTTATCATGTTAACTTGCTGACTCTGAGCTGCACTAACACTTGAAAGTGTGTCCAAATGTCCTTCCACACACACGAGGATGCATTTCCAGGCCAGGAGCCTGCCTGGCAACCAATTGTGTGCCATTGAGAAAATGTGCTTAAAATGCTTTATTTTCGCGAAATAATTATTAAAAAAAATTGTGTTTATGGGGTAGGCAACTGATGATTAGAGAAAATGAATACTTAACCACTTCAGCTCCGGAAGGTTTTACCCCCATAATGACCAGGCCATTTTTTGTGATTCGTCACTTCGTTATTTTAACTAACAAGTGCACAGTTGTGAAATGCTGTACCCAAATACAATTTATGTCTTTTTTTTTCCCCACAAATAGAGATTTCTTTTGGTGGTATTTGATCATCTCTGCGGTTTTTATATTTTGCGCTTTAACCACTCTAACCACTTGCCGACCGCCGCAAGTACATTTACTGCGGCGGTCAGCCCCGTACATGCAAAGTGACGTAGTACTACGTCGCTAGCCTGAGAGCCTCTAGGGGGCAAGCGCGCGCCGCCGGAGGCGCACTCCCGCCTCCGCTCATTCCCTAACAAGTCCACACGTGTGACTCGCGATCTCCCTGTGGAGAGGGAGAAAGGCAGGCGGCTGATGTAAACAAAGCCGCCTGTCATTCTCCCTGATCTAAGTGCAGAGATCATACGATCCTGCTATGTAGGATCGTATGTCTCTGTGATTACATCACTAGCCAGACCCCTTTACAGTTAGAAGCACGCCCCTAGGGACACACTTAACCCCTGCATAACCAAAAAAGTTAACCCCTTCCCTGCCAGTGTCATTTTTACAGTAACAGTGCATATGTATAGCACCGATTACTGTAGTAATGTCACTGGTACCCCCAAAAGTGTCAAAAATGTCAGTCAAAGGTCCGATCTGTCCGCCGCAATGTCGCAGTCCTGCAAAAAAATTGCAGATTGCCGCCATTACTCGTTAAAAAAAAAACACCAAAAATGACAGAAATCTTTCCCTTAGTTAGTAAACACAATAACTTTTGCGCAAACCAATCAAAATACGCTTATTGCGAATTTTTTTACCAAACATATGTAGCAGAAAACAAATTGGCCTAAAATGTTAAAAAAATTTAGATTTTTACATTTTTTGGTAGGGAAATTCATATAAAAAAATGTGAAAAAAAATTGTTATTTTTTCAAAATTGTCGCTCTTTTTTTGTTTATAGCGCAAAAAGTAAAAATCGCACAGGTGATCAAATACCACCAAAAGAAAGCTCTGTTTGTGGGGAAAAAAGGATGTCAATTTCATTTGGGTACAGTGTTGCACAAACCCACGCAATTGTCTGTTAAAGTCACGCAGTGCCGAATCGCAAAATAGGGCCTGGTCAGGAAGGTGGTAAAATCTTCCGGGGCTTAAGTGGTTAAGCCTATTTTTGACACTTGGTGTTTACAAGCTAAAATCAGTTTTTTTTTTTTTTTTTGCTAGAAAACTACTTAGAACCCCCAAAAATTATAAATGTTTTTTTAACAAAGACCCTAGAGAATAAAATGGAGATCGTTGCAATATTTTTTATCGCACCGTATTTGCACAGCGGTCTCCAAACGCAATTTTTTTAAAAAGAAATTCATCTTTTTGAATTAAAAATTAAGAAAACAGTAAAGTTAGCCCAATTTTTTTCCATAATGTGAAAGATCACGTTACACCGAGTAAATAGATACCCAACATGTCATGCCTCAAAATTGCGCACGCTCGTGGAATGGTGACAAACATTGGTACTTAAAAATTCCCAAAGACCACACTTTAAAAATGTCTACAGGTTACCAGTTTAGAGTTACAGAGGAGGTCTAGGGTTCAAATTATTGCTCTCGGTCTAACGATCGAATGTGCGGTTTGAACAACACCGTTTTCATATGTGGGCGGGACTTGCGTATGCGTTCCCTTCTGCGCACTAGCTAACGGAGACAGGGCGCTTTCATTTTTTTTCCTATTTATTTTATTTATTATTTTTTATTTTTACACAGTTTAAAAAAAAAAAAAATGGATCATTTTTATTCCTATTACAAGGAATGTAAACATCCCTTGTAATAGAAATAGGCATGACAGGTCCTCTTTATTGTGGGATCTGGGGTCAAAAAGACCTCACACCTCACAACTACACTAAAAAAGAAAAAAAAAAACATACAGTGGGTACGGAAAGTATTCAGACCCCCTTAAATTTTTCACTCTTTGTTATATTGCAGCCATTTGCTAAAATCATTTAGGTTCATTCTTCTTCCTCATGAATGTACACATAGCACCCCATACTGACAGAAAAACACAGAATTGTTGACATTGTTGCAGATTTATTAAAAAAGAAAAACTGAAATATCACATGGTCCTAAGTATTCAGACCCTTTGCTGTGACACTCATATATTTAACTCAGGTGCTTTCCATTTCTTCTGATCATCCTTGAGATGGTTCTACACCTTCATTTGAGTCCAGCTGTGTTTGATTATACTGATTGGACTTGATTAGGAAAGCCACACACCTGTCTATATAAGACCTTCCAGATCACAATGCATGTCAGAGCAAATGAGAATCATGAGGTCAAAGGAACTGCCTGAAGAGCTCAGAGACAGAATTGTGGCAAGGCACAGATCTGGCCAAGGTTACAAAAAGATTTCTGCTGCACTTAAGGTTCCTAAGAGCACAGTGGCCTCCATAATCCTCAAATGGAAGATGTTTGGGACGACCAGAACCCTTCCTAGAGCTGGCTGTCCGGCCAAACTGAGCTATCGGGGGAGAAGAGCCTTGGTGAGAGAGGTAAAGAAGAACCCAAAGATCACTGTGGCTGAGCTCCAGAGATGCAGTCAGGAGATGGGAGAAAGTTGTAGAAAGTCAACCATCACTGCAGCCCTCCACCAGTCGGGGCTTTATGGCAGAGTGGCCCGACGGAAGCCTCTCCTCAGTGTAAGACACATGAAAGCCCGCATGGAGTTTGCTAAAAAACACCTGAAGGACTCCAAGATGGTGAGAAATAAGATTCTCTGGTCTGATGAGACCAAAATAGAACTTTTTGGCCTTAATTCTAAGCGGTATGTGTGGAGAAACCAGGCACTGCTCATCACCTGTCCAATACAGTCCCAACAGTGAAGCATGGTGGTGGCAGCATCATGCTGTGGGGGTGTTTTTCAGCTGCAGGGACAGGACAACTGGTTGTAATTGAGGGAAAGATGAATGCGGCCAAGTACAGGGATATCCTGGACAAAAACCTTCTCCAAAGTGCTCTGGACCTCAGACTGGGCCGAAGGTTTACCTTCCAACAAGACAATGACCCTAAGCACACAGCTAAAATAACGAAGGAGTGGCTTCACAACAACTCCGTGACTGTTCTTGAATGGCCCAGCCAGAGCCCTGACTTAAACCCAATTGAGCATCTCTGGGGAGACCTAAAAATGGCTGTCCACCAACGTTTACCATCCAACCTGACAGAACTGGAGAGGATCTGCAAGGAGGAATGGCAGAGGATCCCCAAATCCAGGTGTGAAAGACTTGTTGCATCTTTCCCAAAAAGACTCCTGGCTGTATTAGATCAAAAGGGGGCTTCTACTAAATACTGAGCAAAGGGTCTGAATACTTAGGACCATGTGATATTTCAGTTTTTCTTTTTTAATAAATCTGCAACAATGTCAACAATTCTGTGTTTTTCTGTCAGTATGGGGTGCTATGTGTACATTCATGAGGAAGAAGAATGAACTTAAATGATTTTAGCAAATGGCTGCAATATAACAAAGAGTGAAAAATTTAAGGGGGTCTGAATACTTTCCGTACCCACTGTAGTTGAAAAAATTGGCCCTTTAACCTCCCTGGCGGTATGATTCTTTCGGATTTTAGGTGCTGAAAGCGGTACCATTATTTTGCATGTAATTCTTGAGAATCAGCAGCCCAAACCAACTATTTATATATGATTTCTTTTTACTGTGTGCTCTTCTTTATAACATCCCGGGTATGATAAAGTTTGAAACACAAAATCCTAAATTATAATATAATAATAACACTTTTTTTTCCAAAAAATAACACTTTTTATTCAATAAATTATAGTAAATAACAATCATAAAACTGACAGTTTTTTTTTTTGTCAAACAAGGATGCAATATATATTTTTTTTTCCCAAAAAGGATGCAATATTACTGGTCATATTTCTTCAATAAACGTCCCGGGTGTGGAAAATTTTGAAACAGGGTACAGCGCAAAGTCCAACATCACAGTCTGGACAGTAGTACCGCTTTTCCTTTCTTATTTTCCGCCCGGTGTCGTCGCGCTTGGAACAGCAAACCACACACATCCTTGTGGGTGCAGTCTTCTTCTCCGTCGGCGGAATGAGGTCCATAAAATGACGACCTGTCAGGCATTCGGGGTTCACAACACCAGCAGCACGGCGTCCGGATCTATTTACTGTTGGTGTTTGGTGCCTGAGAAAAATGAGCTCAGCAATTTTCCACACAAAGTCTGCATGGATCACAGGTTTGTCACTTTTATTTTTTAGGAGAATGAAGGCATTCCACAAGCACTGCTCCAGGAGGTGCCTGAATATTTTTTTATAATATTTTTTCTGCTGTTTCCGCATTGCCGGATAGAAAGTCATGGCCTGGTCAGCTCTGTCCACACCTCCCATGGTGTTGTTATAATCCAGGACCAGTTGCGGTTTCAGAACATCTTTTCCCCCTTTCGTATGTACCATGACAGTGGCAGTGTTATGGATGGTACTCATCAGGCAGACATCTTTTTTGTCACGCCATTTCAGTGCCAACATTTTTCCTTTCTGCCAGGCAACTAATTCTCCGGGCTTCAGCTTTTTGTTGGCAAAGCTGGGGGGCATGTCACGCCGGTTTGCTCTGACGGTCCCATACGCATCTGTCTTATGTTGTAGGAGGAACTCAAACAGTTCTGGGGACGTATAGAAATTGTCTGTGGTGACACAGTACCCTTGATTCAGCAGAGACTCAATCAGCGTCAGAACAGAAGCGGTTGCCATCCCATAGCTGCTGAACCTTTGGTTGAACTTGGTTCCTCTCCCGGTATATAGGACCGAGTTCCAAATATATCCAGAGCTGGATTCACACAGCATAAATGATTTTATTCCAAAGCGTGCTCGCTTGGACGCAATATATTGTATCCAGCTAAGTCTCCCTTTATATGCCATTAGACTTCCGTCTATGCAAATGTCTCTTTCTGGGACATAGGAATCCTGGAAATTCTTCAAAATTAGTTGGTAAATGTCCCAGATTTTTTTGAGCTTTGGAGCCGGATGAGAAGTCTCATCAAAATCGTCACTATTGGTAAAGTGCAAATACCTCATAATTAGGGAAAATGTGTACTCCGACATAACGGTGCCAAAAAAAGGAGTGGCCAATAATTTGTTTGTGGTCCAATACCACTTCTGCAGGGGTTTCCCCACCACTCCCTGCAGAATAATTAGGCCCAGGAATTTCCAGATATCCGCACTGGTCACGGGTTCCCACATCCTGCTCCTTGAAAACCGCCGATGCGCTGCGGCTTGTTGCTCCTGGTACCGATTGGTCTCCACAACAATTTTTTCGATAACCTCATCGGTAAAAAAAAGTTGCAGATATGCCAAGGGGTTGTCCTCCTCAACATCGACTTTGAGACCAGGTGCACCGGTAAACGGGAACCTTGGGGGCGCTACGTGCTCCGTACCGCAGTCGATCACGCACCAAGTACGCACATCGCTCGGCACAGTCACAGCATCATCACTGAAGTCACTTTCTGCGTCGGGTGACGAAATTCCCCATGAATCGCTGTCACTCCACTCTGCAAGTGATTCAGGATTGCAGTCCCTCTCGCCCAGCAGGTCATATACCGCTTATGAGGTTGCGGCGCACTTGTTTGAGGCCATGGTCGCTCTGCAATGTCAAGATACAATGTATAGGAAAAATGCAGGAAGTGCAATGGAGAAAGCACTGGGGGACAATCAAAGGTCAATTTATTTTATTTAGGGAATGTAATCCAATAGGATTACAGTGTATCAGTGTGTTTGTGTGTATAACTTTTTGAATTTGCCGCCGGTTCCACCCCCCGGTGGACGTCACGTTGCAGGAGACAGAAGCCGGGGCTCACAGACGATCGGGAGAGAGCTCCGCCGCCACATACCGCCCGCATACATCGCTGGATCCCGGAGAAAAGGTAAGTAAAACCTCTACCAGGATCCAGCGATCTTCCTAGCGGTACCCTGAGTGTGGATCGGGGTTTACCGCTTTTGGCTCTAAAATGTAACCCCCGAGTCCCGCTCGGGAATACCGCTAGGAAGGTTAAACCGGTTGGTTGGCAACGACATTTGACGTCGCTCCGGTCCTCCAAGACCATAGAGTCAAGTGAGGCCTGCTACATATTTTTGTTTAAAAAAAAAATCCCAAAAACTGTATTTTAATTGGTTTGCCAAAAGTTATAGCGTTTACAAACTATGGGATGGATTTTTGGACTTTTTATTTATTTTTTTTGTTTTTATTAGTAGTGGTGGTGATCAGCGATTTTTAGCGAGGCTGCGACATTGCGGCGGATAGAACGGACCCCTAACTGACATTCTTGATACTTTTTGGGGCCAAGTGACATTAATACAGTAATCAGTGCTAAATAATATGCACTGTTACTGTATAAATGACACTGGCAGGGAAGGAGTAAATACTGGGGGTGATCAAGGGGTTACATGAAAGCCTAAATGTGCTTGCTAACTGTAGGGGGGGGGGCTCTGTGAAAGGCACACAGAGATCAGTGTTTCAGCTTAGCTTAAATGTGCCTGTCTGACAGAAGAGCCAGCTGCTTTGTTTACATAGGCAGGCAGCTCTTCTGTCAGCTTCCCCATAGATCGCGGGAGGCAGGGGGTGATTGAGCCTGCTGCTCCCGCTGTCTGGCTCCCGCTGTATCTAATCACAGCGGGCGTGCGCCACCGAGACCACATGCACATAATCACGTACATGTAGGTGACTATGCGCAACCGAGCCGCCCTGCCGCAGTAAATCTGCGTGGGGTGGTGGGCAAATGGTCAATTTGACATGTTCAATAGTTTACCTAGACCATAGCAAAATTCATTGGAACCTAAAAAGCAGCATTGGAGCTGTTAAAAGTTTGCTCTTTTAGTTTTTGATTTATACTTTCTCTATTTAATGACTTGCATGTGTGCAGAATAACATTTTGTACCAAAGGAGATTGGAAGGTGTGTTAACAAGACATTCAAAACTAATTATACATTTTATTTGGAAAATAGGAACACTATTTTGTTCATTCAGTTACTTTGCCCAAAAACAATGACTGGCATTTAATGTTGCAACATTTTTTACAGCACTTTACAGTATGGTTAGAAAGGCCCTGCTCTAAAGAGCTTACAATCTAAAAGAGAAACACTGGAAACACCTTCAATTTCATAGTGTGCAGCAGGGACATAAATAACTGACAAAAAAAACATCCATATCATATCACAGCCCCCCCCCCCCCCCCCATACATCACAATTTCCCCTTTAGTGTCATCAGTCCTCCTCTTTACATTACAGTCCCCGTTTTATATCACAGCCCTATTCACATCACAGTCTCCCCTTTACACTATAGTGCCACCTTTTAAATCACAGAGCCCCCCCTCTTTACATTACAGCCTCCCTTTGCATTACAGTGCCTCCCTTTATAATACAGCCCGTTTTACATTACAGTGCCCCCTTTACATCACAGCCCTCTTCACATAACAGCCCCCCCTTTTTAGTACAGCCCCCTTTTACATTACAGCCTCCCTTTGTATTACAGTGCCTCCCTTTATAATACAGCCCGTTTTACATTACAGTGCCCCCTTTACATCACAGCCCTCTTCACATAACAGCCCCCCCTTTTTCAGTACAGCCCCCTTTTACATTACAGCATCCCCTTCAAATTCTCCTACTCCTACTTTCTTCTATCCCAGTCCCATTTACAATTTTCCAATCCTACCTTACACAGCAGTTGGTATGTGTGACATGTCTGGATGGAGGGTGGGACTGCCCAACTTTTCCTGTTACCAGACAGGTGATTGGTTGCTAGGACCACCCCAAGTCTTAGCAAAAAATCGCCAGCTTGTAAACTTTAAAAGTTGGGCATTCCCGTCCTTTGGCTAGACATGCAGCACCTTCTGTCTACCAACTGCTGTTGTCTACCAACTGATGAGAGCTAAGATGGGAGGTGTGGGGGGGGGGGGGGAGGTTATAAACCATAAGAGGACAACCAGGCTGCTATGTGGCAGCGCTCCAGTCTGGATACGACTGTCATTCATCTCGGGACGCCTGATCTAATTGATGCTGCTTGCAATTGTTAATAGTATATGCAGTGAACAAAGAAAGCTCAAAGTCACTGGAAGGCTTTTTAGATTACTGTTAATCAGAGATTCATAGCCCAAATTAGATGTTTTATTTTACTGAAAACCAAAATGTTACAGTAGGCAATTTAACTGTTCATTGAATTTTGTGCCTGACACTTTTAACCACTTTAATACAGTGCCCTTTCACCCACTTCCTGCCCAGACCAATTTTCGGCTTTCAGCATTGCCGCACTCTGAATGACAATTGCGAGGTCATGCTACTCTGTACCCATATGATATTTTTATTATGTTTTCCCCACAAATAGAGCTTTCTTTTGGTGGCATTTGAACACCACTGTGTTTTTTTCATGTTTTGATAAACAAATAAACAAATTGAGTTTTTCTTTGTTTCTGTTATAAAATTTTGTAAATAAGTAAGTTTTCTCCTTCACTGATAGGCACTGATGAGGCTGCACTGATGGGCACTGATGAGGAGGCACTAATATGCAGCACTGATGGGCACTGATAGACGGCACTGATAGGTGGCAATTATGGGCACTGATGGGCAATGATGGGTACTTATTGGTACTGATAGATGGCACTGATGAGGAGGCACTGACAGGCCATACTGATGGGCATTTATTGGTATCTCTGATGGGCAATGATTAGCATCCCAGGCACGGATTGGCATCCCAGGTGGGCACTTGTGGGCATCCCAGGTTGTCACCACTGATAGGGCTGTACTGATAATCAATGTGCTGATTATCAGCACAGACCCCCCCTGTCAGGAGAGCCACTTATCGGCTCTCCTCTACTCGTGTCCTATCAGCGTGAATAGAGTAAAGCCGATAACCGTCACTTCTTGGTTACGCTGTAACCAGCTGTGATTGGACACAGCTGATCACATAGTAAAGAGCCTATGTCATAGGCTCTTTACCGAGTATAGAGATGTGGTGTGTCAGAGCGACACATCACTACCAATCGCCACGCTGCACACCCCCAGGGATGCACACAAGCGGCTTATCCTTTTGGAAGTCATATGACAACCAGCCAGGATATTGAAACCACCATCTGGCTATCATTCTGCTATATGCCGGGCGGGATGTGGTTAATGAAGAACTCTAGCTAAAAACTATGATTATAATAAAGGGTCTTTCATAGCAGCATAGAGTTCAGCTTTAAGTAAGCCTGCAAGCTGGCATTTTATTGAAACATGTCTAACCTGCTGTATATGATAAATATACTCTTACATTATCAATTGAAAATAATTATAATATAATGAAAAAATTGTTATAAATAATACTTCTGTATAGGAGTCTAAAATGTGTTTTTTAAATGTTTTTACATATGTTAGAGGAAGCTGTGCATTTCACATTAAAAGATCTAGAATGAGAAGGGATTTCATTTTTACAGTTATTATTTAAAGTCTTACCTAGTTTTCGTTATTACTCTGCTAAGATTTATCAAGAAGTACAGCAACTTTAATTTAACAGTGCCCCCTGGTGTTTACAAATTGCATTTTTATAAAGTACCTTCTGAAATAATTACATTCTGTTTGTACAGAAAGAACAGCTCACACTACCCACTGTTAGGCATATTTTATATATGTGCAGAAATCAGTAACCTACAGCAACCAATCATATTTCTCCTTTTTTTTTTTTTTTTTGTCAAATTATAGAACAAATGATTTACAGCAGTTGTTTGTCTTATTAAAGGCTAAGTCCACCTTTTACAAAAAAATATTAAATGCACATATATTTGAAGAAAATAAATGTGCAATGTTTGCTTTTTAAATCAGCCTGCAAAACATTGCAACTGTGGGTGCAATGCCAGGTTCCTGCAGATTCTTCCTCCAGCAACCTGTCTGGCCTATGTTATTGGCTTTCAGTTAAGCCGGTCATACTGTACATCGAAATTGAAAACAATTGAAATTCAGCTGGTTATGGAGGTACTGACTGAATTTTAATCCATGTATGGGCTAGGAGATACAGAAGTCGATCTACTGATCAACTCTTGTACAATGGTCCTGTCGGTTTTTCCTTGCTTAATCAGTAATCAGCAGGATGATTCCCCCATCCACATTGAATGTGTAGATGGGGAAATCAAGTCAATTTTTTTTTTGTTCAGTCCACTGGTTGAAAAAAAATAACTGACTCATCATTGGGCTGCCTTAGAGAGTTGAAAAAAGGATAAATGGACTATGAATGCAGTGATCACCACACTCGTGTTCTATTAACCACTTCAATACAGGGCACTTTTCCCCCTTCCTGCCCAGGCCAATTTTCAGCTTTTATCGCTGTTGCATTTTGAATGACAATTGCGCGGTCATGCAGTACTGTACCTAAACCAAATTTATGTCATTTTTTTCCCCACAAATAGAGCTTTCTTTTGGTGGTATTTGATCACCACAAGGATTTTTCTTTTTTGCTACACAAATAAAAAAAGACCGTAAAGTTGGAAAAAAACGTTTTTTGTTTAGGTTATAAAATTTTGTAAATAGATACGTTTTTTTCCTGCACTGATGAGGCCGCACTGACAGGCACTGATGGGGTGGCACTAATGGGGTGGCACTGATGGAGTGGCACTAATATGCAGCACTGATAGGCGGCACTAATAGGCACTGATATGTGGCACTGATAGGTAGAACTGATATGTAGCAATGGTGGGTGTTCCGTGAGAATTACCTACCCCGTGAGAATTACCTACCCCCCGTCACTTCCGGCCAGGAACAGCTGAGCAGCGCAGCAGTGCGCATGCTCACAGGGCCGGATACCTAAAGGGACAACAGAGGAGCAGACTAGTGCGCATGCGCACTAGTATGGAAATAGCACAGTGTACCGTTGAAAAAACCTACCCACGCGGCGGTTAAATAAAACAGCGGGGCTGCAATACGAATCATCTCCGCTCGTGTGCCTGTCACTTCCCTGATCTCGGCAAGTAAATATAAAAGCGGCTGGCGTCTCCGTGATTTATGTTTACATACACCCACCGCCGCTTTTATATTTAGTTGCCGAGATCAGGGAAGTGACAGGCTCACGAGCGGAGATGATTCGTATTGCAGCCCCGCTGTTTTAATGTAAGCGCTGCATTCCATACAGTGCCGTGAACCGGAAGTGACGAGGGGTAGGTTTTTCTCACGGGTAGGTAATTCTCACGGAACAGTGGGCACTGATAGGCAGCACTAATGGGCACTGATTGGTGTCACTGATGGGCACTGATAGGCAGCACTGGTGGGCAATAATGGGCACTGGTGGGTGGCACTGATAGATGACAATGATGGGCACTGGTGGGCAGCACTGATAGATGGCATGGGGTGCAGCACTGATGGGTAGGGCACCACTGGCAGGCTCCCTGAGCCCTGATTGCCATCCCTGGTGGCCATTATGGGCATCCCTGTGGTCATGGGTGGGCATCCCTGGTGGTTCTAGTGGCACCACCCCCAAGGGTCGGCAACTGATAATTAATGCTCTGATTACCAGCACAAACCCCCCTCCCCTGTCAGGAGAGCCACAGATCAGCTCTCCTCTACTCGTGCTTGTCAGGCACGAACTGAGGAAAGCTGATCAACGGCTCTTCCTGTTTACTATGTGACCAGCTGTGATTGGACACAGCTGGTCACATGGTAAAGAGCCTACATCAGTAGGCTAATAACCAAGGTCAGAGATGTGGTGTGTCCGAGTGACATACCGCAGCACCAATCGCCGGGGGCGCACAGAGTGCATTATCCTTTGCAAAGTCATATGACGGCGGGTCAGGATAATGTAACCACCTTCCCACAGTCAATTGCCTATAGGGTGGGTGGGAAGTGGTTATGCAGTGGCAGATGGGACCAGTTATTCATTTATGTATAGATTCTTGTGAACAAATAACGTGGCCATGTGAGCGGAGCCCTGCACAGCTGTGCAAATTTTAAATTTCACTCCCACAAGGTGTTAGAGAGAAGGTTAAGGGGTGGCTTTTATTTGCACCATGTTACAGGTTACCCCAAAAAAATAGTGTAACATATAACATGGCCCAAAAGGTGGAATTTAAAGGAAACCTTTATTGGGAATACATTAAGGATGACTTGTATTGAGAAAATACCTTTTTTCTACCTATATACTTTCTTTTTTTTTCTTTTTATTTTTTTTATAGACGATGCATCTGGCCGTTGGTCACACAGGCAGTTTTTCCGCTATCGGGTCCTTGTGACTGTAGCCCTGCTCTTCCTGGGTCACGCCGATTCACGCCTACATTGGGTCCCTAACCATGCATATCCATTCGGCAATATCTATCCTGTATCCAGCTCTGATGCACAATGTAATTGTTGAATTTTGGAAGTACAATACAGCCTGTATAATGATTTGTACTAATGTGATAATATTATATATCCATGACATATTTACTGTATAATAAGAATGAATGTATTATTATTTCGTTCCTAATAGCACATGTTTGTGTCCTAGAATATACCGGACTATACCAGTACCCACTGTGTCACCTCTGAAAGACTTCCCAGTAATAGTCCGAAACATGTTAGGTGTTTATACATAACGTATGATGGCCAGCCAGGTGACAACTATAGGCGGCTGCACAGTTTCCATACCTTTCTACTTATGTAATGGGTACTAGTTTATATTTTTATAAGTATCTTCCTTTTAAATGGTTGTAATATTCATTTATTTTTCTACTTCTGTTTTTACAATTGTACAATAAAAATACTTTTTTTTTACTATATTGGTCTATCCTTAAAGTCCATGAGGGGTGTTGATTCAGTTTTCTGCTCACAATTGTGTTCTGTATTGAGAAAATATATAAGATGTCTTTGTTGACCATTTACTTGAAAATGCTAACTGGTGGCTGGCTTGCTGATCCAATGGCTCATTTTTCTTAAGCTTGCCGTAGATAGATCAAAATTCAGCTTGTTCAGAAGGAACCGTCTGAATTTCTATCCATGTGTGGCCATCCGTGTGCGGCAGAAGTTGATCATTAGATCAACTTCTGAACGAGGCCCTCCAACACTGTACTGTCACAGCTGAAAGGGCTGACATCTTCCCCTGGTCTTTCTTCCAGGTTCACTTAGGCTATGTGATTGGTTGGAGTCACGCTGATGTTACTCCTGCATGCATTCTGGCACGAAGCTCTGAAGGTCCAGCAATGTATGCCGGACCTTCAGAGCGCATGGGCCGCTGATGTAACTGGCTGCATCCATGGTGAATATCTCCTAAATGGTGTACGTTTAGGAGATATTGATTTTACCTACAGGAAAGCCTTATTATAGGCTTACTTGTAGGTAAAAATGACCAGGCCGGTTTACTACCGCGTTAACACTGTCACGCTTACTTACAATATCTCACAAAAGTGAGTACTCCCTCACATTTTTGTATATATTTTATTATATATTTTCATGTGACAACACTGAAGAAATCACACTTTGCTACAATGTAAAGTAGTGAGTGTACAGCTTGTGAAACAGTGTAAAATTGCTGTCCCCTCCAAATAACTCAACACAGCCAATAATGTCTAAACCGCTGGCAACAAAAGTGAGTACACCGCTAAGTGACAATGTCCAAATTGGGCCCAAAGTCTCAATATTTTGTGTGGCCACCATTATTTTCAAGCACTGCCTTAACCCTCTTGGGCATGGAGTTCACCAGAGCCTCACGGATTGCCACTGGAATCCTCTTCCACTCCTCCATGACAACATCATAGGGCTGGTGGATGTTAGAGACCTTGCTCTCCTCCACCTTTCCGTTTGAGGATGCCCCACAGATGCTTAATACGGTTTAGGTCTGGAGACATGTTTGGCCAGTCCATCACCCTTACCCTCAGCTTCTTTAGTAAGGCAGTGGTCATTTTGGAGGTGTGTTTGTGGTTGTCATCATGTTGGAATACTGCCCTGCAAGCCCAGTCTCCAAAGGGAGGGGATCATGCTCTGCTTCAGTATGTCACAGTACATGTTAGCATTCATGGTTCCCTCAATGAACTGTAGCTCCCCAGTGCCAGAAGCACTCATGCAGTCCCAGACCATGACACTCCCACCACCATGCTTGACAGTTGGCAGGGCACACTTGTCTTTGTACTCCTCACCTGGTTGCCGCCTAACACACTTGACACCATATGAACCAAATAAGTTAATCTTGCTCTCATCAGACCACAGAACATGGTTCCAGTAATCCATGTCCTTTGCTTGTCTTCAGCAAAATGTTTGTGGGCTTTCATGTGCATTATCTTTAGAAGAGGCTTCCATCTGGCATGACAGCCATGCAGACCAATTTGATGCAGTGTGCGGCGTACGGTCTGAGGACTGACAGGCTGTCCCCCCACCCCCTCAACCTCTGCAGCAATGCTGGCAGCATTCATATGTCTATTTCCCAAATATAACCTCTGGATATGATGCTGAGCACGTGCACTCAACTTCTTTGATCGACCATGGCGAGGCCTGTTCTGAGTGGAACCTGTCCTGTTAAACTTCTGTATGGTCTTGGCCCCCCATTCACACCTGAGACCTTGTAATACTAACGAGTCACATGACACCGGGGAGGGAAAATGGCTAATTGGGCCCAATTTGAACATTGTCACTTAGGGGTGTACTGACTTTTGCGGTTTAGACATTAATGGCTGTGTGTTGAGTTATTTTTTTTACATGAAAAGATATAATAAAATATTTACAAAAATGTGAGGGGTGTACTCACTTTTGTGAGATACTGCATCTGAGAATATTTTTTGCATTAAAAATGCTCATGGCACTCTAAAACATAATACTAAGGGAATTGCTGCCAGCTTCCAACAGTTTTACACCAAATTATGCAATCTTCCTCCTTTAAAATAGACCCAAAGATTTGAAGGATGATAAAATAGATGTAATAAGTTTCCTAAAGAAAAGCGGAATTCCAACTTTGTCATCAGCAGATACCTTAGCCTTGGAATAACCCATAGACAATCAAGAATTAGTTGCAGCTATCAAAAGTCTAAAACCTGGAAAAACTCTCTAAGGGACCCACAAACTATCCCCAATTTGTTCTTGCTTGCTCACATAATGGTCATTCCAAAGAAAGATAAAGATCCTAATGATTGCACAAGTTATAGAAAAATATCCCTTTTGAACATAGACCTGAAACTATTCGCAAAATTTGTGTCCAATCGACTAAGAGCCTTACTATCCAAAATCATTGGTCCAGAACAAGTGGGGTTCATGGCAGGAACAGAGGCCATTCATACGGGAATTCTGTGTATGACCGTTCTAGGTTGACCCAGTCTTTGTTTGCCTCATGACAGTTCCAATCAATTATTCATGTTATTAAAGTGGCATAGTAATATCTGGGAGACCCATATCTCTAAATTCTTTAGAGCGTGTGATTAGTTGGAAGTGAATATGCGTTTTTTTGTTAACCCATGCGAATGCTCTTTGTATCTGTTGTAGTGTTTTGATGAAGTTGGAAGAGATTTTAATCAGGAGTGCGTTCATACAATAAAGCAATTTTGGGAGTATGGTTATCTTGACCACAACCGCCCTGCCAAACCATGAGAAGGGTTTAGTGTGCCAATTTAAATTTAAGATCTCAGTCAATAGACTGAGAGAGTAATAACTTTTACTCCCTCCATGAAGGATTGGATACGGGAAGTCAGATGACAGATTGACCAAACACCATAAAACCTGGCAACCCTGGTATAGTTTCACACTTTCAGATAAATATATAAAGATGACAGACACCTAGATGCGCCTGTTTATAAGCCATAGTCTGTGATCAATGTGATCACCGTAATAACTGAAGTTTTTTTTTTCTTTGCCCTATAAAACACTTTAAGTAGGTAATTCTTCTTCTAAATGTTACCTTGAACACAATTTTAATGTTTGAACTAACAAATGTATCATGTGAAATATGCTTTGTTACAATCATATGTTCAACAATTCATTCTCTCCTAATATAAAAAGCGACACTAATGTTTAAAATTTGAATATTAATGAATATTTGTTGTTATACTCATGAGAAAAAAACAAAAAGAACACTGGGCCATTGATATACCAAGGAAATGCCATTGCTGATCTCCAGTACCTGACACTATGAGGTAATGCTGGCTTGCCCAGAGCTAGAAATGGCTTGGAGTCTGGTGGGCCCCCTGGATCAGTGGGCCTGGAGGTGCTGCGCCTTTTCCCCATACTGATAAAGTGACACTGCAAGAATGCAGGTCAGAAATTTTGACTTGAAGTGATTGTAAATGATCACCTTGTAAAAACAACCCATACAGTTTAAAATAGAAATGAAATGCAAAATATGTTTGTATAGATATAAAAAAAAAACCCTTATATTTTTTTTCCCTTTTTTAAAAGTGAATACATTCCCTATGTTCTCAGCTACATAAGAGCTGGGGGGAGGAGAAGCAGCAGGACACGGAGCATCCTAGTAAATGGCTATTCAGCGTGGGCGTGTCGGAACTAGCCTGATCATTGGAGGAAAGCAGACTGAGTTCCCAGCATAGCTAGAGAACTGACCACGGTGTGTTCTCCTGCTTTAGTGTGGTCAGTTTTTTAGTAATAAAGCAGAGAGACTGGCAGGAACACCAGGAACCAATACAGAGAGAACATGATACTTTCTTATACATGTAAATGGTACAGCGGGCACATATCAGGAATATGAAGTGTCTGGGTAACAAACGCTTTAGCTCTGATCTTCTAATCTACAAACTGGTTTGGGGTCAGCAAATTATAGAGAGCCAGGCAGTAAGCACTTCTAGAAGGTTCTCAATAGATCTGTATTTCTTTCTTAAAGGTTTCATTTAAATAAGGTTGATTAAAAAAAATAAAATGCACCTTCTCTCTACATGCATTCAAAACAGCCAGTTATTAGGCCAAAGCTGTATTCATGCTTTAATGTATTTTATCCATTTACGCTGTAAGTGCCACTGTGAAACCCGTGGGAGTGCAGCTGACTATGTTAACATTGCCAATGCCATTCAAACTTTTCTTTACTTGCATTCAGTTAACAGATGTATTTCTGAGAGATGGTCCAGGGTAGCACATACATAAATTCATAGCATTCATACTATTAAGTGAATATATTGAGTACATTAGGATTTTCTGTTGCATATGTATATAGATTTATTTGTCAAAACTCCATAGGGATCTCATTCCAGCTCTACACTGTACTTCACTCCTAATGCTAAAAATGTTAGAAATTAAAGTCAAGTGCTGTCAAAAAAAATAATAATAAAATTAAAAATCAGCACAAGGGGCATATTATACAGCTAGTAGGATGTGTCTCATGTGCTTATTGCTCTTCTGCTAGAAACCCTCCTCCACAGAACACCCCATTGGCCTTGCATATTAAAAAGTCACGTTCACAAAAGCTAATTTTTGCACAAACAGAACATACAGGCTTAGTAAAGCATATTGATGGTCAACATGTAAAATTATATATTCATTTCTACATTGCATGTTATTATTTCTAGCCTACACCTGTTAATCTGAATGACCCTGAAGATTGTAAATTCACTTTGTAAAGACCCCCATATATTTACATTTGTGAATTTTGTGGCACATATTCACTATGCCTTGATGGTGGCAAACTATGCCTTGATGGTGGCAAAACTTTCCCAGAGCCAGTACAGCCTGAAGCAAAAAAAAAAAAGGCGCGATTCAGGGGAATCAGGGAGAGTCAAGGTTAATTAAAAGTTTACTGGGCCCTTACCCAATTAGGGGGCTTTTCTTTTGCAGGTAGGAGGGGCTACAAGGAGGTTGTGGAGAAGGCAGCACATCTTCCCAGCATTTGGCGAGACATGTGGGTGAGGAACGTTCTTCCCCACCCACCCCTATAGTGGAATTTTTGCATCTATATGTTGTCTTCCTGGTTTGGCTGTTGGGGTCTTTGGAGGTGTTTAAAATAACCTGCTGTGTTTATCAGTTTAGGGACCCATCTAAGGTATGGAGTCACCTGTGGAATGCCAGTTAATGGGGGTTAACTGGTAGGTTAAAATTGTGAGGTATCTTCTGAATGTTGAGGTCCTCCCCGAGCCGGTGTGGTGCGGCTGGGGACCAGGTAAATAGTTACACAGATATAAAGTGGATGATTGATACTTGGTGCCTCCAAAGATCGGCAACCTCAGGTTTCTTGTTACTGTATTATTTTGTTTCCTGTTTTAAGGAATGTTTGTTATATATTTTGTTTGGTTTTAATAAATGGCCATTACGGTCAAAATTTTACTCCAACAATTGTGTTTGGCATTTTTCATTGGCATCTGAAGTGCCTTAGTCATGTCGTCTGAACTACATATGTGCTGAGAGAAGTTTTAGGAAGCACAGTCAGTACAGGGATCGCTGCTTGCAGGCAGCAAGGTACCATGGAATGTGTAATCCCATGATGGCCAGCAGACATTATAGAGGATTATCAAAATAACTTGTTTTCAAAGTTATTGCAATGTTTTTAAAAATGAAAGTGTATGTTGTGACCATGAATCTCCTTTAAAGCAATAGTAAACTCCATAAAAAAAAAAATTAAAAAAATGGGCCCAGGGCAGTTTAAGTTATGTGCTAGTATGCATCGCATACCAGCACTTTATGACAGAGTTACTTGAAAACAAAGCCCTCCAGTGGTGCGCTGTCGCTGCTGAAGGCGCTTCCATCTTCACCCAGTCTTCCTTCCGGGTTTGCGGGCTTCAGCGATATGAATGGCTGAGCTGCTGATGACGTCACTCATCACGGCACGGGTATACTGTTCCTTCAGAGCGCATGTGCTGGTGACGCCAGTGACGCCACCCTGGTGACGCCAGTGGCGCCAGCGCCGTTGACCAAGTGCACAATTATAAAAGGTGCAAACAAACAAACAAAACTATTTATTAAGAAAAATTATGTGCAAGACTCCTTTTTTTTTTTCAAATCTTCTGTTGTGTCACTACATAATAAAGTGTTCAAAAAAGTGTTTCAAGGAGGTAAACGTGCACCCAAAAAGCACTTCCAATAATCATGCCCCCGTGAATAAAAACAGATAAATATGATCTACCAAAAGAAAGGTCTGCAGCCCTTTTCAATCAATGTTCCTATATCTGTCAAGATCTCTCCACATCCAGATAAATCAGCTACTTCTGTCCCATAGCACAGAAGATAAAAACAGACCAAAAGAAGAAAAGCTCATTGCATAAAACCATAAAACTTTTATTAAAAATTGTGGGTGACGTCACTTCCAGATCCAGTTTCCAGTTTTCATGTAACACACGTCAGCTCCTAGGTTGAGCTGTATGGAGCGGTGGTGCTCCCTCTAGAGAAAAAAAAGATTGATTCTTTGTGCCCAGAATAGCTGGCATTGGAGAATGTGAGTTTATCTGTGATTCACCTTTTAATAAAATGCGTTTGCATTTGTCGGTGTGCACAGGGTGTTGGTACTGCTTTTCAATTTTTTTTTATTTCTATTAATTTTCTTATGAGTAATTTTTTTTTATGTTATTGCTATCACAAGAGGCTAACAAACCACCTTTGTAATAACATTGGGCAAGTGACAGTTACTCTGTTAGGCCCCTTTTACACGGGCTTTCCGATCAGGTCCGCCTGTCAGTTTTTCAGGGGGACCGGTTCAGGTGCTACATGCATCCCTATGGAGCAGCGAATGTCAGTGGTGACATCTCCGCTGACACCCGCTGCTATCCGATCCGATGTGGTCCGCGAAATCCAGACCGATGAAAACCCTATTTACCATCTGTCTGGAGGATCGGATCGGATAGGTTTGGATAAAAATGGACAGGCGGTCCGTTTTCATCCGGTCTCCCATAGCGGGGATCTGACAGCTCTGTCTCTGCAAAGTAAGCAGAGACGGAGCTGTCATCTGCCATCTCAGTGGGGATCGGCGGATCCATCCCCGCTGAGCAAAACGGATTCCCCTGGGCGGAAAGCCCATGTGAAAGGACCCTAAGACCCTTAGGGTCTCAGAACGTGCTTAATTAGCTGCTTTCCCAGCTACAGCAGTCAGAAAATTATAGCTTGAAGAGGAAATTTTCCCCGATCTCCTCCTGCTCATCATTCTGAAGGCATTTGTTGTGACCCCAGGCTCCCAGAAGGTAGAGGGAGAGAGCCTGGAAACCATGAGATGATGGGGGGCTTGCATCACACCGCCAACGTTGCAAAAGTGATCGCCAGTGCATTTTCATATTAAAGCTGGAAACCAGCTGAGGGAAACAGATACAAATTCATGGCTGCTACTGCAACCATGAGCTTGAAATGTTTCCGTCTCTGGATGTACTAAGTACATACAGAGAGTTGACATAGTTAAGCCACATTAAAAGACACTATCCCTGCTGAAAAGTATTTTCCAAATGGGCATGGAAGTGCCCCTCTACCCATGCAATTATTTTAAATAATAGCTTGCAAATTAGCCTTTTAAAAAGGCCAAAGAAATAGAAATATTTAGCTCACACTGTCTTTATTACTGTTATTAATATTATCCACAATATATTCCATGTTCATAGACTTCATGTTGGGTTCACTGAACCTCCTGTGAACCAAATTTAGTTTGGTTCCCTAATCTCTATTCAACATAAAATAGTAATGTTCAAGGGGAAGTAACCTACAGTAATTCATCTCTTCACCGAAATGTAATTAATTGCTATAGTTTACAGTACATTAAACATCAACATTGGAATTTGCGCGGCTTTACTAAATACTTATTAAAGTCGTGGTAAAGTCTGTTTTTTCACTTGTATCTACAGGTAAGCCTATAATACATAAAGTAGATGGCTTTTGTTTGGGGGGTTAGTCTTTTAGGCTGTACAGTGGTGATCGAAAGTTTGGGCACCCCAGGTAGAAATTTGTATTAATGTGCATAAAGAAGCCAAGGGAAGATGGAAAAATCTCAAAGGCACAAAATTACAGATTAGACATTCTTATAATATGTCAACAAAAGTTAGATTTTATTTCCATCATTGACACTTTCAAAATTACAGAAAACCAAAAAAATGGTGTCTGCAAAAGTTCCTACATGCCTGAAAATAGCTACTTGGCGGTGAGTAGATAACTAAAGGGGGAGACCCCGAATAGAGCACAGATCAAACACTCAAGCACCTGTATGATTATAAATGAAAGGATTCACCACATCGCAATGATGTATTAATGGACATTTCCTTTATTTATTGATTATCTTTATTGAGTTAACAGCACTTTATGAATTTCCTTTGAAGTTTGTGATTTGATTTATATATTTATATAATTTCTAAGCAGCGCTGCAATCACTGTTTTACAATCCCAGGATGCATTGCAAGAATGCCCTCCCACTTGGAATCCCACAAAAGCTAATGTGTCACTGGCTGGGTTTCTTCCACTGTCCTACAAGCTCCCTCATTGGATGCAGTGGAGACATTCCCTCAGACCCAGTGACTCACACCTGGAGACATGTAACAGGCAACCTAATAAATCAGGCTCCCCTGATAAGCAGAAGGAGCAATAGATACTTTTGCCTAGCTCCTACCTACCTAGGAGGGTGCTACATTCACCCCCCACCAAATGAGCCGCGTCCCGTTGGCTCTGGGGCAGCCGCCCACTACAAAAATCCTACAAAAACTTTAGGAGTATCCCACAAGCCTGGAAAGGGGGAAAAGGGAAATGAACAAATAAACAATCAATAAATTAGTGAAAAAATATATATGTATCTCATTTATATAATCTAATACATAGCAAGTGCATTTGTGGCAATGCACCTCCCACCAAGCAAAGCCTGCTCTAGTTAGTAATCATATCAACCTAACAACCTGTCTCTAAATTCTATGCCACCTGCAAGAGAAAAAGAAAAGGTTAGGCATTTCACAAGTACAAAGTTGTCATTGCTATATGAACTTTAGGATGATGAGAAGACCCTCCGCGCAGGGGCGACCTTCTCATCCTACATCCCTGACTATCACAGTCAGCTTCTTCTGAAGTTTTTGACACGAAGATCAGTCCACTCCTCCAAGGTGGTCCTGAGCCTGCCACTAACTATCTATTATGGTCCATTTCAATCCTCTCCACAGAGTGGTTGGCTGCTGGAGCATGAGCAACCAAAACAACCCCATGGAAGGGAAAAATAGTCTCTTCAGGGGTCCCTTACACCAGGGCACCCCCCAACAAACTCTAGGTATGCTGCCTGCCACTTTATAGGCAGCCGCTGACACAATTCCAGGTCCGGTCCATTGGCCTAAGTAGTTCATCCGGAACTTGAGGTAAGATCTTAGGAACTTGACTTCTACTTTTATTTGGAATCCATGACCCTTTGGCCCACTCTCCCTATCTCCTGTAGAGCAGGCCTCACACTTGTCTTGAGCATTAGAACATAGTCCCGGAAGCAAAAATTAGGTTTCTGAAAATTTTCTACACCTGTTGCCATTAACAACTGGGCCGGTAACCCAGGGTGACATCCCGGACGAGCCCCCAAATGTAGCACTACTCCCGTGGGAGCTGCTGATTATGGATTCCCCTGGGTTACCCATAGCAACAACTTGACAATATAGCATATTATAAGTGTTTGTCTCAGTCAGGAAACAGTCTAGGGGTTTTGGTTTTTGTGGTTTTATTAAGAACTTGGATGGGAGAAGGGATCAGTAGGATACTCCAGCTTGAATAACTATGCACAATTGCTGGGATGCTGCTGCTTCACCTTGTCACTTCCTATGAAGAAGAACTTAATGAACTGTATTACTTTGTGAATCGCTCTTCGGGGCCCTACTAGGCATCCCCTTTGTCCCTATTCTTCAGGGTTCTACATTACACCACATTTACTGTAACTCTCTCTGTGTGAACTGGCTCCCTGATCTCCTGATTTCATTGGAGTGGTCCCCCTTCCTGGGCAGACCCTTAGGCAAATCCTTCATTCATTTACACTGTTTTTCCCGAGAGACTCTGCCAGCAGCTCCACCATGAGCTCCACTGGATCCTCTGCAGCTCAGCTCCACACCTGGTTCACTAGGCCGACTATCTAAGACCACCTTCCTCTCATATAGAAGGAGGAGAGACAGCCGTCAGCCTCCTCCTGGGACTCTGCTTTCCGCCAAAGACACCCTCTGTCACATGTCCCCCCAGCATTTATAGGCAATCCCAGGATGCATTGCAAGAATGCCCTCCCACTGGGACTCCCACAAAAGCTAATGTGTCACTGGCTGGGTTTCCTCCACTGTCATACAATCTCCCTCATTAGATGCAGTGGGGACACTACCTCAGACCCAGTGAAACACACCTGGAGACATGTAACAGGCAACATAATAGATCAGGCTCCCCTGATAAGCAGAAGGAGCAATAGACGCTTTTGCCTAGTACCTACCTAACTAGGAGGGTGCTACATACACTAAAAAAGAAAAAAAAGTATTTTTTTAAATGGGCTCTTTAAAACCATTGCTAGGATGCAACGTATCATGTCGCTTCTGTCCTCCAAGGCCATAGTCGAGTGAGGGCCATTTTGCCCTCACTGGACTTCCTGCCTGAGAGGACAGCAGCCCGGATCATTTTCTCCGCTACTGATGGCTCCAGTAAGCAGGGAAAACGACCGGGAATTGGAGGGAGGGGGGGGGGACCTCTCCTGCCACCCATAAAGGTGATCCCATGGTGGGACCACCCTCATGTGAAAGAGGACCGCCCGCCGTTTAAAAAAATACCAGGGTTATAGCAGCTATATGCTGCCATAACCTGGTATTTAAAGTGGAGTTCCTTCCCAAAAGTGGAACTTCCGCTCATTTGCTACCTCCCCCCCCCTCTGGTGCCACATTTGGCCCCTTTCAGGGGTGAGGGGGGAACGGGTACCTGTTTTTGACAGGTACCCTTCCCCACTTCTGCGGTGCAGTCCCTTGGAAGTTTGGCCCCCTCCTCCTTCCCCCGCCGCCGCGCCAATCCGAATGCGCAGCTCGCTTCGCACATGTACAGTAGGGACCCGTCCGTGAAGCCGCAAGTCTTCGCCGGGTTTCCTCACCGGCAATGGTGGCGGCAGCACCCGACAGCCGATGGAAACATCGGCAGTGGTGCCGACATCGCTGGACTCCAGGACAGGTAAGTGTGTTTGGAGGGGGAGGCCAGAACAACGCTTTAAAGTCAAAGTGTCAACGTAAAGCTGTGGCGGGCGGTCCATAAGTGGTTAAGCCAGTTAACTTTCCATGGGGATTATCCTAAATTGATGGAGAGTGGTCAAAAATAACCCCATCCTGGGGGAGATTTACTAAAACTGGAGCACTCAGAATCTGGTGCAGCTGTGCATGGTAGCCAATCAGCTTCTAGATTCTGCTTGTTCAATTAAGCTTTGATAATAAAACCTGGAAGCGGATTGGTTTATATGCAGACATAGATTCACATTTAAATTCTTCCTTTATTAAAATAGCCAGCAGGAACAAATTATATTCTGACATATTTCACGCTATGAAGACTTGTAACACTGGATGTAAATGTTCACCGGAGGCTTTGGCCTTCAGATCAAGGTCAGATCAAGTATGCACCTATGGAAGGAAAGGTTAGTTCAGGTCAGTGGAAAGAAGCAAACAAAATAGGTGCACTTTGTTTTGACTTGTTTCGTTCTACAGTTATTATTTTGGAAAGCGTGAATAGATAGGTTTAGCTAGGAGGCAGAACACTACACATTTAATTCATATAATGAGTTGCACTGTACTGATTTAATACATAATAAAAACAGCCTAATGTGTTCTAATGCAAATTACTTGTTTCTACCTACCTACAGAAGTTAATAGCTTATTGAATTAGTGGATTTGTTGGTTTTATTTTGGCACTGATCAACATAAATAGAATGTTTATGTCGAAGTAAAAAACAGATCTCTGCAAAGTGATTTAAGTGAAGCTCAATTGATAAAGATTTGAAGGAAATACAATGAAAAAGAAATGAAACTAACTCATTGGATGTATCCTCTTTTTAACCACTTGCTGTCCACCTCATAGCAGATTTACTGCTACAGGGCGGCCGCGCTGTGCAGGATCTCGCCTATATACGTGATTCTGCACTTCTGGGTAGGGGATGTCACAGCAGAAGCTGATCAGTGTGTGCAGGCCAATGGATTTCCACCGGGACCCGAGGAGAGAGGCTGGACAGATCTCTGCATATGTAAACAATGTAGAGCTCCGTCCAGACAGGGGGAAGTGATGGATTTTCTTTCCCTGCAAGGCAGGGAATAAATTCTATCACAATCCTTAGAAAAAATATCACACATAGTACACAAAAAAACTAGTTAGGCACACATTTATCCTTTGATAGCCCTAGGAGTTGTAAAGTCAGAAGTTTTTTTTTTTTTATCTTAATGCATTCTATGCATTAGGATAAAAAGCTTTCTGTGTGCAGCAGCCCCCCTCATCCCCCCTAATACTTACCTGAGCCCCAACTTCTATCCAGCAATGTAAACAAGTGCTGAGACACAGCAGTGGCGTCATTGGCTTCCACTGCTGTCAATCAAACCCAGTTAGTCAATCAGGAAAGAGAGAGATCTGGGGTAGCTCCAGGTCTGAGTGGATACACGGAGCTGCAGCTCGGCTTGGTTGCCCCCATAGATAACTGCTTGCTGTGCATGCATTAAAAAGGGAGCTCCAGCCAGGGACCTGAGAAGAGGAGGATCTGGGCTGCCCGAGACCACTTCACAGAGCAGATAAGTATAACAGGTTTATTATTTTAATAGAAAAAAAAAACAAGACTTTACAATCGCTTTAACCCCTTTCCAGACAGTGTCATTTGTACAGTGACAGTGCATATTTTTATAACTAACTAATCACTGTATTAGTGTCTCTGGCTCCCCTAAAGTGTCAAATGTGTCAGCGTCCGATTGTTCACCCCAACATTGCAGTCCTAATAAAAGTCGCAGATTGCTTCCATTACTAGTATAAAAAAAATAAATGCAAATTCCAGTATATAACCCATAGTTTGTAGACGCTATAACTTATGCCCAATGAGATCAATATACAGTGCCTTGCGAAAGTATTCGGCCCCCTTGAACTTTGCAACCTTTTGCCACATTTCAGGCTTCAAACATAAAGATATAAAACTGTAATTTTTTGTGAAGAATCAACAACAAGTGGGACACAATCATGAAGTGGATCGAAATTTATTGGATATTTCAAACTTTGTTAACAAATAAAAAACTGAAAAATTGGGCGTGCAAAATTATTCAACCCCTTTACTTTCAGTGCAGCAAACTCTCTGTAGAAGTTCAGTGAGCATCTCTGAATGATCCAATGTTGACCTAAATGACTAATGATGATAAATAGAATCCACCTGTGTGTAATCAAGTCTCCGTATAAATGCTCCTGCACTGTGATAGTCTCAGAGGTCTGTTTAAAGCGCAGAGAGCATCATGAAGAACAAGGAACACACCAGGCAGGTCCGAGATACTGTTGTGGAGAAGTTTAAAGCCAGATTTGGATACAAAAAGATTTCCCAAGCTGTATACATCCCAAGGAGCACTGTGCAAGTGATAATAATGGAAGGAGTATCAGACCACTGCAAATCTACGAAGACCTGGCCGTCCCTCTAAACTTTCAGCTCATACAAGGAGAAGACTGATCAGAGATGCAGCCAAGAGGCCCATGATCACTCTGGATGATCTGCAGAGATCTACAGCTGAGAAGGGAGACTCTGTCCATAGGACAACAATCAGTCATATACTGCACAAATCTGGCCTTTATGGAAGAGTGGCAAGAAGAAAGCCATTTCTTAACCACTTAAGCCCTGGAAGATTTTACCCCCATTCCGACCAGGGGGTATTTTGCGATTCGGCACTGCGTGACTTTAACAGACAATTGCGCGGTCGTGCGACGCTGTACCTAAACGAATTTGGCGTCCTTTTTTTCCCACAAACAGAGCTTTCTTTTGGTGGTATTTGATCACCTGTGCAATTTTTTGATCACGCGCTATAAACAAAAAAAGAGCGTCAATTTTGCAAAAATAGCAATATTTTTCACATTTTTTTATATGAAATTCCCCCCAAAAAAAATCTAAAAATCTAAATTTTTTAACTTTTTCGGCCAATTTGTTTTATGCTACCTATGTTTGGTAAAAAAAATCGCAAAAAGCGTATTTTGATTGGTTTGCGCAAAAGTTATCGCGTTTACTAACAAAGGGAAAGATTTTTGTCATTTTTGTTGTTTTTTTTTAACGTGTAATGGCGGCAATCTGTGATTTTTTTTTGCGGTACTGTGACATTGGGGCGGACAGATCGGACCCTTGACTGACATTTTTGACACTTTTGGGGTTACCAGTGACATTTCTACAGTAATCAGTGCTATATATATGCACTGTTACTGTAAAAATACACTGGTAGTGAAGGGGTTAACTTTATTTGGGAGGGAGGGGCTGTGTGTATCCCTAGGGGCATGCTTTCTACTGTGATTGGCTGTGGCTTCAGCTGTAAGGACACTGATCAACGGATCTACATACTAGATCCGAGTGATCAGTGTCTTAACAGCAAGGAAAATGACAGGTGGCTTGTTTACACAAGCTGCCTGACATTCTCACTCTCCCCCGCCGATCGCCGAGTGACCGGTGGACATCGGGTCCGCCGGTCACACGCGCGGGGGGGTCCGTGACCACGCGGGAGCGCACCTCCGGGGGCGCGCGCTCGCTCCCTAGACCCTCACAAGCTAGTGACGTAGCCCTACGTCACTTTGCCTGTGAGGGGCTGACTGCCGGCGTAGATCGGCTTTAGGCAGTCGGCAAGTGGTTAAAGATATCCATAAAAAGTGTTGTTTAAAGTTTGCCACAAGCCACCTGGGAGACACACCAAACATGTGGAAGAAGGTGCTCTGGTCAGATGAAACCAAAATCACTTTTTGACAACAATGTAAAACGTTATGTTTGGCGTAAAAGCAACACCGCTCATCACCCTGAACACACCATCCCCATTGTCAAACATGGTGGTGGCAGCATCATGGTTTGGGCCTGCTTTTCTTCAGCAGGGACAGGGAAGGTGGTTAAAATTGATGGGAAGATGGATGGAGCCAAATACAGGACCATTCTGGAAGAAAAACCTGGAAGAAAACCTGATGGAGTCTGCAAAAGACCTGAGACTGGGACGGAGATTTGTCTTCCAACAAGACAATGATCCAAAACATAAAGCAAAATCTACAATGGAATGGTTCACAAATAAACATATCCAGGTGTTAGAATGGCCAAGTCAAAGTCCAGACCTGAATCCAATCGAGAATCTGTGGAAAGAACTGAAAACTGCTGTTCACAAACGCTCTCCATCCAACCTCACTGAGCTCGAGCTGTTTTGCAAGGAGGAATGGGCAAAAATTTCAGTCTCTCAATGTGCAAAACTGATAGAGACATACCCCAAGCGACTTACAGCTGTAATTGCAGCAAAAGGTGGCCCTACAAAGTATTAACTTAAGGGGGCTGAATAATTTTGCACGCCCAATTTTTCAGTTTTTTATTTGTTAATAAAGTTTGAAATATCCAATAAATTTCATTCCACTTCATGATTGTGTCCCACTTGTTGTTGATTCTTCACAAAAAATTACAGTTTTATATCTTTATGTTTGAAGCCTGAAATGTGGCAAAAGGTCGCAAAGTTCAAGGGGGCCGAATACTTTTGCAAGGCACTGTATGCTTATTGGAATTTTCTTTACCAAAAATATGTAGCAGAATACAAATTGGCCTAAATTTATGTATAATTTATTTTATTTATTTAATTGGATATGTTTTATAGCAGAAAGTAAAAAATATTGTTTTTTTTTTTTTTCAAATTTGTCTTTTTTTGTTTATAGCTCAAAAAAAATAAAAATGCGGTGCTGATTAAATAACAATCTAAAGAAAGCTCTATTTGTGGGAAAATATTACATAAATTACCACGCAACCCGGATGGACGGGCTGATACGGAAGTCGGCTGGCTTTTCATGTGTTTTAGCGATTACTGTTCTATTCAAATGTGAGTTTATTTCTTTTATATCTAATAAAATGTTTTAATGATATCACACTACGGAGCATCTTTCATGTTTTTTATGGTGACACTTGAGTGGCATGGAGTAGGTGATTTGGACATTGGATCGATGTTTTGAGTGTGCCAACCCCTCTACATGCTTTCTGGATCTCCTTTGAGAATGATGCTTTGAGCCATAGAGTGGCTATTGAATGGCGCATTACTTAACGGCCTCTGGTAAGCATATTCGCATGCTGTAGTGATTGGTGCACTGCGGTGGAGGACGGCACATTCACATCCTATTTTTCATTCTTATATCACTTTCTGGGGACTTTTTTGGGACTGTACTATCTAGTTTTATTTATTTATTCACTGATTTAGTGATTCACTTTGATTTTTTATTTGGATACATGTATTTTTATTTTTTTCATTGTTTAGCGCAGCTTCTTTATTTTATTTGGTTTTTGGTGTTATCTCACTATAAGCTGCAGCTGACATATATTTGCGCGGTTATATTTTTTTGCTATAATTACATACATTTTATTTGGGTAAAGCATTGTAATTAAAATAACGCAGTGCTGTATCGTAAAAATAGGCCTGATCATGAAGGGGGAGGGGGAAAATCTTCCGGGGGGAAAGTGGTTAATACAACACATCTAATTAATAATACCCGGTGCAGCTAATTGTTTTTCAAAGTCAAACAACTTGGACGACACTATCACCTGTTTACATTTAACCACTTAAGCCCCGGAAGATTTTACCCCCTTCCTGACCAGGGCCTATTTTGCGATTCGGCACTGCGTGAATTTAATGGACAATTGCGCGGTCGTGCGACGCTGTGCCCAAATGAAATTGATGTCCTTTTTTTCCTCACAAACAGAGCTTTCTTTTGGTGGTATTTGATCACCTGTGCGATTTTTTTGATCATGCGCTATAAACAAAAAAAGAGCGACAATTTTGCAAAAATAACAATATTTTTCACATTTTTTTCACATGAAATTCCCCCAAAAAAATGTAAAAATGGCCAAATTAGGCTAATTTGTTTTCTGCTACATATGTTTGGTAAAAAAAATCGCAATAAGCGTATTTTGATTAGTTTGTGCAAAAGTTATTGCGTTTACTAACTAAGGGAAAGATTTTTGTCATTTTTTTTTTTTTAACGAGTAATGGCGGCGATCTGCCATTTTTTTTGCAGGACTGCGACATTGCGGCGGACAGAGCGGACCCTTGACTGACATTTTTGACACTTTTGGGGGTACCAGTGACAATTCTACAGTAATCAGTGCTATACATATGCACTGTTACTGTAAAAATGACACTGGCAGGGAAGGGGTTAACTTTATTGGAGAAGGAGGGGTTAAGTGTGTCCCTAGGGGCGTGCTTCTAACTGTAAAGGGGCGTGGCTTTTCATGTAACAGCAGAGATCTACGGTCCTACATAGCAGGACCGTATGATCTCTGCTGTTACACAAGGGAGAATGACAGGCGGCTTTGTTTACATTAGCCGCCTGCCTTTCTCCCTCTGTAACCGACGATCGCGAGTGACCAGCGGACATCGGGTCCGCCGGTCACACGCGCGGGGATCCCAGTGAGAGAGCGGGGGCAGGAGCGCGCAGTGACCGGTACGTCACTTTGCCTGCACGGGGCTGAAGCCGCAGTATATGTACTTGCGGCGGTCGGCAAGTGGTTAAGAGGTTTCAAATGATACAGTATCCTGGCATAACCTACACTGTGAAAACTTTTGCAGATACTAAATATTCCTTGGAGATTAGTAAAATCAATCATTAAAATCAGTGTCAAAATAACAAAATTAAATCCACTGTGATTCAATATTCTATGTTAATAAAACATGAAAAAGTCAAAGATGCGATTATGTTTTAAAGACACTGTATACATTATCGGTCTATTACCTACAGTAAAAGATTATGGTAAATGACTGTGTATGAATATTTGGATGTAGAAATTGGTTAAAAAAAAAAAAAAAATGTAGCGTTCTCTTACACATATTAGAAACTCTCAGAAGTGTTGGACAAATGACATACTTTGACTTTTGCCCATGAAACATTTTTTAATTTACTTTAATAATTTCCATTTTGCCTTGGAAGTTATTCCTTGTTCCTTCTGCAATATTAAAGATTCTGATAATATCTAATCACCATCTCTTTGCAATGGCTATAAGGTTAAAAGAGACCCATAATAACTCAGTGTCTTAGCCAATGCATTCCCCTCATCAGTAATAGTGACAGCCCAGATTTGATTATAAAAATGCAGAGTCTGGAACAAAGCAAGTGAAATCAGCCCAAATACACAAATGGTTGTAATGGCAATACCAAATACAATTTATCCAAGCCTGCCTGCTGCCAAATGACCTGCAAGTCAAAGGGTTAACACCTTGTCTTGGTCTCTGCCCGGGAGTTACAAAGTCAGTGTACTGAGCTTTTCATAAATCAACATTAGAATTGAACACGTGATTTAAATGGCTCAAAGGTGAGAAAAGTATGGCATGTGTACATCATCAAATATATTAGGTAATGCCAGCAGGAAGCATAGGACCGAAAAATAAAATGGATACCCAAATGAGTTGTCATGACATGAGGATAAAAGGTGAAATACTCTGCAGTATATAACTATTAAAGCTCTCACTCTCACGAAGGTTAACCACTTCTGGACCGGAAAGTTTTGCCCCCTTAATGACCATGGCATTTTTTGCGATTTTAACTGACAATTGCGCAGCCGTACGATACTGTACCCTAATAAAATGTATGTCCTTTTGATGGGCGGTACAGTGGTGTAGTGGTTAGCACTTTCACCTAGCAGCAAGAGGGTCACTGGTTCAATCCCAACCACGACACTACCTGCCTGGAGTTTGCATGTTCTCCCTGTGCCTGCGTGGGTTTCCTCCAGGTACTCCGGTTTCCTCCCACACTCCAAAGACATGCTGGTAGGTTAATTGGATCCTGTATAAAATTGGCCCTACTATGTATGTATGAATGTCAGTTAGGGACCTTAGATTGTACGCTCCTTGAGGGCAGGGACTGATGTGAATGTGTAATGTATATGTAAAGCGCTGTGTAAATTGACAGCGCTATATAAGTACCTGAAATAAATAAAATAATGTCCCCAAGTCCCTAAATAAAGCTTTCTTTTGGGGGTATTTGATCACCTGTGCGATTTTTATTTTTTGCGCTAAAAACAAAAAAAGAACAATAATTCTGAAAAAAAAAAAAAAAAAAAATCACTTTCTGCTATATAACATCACCCCCCCCCCCCCCCAAAAAAAAAAAATTAGAAAAATCAAATTTTTTCATCCTTTTAGGCCAATTTGTATTCTGCTACATATTTTTGGTAAAAAAATCCCAATAAGCGTATTTTGATTGGTTTGCACAAAAGTTATTGTGTCTGCAAACTAGGAGAAAGATTTATGTCATTTTTTTAAATGTATTTATTTTTTTACTAGTAATGGCAATTTTTAGCGGGACTGCGACATTGCGGTGGACAGATCGGACCCCTAACTGACATTTTTTACACTTTTGGGGGGGACCAGTGACATTACTACAGTAATCAGTGCTAAAAAATATGCACTGTTACTGTAATAATGACACTGGCAGGGAAGGGGTTAACCCAGTGGTGGTCAAAGAGTTAAGTGTGAGCCTAGGGGATTGTTTTCTAACTGTATGGGGGAGGGATTTGTGGAATCAACACAGAGACCTGTGATCCTAAATAGGAGGATCACAGGCGCTCTGTGTTTATTCCAGAGAGAACAACGGCCTGCTGTGTTTACATGCTCTCTCCACAGGGAGCGTTTGAAGGTGCCCGACAGCAATGGATATGTTGGATTGCCCATAATTTGAGGTCCTGCACCATATATATTGTGTATACAGTATATACACTCACTGGCCCCTTTATCAGGTACACCTTGCTAGTACCGGGTTGGACCCCACTTTTGCCTTCAGATCTGCCTTAATTATTCATGGCATAGATTTAACAAGGTGTTGGAAACATTCCTCAGATTTTGGTCCATGTTGACATGATAGCATCACACAGTTGCTGCAGATTTATCAGCTGCACATCCATGATGCAAATCTCCTGTTCCACCACATCCCAAAGGTGCTCTATTGGACTGAGATCTGGTGACTGTGGAGGCCATTGGAGTACAGTGACCTCATTGTCATGTTCAAGAAACCAGTGGTGAGATGATTTGAGCTTTGTGACATGGTGTATGGTGCCGCATGCAGAACAATTTAAACATATATTACTTTATAATTAAATAAAGACAAAAACGATGCTGGACTTGCAATGGTATGATGGGCCGTGGCCCTTTATTAACTATATTTAATAACTACATTTCTTTAGTTCAGCCCCGAAGCTCGAACCAACCATACACATTACCTTAACAATAACTGTGATCCAGTCAAAAAACTCGGACCACCCATTGTATGACACCATACAAGAAACACACACCCATTCACAACACTATGAACATAGGGAGGGCGGGAGGGACGAACTTCTTGGTCCTCTCCTGTCAACTGATTTTAAACCGTTAATTCACTCCCTTATATAGGGAATAACTGTCACCTCCAGGATTGAAATTCCTCCAATCAATACAGTATATATATATATATATATATATATTTTTTTAAATTACCAATAACCTTTTAGCTTTAACTGACCAATCCTGACATCTGTAATTTGACCAATAGCAATATTTATATTCTATACAGTACATTTTACACACATTTTTTTTTTTTTTTTTGGTCTTGCCACGGCCCCATACATGCATGGCAGGTACTATGACCCGCCATGCATTTCATGGTGCCGCATGCAGAACAATTTAAACATATATTACTTTATAATTAAATAAAGACAAAAACGATGCTGGACTTGCAATGGTATGATGGGCCGTGGCCCTTTATTAACTATATTTAATAACTACATTTCTTTAGTTCAGCCCCGAAGCTCGAACTAACCATACACATTAACGTAACAATAACTGTGATCCAGTCAAAAAACTCGGACCACCCATTGTATGACACCATACAAGAAACACACACCCACAAGCCATGCTCAATTTACGAGCATGGCACCACCACAAGGCCCAAAGCCCTTTCAATACACGATTGCAAGTCCAGATTAAAAATGTCATTTGCAACTTCCGACAAATGAACCATATCCCATATATAAAAACCCCCTAAACCCCCCTCCAAATCCACATGTCTAAATGAAAAACCCCCCATAGAGGGCATAAATTTAGAAATAGCCCTATTTACCTTTATACGTGTTTTCTCCAAAAATAATTGCTCTTCCGAAAACCAACACAATCTGGGTATAATTTTGGAAAAAACAAAAATACAAGCAGAAAACACAGACTGTAAATGCATAAGATCAGATTTAATATGTAATAACAAATCTACGCTCTTTCGGGAGCCTAAATCATTGCCCCCTAGATGAATAATAACCGCATCGGGGGAAGGCCAAATCAAACACAGTTCATAAAAAACAGAACAGATGTCATGCCAATGCATTCCACGCCTACCGTACCAGAATAGCGAAGCAGAGGACGATGAAAAACCCAAACTTGTAGTATAAACCCGAACTTCTGCCCTCTTGTGGGCCCAAAAAACGAACGAATGTCCGACGATCCAAATAATTTTACGGGAACCTGCAATTAAATACAAGAATTAGGACGGACATATGACTTGAAGGCGGCAGAACGCCATCTACCAATATTTCGAATAGAATCGTCAGACATACCAAATTGAGCAGCAGTGGTAGCTGCGCCAATTCGGAAGGAATGAGCAGAAATCGGAAGATGGCCCAAATTCAAATGGATCAAACATTTTTTTAGAATAGCATTAAATTGAAAAACCGTCAGTGGGCTACCGTTCTGATGTATGAGAAATTGAAGAAATGGAAGAGGCCTAACCAACAAATAACTCTCAACCCGATGAACAGCGCAAATTTTAGAATTTTCGTATCGCCCCAGAGATATCCAATGCCCTTTACCAAATTGATCCGTTTTACTTCGCCTCAAAAAAACGCGAAGCACACCTTTGGTAACAGAAACATCAGAGAACCGTAAATCATTGATGGCAGATGATTTCGACGCCAGCAGCTCCGAAATGCGAAATGCACCGAAGAAGCATAAGCAAAAAGCGCATTGTAACAACTCAGCTTCATAATGTGAAAAACAAACAGAATTGGAGGGCACACACAAATTTTCCAACAATGAAAGGGAAACAGCAAGCCTTCTATCAGGGGTAATATTAGACTTGCGATAACCCTTCAAAGCCAATTTCACTGAGAAAAATTCCATACATGAGCGGTGACCGTGCAATTTCGCGAAAAATGAAATACCAGCTAAAGACTTGAGAATATGAGAATAAGAAAACTTTCTATTAAATAAATATTCCAAAAAGGACAAAACATTTTTTTTAGAAAAAGAAAATTCATGACTATCACTGCCAACAAAAAAGGAAGACCACATACGCCACGCGGCGTGATACGAGCGCCATGTAGAAGGAGCCAGGGAAGAGAAAATAGCAGAAGAAACCTTTGTCAGACCAGATTCCACAGGTGAGAAGGGCATGAAAGGCCCAAGAGATCCGCGCCGGGAGCTGCAATCCGAAAACGGTCCATCTGCTGGCGAGACAGAGAATCAGCAATAACGTTGGAATATCCGGGAATATATTTAGCTTTCAGCCAGATATTGAGTTTTAAGCATAACAATACTAAATACCTAAGAAGAGAAATGACCGGAAGAGACCTGGAGGATAAGCAATTAATTGCAAATACTACTCCTTTATTGTCGGAATGTAACAATATACGCTTATTACTAAATTGCAGTACCCAGGTTTCCAATGCAACTAGAACTGGAAACTATGCAACCAGTCAAACCTTTATCTATCCATGTGACAGGCCAAGTAGCAGCTGACCAATGGCCGTTCCAGTAAACGCCATATCCGTGTGAGCCGGAGGCATCAGTGAACAAATCTAAAGCAGGAGATGAGCAAAAACAGTCTTGCCAAACGATGTAGCCATTGAAAGAATCCAAAAATCGTAACCAAATTAATAAATCATCTCTAATGTCAGCCGACACAGAAATGAAATGACTAGGGGAAGAGACTCCGGAAATAGCCCTATACAACCGTTTAGTAAAGGCCCTGCCCATAGGCATGACCCTTGATGCAAAGTTGAGTAAACCTAGAAGAGACTGAATAAATTTCAACCTGACCTTCTTCTTACTTACAACAAAATTCAAAAGCAAACGAATTTTAGATATTTTTGAATCAGGTAGACGAAAAACCATGGCAATCGTGTCAATTTGAATACCTAAAAATTCAAGGCAAGATGTAGGATATACTGACTTTTCGACTGCCAATGGAACACCAAATTCGCAGCAAATATTTTCAAAGTACCTAAAACAAGATATGCAATCTGAAGACCCTGCCTTTCCAATAAAGAAAAAGTCGTCTAAATAATGTAGTACACTATCTGGACCTGACTTGCTAGCAATTACCCATTCCAAAAATGTGGAGAATAATTCGAAATAATAACAGGAGATGGAGCACCCCATTGGCAAGCATTTGTCAAAAAAGAACTCTCCATCGAAACAAAAACCCAAAGAATCGAAAGCATTGGGATGAATGGGCAATAGTCGAAATGCGGATTTTATGTCGGCTTTAGCAAGTAAGGCCGAGCAACCTGCTTTTCTAATTTTGGACAGTGCATCGTCAAATGTAGCATAAGATACAGAACATAAATCAGTATCAATCTCGTCATTCAACGATTCTCCTGACGGGAAAGACAGGTGGTGTATCAAACAAAATTCACCATCCACCTTCTTGGCTATGACCCCTAGCGGGGAGACCCTAAAATTAGGAAAGGGAGGAGCAGAAAAAGGCCCTGCAACCCTACCGCTAGCAATCTCTTTAGCAATTTTGTGCCTGACGACGTCAGGATGCACAGCCACAGAAGGAAGATTGTCATGAATTACACAGCCTGTACCTGAAAAGGAAGGTAAAGAAAAACCAAAACAAAAACCCTGAATCAAAATATCGGCGGACTTACGGTTTGGGTAAACCCGTAGCCAGGGGAGCATTTTTTCCAAGCTCACTGTAGTTTCCGCCTTTAAGAAAAATGTGCTTCTCATTCGATTGACTACCAAGCGAAGCTTGTTTTTTGTAGCACTTAGATACAGGGTGAGCCCCAGCACAATGCAAGCATTCGTGCTTGAACTTACATGCATGCGGCCATTTACACATGCCATCGTTGAATCCAAAACAAACACCTTTACTATGTGTAACAGAATTAGGAGGTTTTGGCACAAAAATAGGTTTCTGCGGTAACAAGTTGAGCCATAATCCTACGTCTTTAACACCCCATTGTAAAGACTTATGGATGGATAGCTTCTGTCTGAACGATTCATCATAAGCCAGCCAACCTAAACCAGGGAAATTCTTGTATGCTTCCAGCACTATATCCAAGTGCTGGAAAAGCCCGCTACACAATTCTGGTCTTTTTTCACCTAGCACACCTGAATAAATACAGAAACCCTGTAACCAATTATGGAATGTCCTAGGAGCTACCCTGGATCCATCCTCACCAGTCTTATCATTGTCAAACTTCGAAAGCTTGAGGCCAGGAAGCAATGACAGGATGTCAACATACTCCCCTCTAAAAATTTTTTCTTTAACAGTCTCCTTAAGATGAAATCCTAAAGGAGATACAGGACAGGGTAAAGCTTCCTTTAAAGCAATCTCAGGTATATTTCTACAACTGCCAGCGAACGCCTCATGTTGAGCAACCTGTACCGGATCTACAATGTAGGCATCAGAAGGAGAAGATTCCATAAGCATATCAGCCCCCCAAACTTCCTGCAAAGAGGCAGGAACCTCAGACTCATTAACATTCCCACATAAAGCAGATCGCTAGTCAACTCAGGAGTAGAAAATTTCTTACAAAAAGTAGACATAACATGCAAAAATTCAGATATCAACACAGCATTAGCAGGATGCTCACCTGCAACAGCTGCGTCATCACTGACCGCAGCACCGCCAGTTGATGGCCGTTGGACAGGAGCTGGAGGCAGAGAAATTGAAACACCAGCAGATGAGGAATCTGAGGCCACCGCTGCCGGTACTGAACCGGGTAGAACCGTATTTGTCGGCCGAGCTATAACAGGAGAAACTGCAACCTGTAAAAAAGAAACACTATTCCCACTAGGGACCGAGGACAAACAGGTGCCACCGGAGCAGATGAGACCGCAGCCGGACCGAATCTGCTAGGCTTCCTCTTGATCCGTGGCGATTTCCTATCCCGGGACCCGGAGGAAGCCGTCGCCCGGAAATGACGATCGCCGTAAACCGCATCCAGGTCATCGGGGGCGGACGATCCCATTCGTGAAGGCCGCCGAGCGGAAGCCGCGTCAGCACCGGGGTCAACAGGAGTCGGAAACACGCAAGAAGCCTGAGACGAAGATGGCGGAGGACCAGCAGAGACGGAAGCATCCACCGGAATGGATAAGCACTTCTTCACCCACTCCTCGCCTTCCGCACTACGGTCTCTCTCCAACAATTCTCGAAGAAGGGACTCCATGACCAGGTAACTGCTACGAACTTCTTGGTCCTCTCCTGTCGACTGATTTTAAACCGTTAATTCACTCCCTTATATAGGGAATAACTGTCACCTCCAGGATTGAAATTCCTCCAATCAATACAGTATATATATATATATATTTTTTTTTAAATTACCAATAACCTTTTAGCTTTAACTGACCAATCCTGACATCTGTAATTTGACCAATAGCAATATTTATATTCTATACAGTACATTTTACACACATTTTTTTTTGGTCTTGCCACGGCCCCATACATGCATGGCAGGTACTATGACCCACCATGCATTTCATTATCCTGATGGAAGTAGGCATCAGAAGATGGGTACACTATAGTCATAAAAGGATGGACATTGTCAGCAACAATACTCAGGTAGTCCATGGCATTTAAATGTTGCTCAATTGGTACTAAGGGGCCCAATGTGTTCCAAGTTCCACATCATTACACCACCAGCACCAGCCTGAACCATTGATACAAGGCAGGATGGATCCATGCTTTCACGTTGTTTATGCCAAATTCTGACCCTATCATCTGAATGTTGAAGCTTAAATCGAGACTCATCAGACCAGGCAACATTTTTCCAATCTTCTATTGTCCAATTTTAGTGAGCCTGTGTGAATTGTAGGCTTTAGTTTCCTATTCTTAGCTGACAGGTGTGGCACCCGGTGTGGTCTTCTGCTGCCGTTACCCATCTGCTTCATGGTTCGATGTGTTGTGCTTTCAGAGATAGTATTCTGCATACCTTGGTTGTAACAAGTGGTTATTTGAGTTACTGTTACCTTTCTATCATCTTCCAATTTTCCTTTGACCTCTGACATCAACAAGGCATTTTGGTCCACACAACTGTCGCTCACTGGATACTTTCTTTTTTTCAGGCCATTCTCTGTAAACCCTATAGATGGCTGTGTGTTAAAATTCCAGTTGATCAGCAGTTTTTTTTTTTTTTTCAGACCAGCCCATCTGGCATCAACAACCATGCCATTTTCAAAGTCACTTAAAACCACTTTCTTCTGCATTCTGATGCTCGGTTTGAACTTCAGCAAATCATCTTCAACACATCTAGATGCTTCAATGCATGTTATTGGCTGACTAGCAATTTGTGTTACCAAGCAATTGAACAGGTGTACCTAAAAAGGGGCTGGTTTATATAGAAATATAGATATACGTATATAGATACACTATATTGTCAAATGTATTGGGACACCTGCCTTTACACGCACATGAAATTTAATGGCATCCCAGTCTTAGTCTGTAGGCTTCAATATTGAGTTGGCCTACCCTTTGCAGCTACAATAGTGTTAACTCTTCTGGGAAGGCGGTCCACAAGGTTTAGGAGTGTGTATTTGGGAATGTTTCACCATTCTTCCAGAAGCGCATTTGTGAGGTCAGGCACTGATGTTGGATGAGAAGCCCTGGTTCACAGTCTCTGCTCTAATTCATCCCAAAGGTGTTCTATCAGGTTAAGGTCAGGACAGTTAAGTTCCTCCACCCCAAACTCACTCATCCATTTCTTGTAGATGTCATCCATCCACGTTGGAGACTGCGAGCCAGGCCTTCTCGTCCAACATCAGTGCCTGACCTCACAAATGCACTTCCGGAAGAATGGCCAAACATTCCCATAGACACACTCCTAAACCTTGTGGACAGCCTTCCCAGAAGAGTTGAAGCTGTTATAGCTGCAAAGAGTGGACCAACTCAATACTGAACCCTACGGACTAAGACTGAGATACCATTAACCACTTGCCGACTGCCTAACGCCGATCTACGTCGGCAGTCAGCCCCTCACAGGCAAAGTGACGTAGGGCTACGTCACTAGCTTGTGAGGGTCTAGGGAGCGAGCGCGCGCCCCCGGAGGCGCGCTCCCGCTCCCGCGTGGTCACGGACCCCCCCGCGCGTGTGACCAGCGGACCCGATGTCCGATGTGTAAACAAGCTGCCTGTCATTCTCCTCGCTGTAAAGACACTGATCAAACGGATCTAGTATGTAGATCCGTTGATCAGTGTCCTTACAGCTCAAGCCACAGCCAATCACAGTAGAAAGCACGCCCCTAGGGATACACATAGCCCCTCCCTCCCAAATAAAGTTAACCCCTTCACAACCAGTGTATTTTTACAGTAACAGTGCATATGTATAGCACTGATTACTGTAGAAATGTCACTGGTAACCCCAAAAGTGTCGCAAATGTCAGTCAAGGGTCCGATCTGTCCGCCCCAATGTCGCAGTACCGCAAAAAAAATCGCAGAACGCCGCCATTACGCGTTAAAAAAAAAACAACAAAAATGACAAAAATCTTTCCCTTTGTTAGTAAACGCGATAACTTTTGCACAAACCAATCAAAATACGCTTTTTGCGATTTTTTTTACCAAACATAGGTAGCATAAAACAAATTGGCCGAAAATTTTAAAAAAATTTGATTTTTACTTTTTTTTTGGGGGGAATTTCATATAAAAAAATGTGAAAAATATTGTTATTTTTGCAAAATTGACGCTCTTTTTTTGTTTATAGCACGTGATCAAAAAATCGCACAGGTGATCAAATACCACCAAAAGAAAGCTCTGTTTGTGGGAAAAAAAGGACGTCAAATTCGTTTAGGTACAGCGTCGCACGACCGCGCAATTGTCCGTTAAAATCACGCAGTGCCGAATCGCAAAATACCCCCTGGTCAGGAAGGGGGTAAAATCTTCCGGGGCTTAAGTGGTTAAAGTTCATGTGCGTATACAATAGAAAAAAAACAACATTTTCTTTAATCCACACAAGCGAGGTAGATCCAAGAGGACCAACTTGTGTTGGAATACATTGATTAGCCACAATTTTCCAACATGTCCCTTCAAAGGATTATTTATTTTTTTTTTTTTAACGAGTAAATTTCAATTGGTGTATAGCCAGCTCTACTCAAAAATTGTATGGCCAGATCATAATTGATCTTAACATGCATATGTCTATATCAGGGAGAGGTAGCAAGACATTTGTCAACATAGTCAGTACCTGATTAGGGACCAGTGTTGTTGACAGAAGTTGTCAGAGAAGGGGTGTATCACTTTATGAAATTAACTTTTAACCTTAATTTTCCAGCTATTTATTCTAGAGGGAAATCAATAAAGCATAATGACACTTTTCCAATGGTATTTTCCCATTAATATGTCCTGCGCCAAACTCATGAAAGCCTTGCGATGGTTTTGGTACCAGTTCTGACCTATATCACAGATTCATGTGGTCCTTATTTGCATCACTTTTACAAAGAAGTCAAATTTTGTGCGCACACCACATAGCATTCCAGTGGATGTGGTTGATCTAAGACTTCAAGGCTTGAAGCAAAAACTTCAGCTACAGTCCCCAAATCCTTGCCACACCCCTCTGATTGGGCATAATCATAAAGGTGGACGTGGTCCAGAAGCAAAGTGTATAAATACATCATGAGCTATTATGTGATGGTATACAGCTGAGCAGGTCACAACAATCGACATGGTGTAAAGAGTCAGAAAACAGGGAAACATTGCCCTTTAGTTGAGCCTCATGAAAAAGAATTAATATTGTAACAGAGACACAAATAGCCTCATACTTTTAAGAAGCTTTTTTAAAAAAGACCTTGCTGAAGGACAGCCAGAATATGGGTGCTCTGGAAGGTGACCAATAAAGAGTCCACGTTGTTGGCTTCAACTGCCATTCAGTGTTGGGCCTAGATGCAACACTCCAAACCTTTATTTGGTTTTTAGGCAAAAGTACATACAGACACCTGATAAAGACTGGATCGGCGGATGGTGTGAGACAGTTGTTTTTTAACAATGTACATGTGAATGTGGAATCCTTCATCAATGCAAAAGGATTAGTGTATTGTCTATGCCCCTGAAGAAGAAGAAGCAATTGTAGCTTTGAAACGTGTTGGGCTACTACTATCCTAATCCGTATACTCTGGTTTTGCCATGGTTCCCTTGTACATATATGTTTGTATGTGATTTTCTTTATGTGTTATAAATAAACAGAAATTTTATTGAAATACAGTATACTTTATTAGTGCCTATAAAGTCCCAGGCCCAAGGGGAATTCTTTCTGTCCTAAATATATTAGGGATGTGGCATCTGTTTGGAGAACACTCACCGACATATTTTCTTTGAAAAAGACAAAACAAAACAATATCTGTGTCCTTAAAGATTAGAAAAGTTTAACCAGCATGTAGTAAAGTAGAAGTCACGCAAGCCACACATCGCTGCAAATCCACTAATGGTGGCCCGTGGCCCAGGCTGAGACTGACACATATATTTCCATTAGTGGATTTGCAGCGATGTGCAACCTGTGAGATGTCTCCTTCACTACATGCTGATGTTTGGAGCCGAGACAAGCTCTGTTCCTGGCCGGCACTCCCAGCAGTTGGCGATTGATTGAGATTATCTAGGAGTTTGAGCGGCAATAGTTTAACCAACCAAATAACTTACAAAAGTGCAAAGCCACTTACCATAATAAATGGAAACGCTTATAAATATAATCATAGTACTTTCCACTTGTCTAACAATAACTTGGGGATATAGAACAGCATAAAATCAATAAAAGAGGCAAAATGTATTGGAGATGCCCCCCTGCCCCATGCCCTTTCTAAATTATACTCATTACTTGTGTCTCCCCCTGGAGGTTTTTGAGGTGCCAGGTTTGGTGAAATGGGAAAGGGCGTTGGGCAGGTCTTTTTCAGATACTCAACGACGGAATATAGTCTATCTCTCTTTAAAAACCCAGAGCAATGAAGATAAGGAAATCTACAAGATTAGGCAGAAAGAGGCCAAGCAAGTTATAAGAACTTCTAAAGCGCAGGCAGAAGAAAAACTAGCTCAGTCAATGAAAAAGGGGGATAAGACATTCTTCAGATATATAAATGAAAAAAGGAAATTAAAACAAGGAATAACTAAATTAAAAACAAAGGACGGAAGGTATTTAGAAGGGAATAAAGGGCTAGCCGACTGCCTTAATAAATACTTCAGTTCAGTTTTTACAGAAGAAAAAGAAGGAGAAGGACCTCCACTTGAAAGGATGACTAATGAATCATTTGATGCATGTGTCTTTACAGAGGAAGACGTTCTAAGATTGCTGTCTAAAGTGAAGACAAATAAGTCACAGGGTCCTGATGAGATACATCCAAAATTATTAAAAGAGCTTAGTGGTGAGCTGGCAAAACCATTAACAGATTTACTTAACCAATCATTAGTAACAGGAGTCGTCCCGGAAGATTGGAAATTGGCAAATGTCGTGCCCATTCACAAGAAAGGTAGTAGGGAGGAATCGAGCAACTATAGACCAGTGAGTCTGACATCAATAGTAGGCAAATTATAGAAAAACTATTAAAGGATAGGATTGTGGAACATCTTAAATCCCATGGATTGCAAGATGAAAAACAACATGGGTTTACTTCAGGGAGATCATGTTAAACAAATCTTATAGATTTTTTTGACTGGGTGACTAAAATAATAGACGGTGGAGGTGCAGTAGACATTGCATATCTAGATTTTAGTAAGGCTTTTGACACTGTCCCACATAGAAGACTTATCAATAAACTGCAGTCATTGAGCATGGACACCCATATTGTTGCGTGGATTAGGCAGTGGCTGAGTGACAGACAACAGAGGGTTGTAGTCAATGTAGAACATTCAGAACAAGGTCATGTTACCTGTGGGGTACCTCAGGGATCTGTACTGGGACCAATTTTGTTTAATATCTTCATAAGTGATATTGCAAAAGGCCTCGATGTTAAGGTTTGTCTTTTTGCTGATGACACAAAGATATGTAACAGGGTTGATGTTCCTGGAGGGAAACGCCAAATGGAAAAGGATTTAGGAAAACTAGAAGAATGGTCAGAACTCTGGCAACTGAAATTTAATGTGGATAAGTGCAAGATAATGCACCTGGGGTGTAAAAACCCAAGGGCAGAATATAGAATATTTGACACAGTCCTGACCTCAGTATCTGAGGAAAGGGATTTAGGAGTAATTATTTCAGAAGACTTAAAGGTGGGAAGACAATGTAATAGAGCAGCACGAAATGCCAGCAGAATGCTTGGATGTATAGGGAGAGGTATAAGCAGTAGAAAGAGAGAAGTGCTTATGCCGCTGTACAGAACACTGGTGAGACCTCACTTGGAGTATTGTGCGCAGTACTGGAGGCCATATCTCCAGAAGGATATAGATACTCTAGAGAGAGTTCAGAGAAGAGCTACTAAACTAGTACATGGATTGCAGGAAAAAACTTACCAGGAAAGGTTAAAGGACCTTAACATGTATAGCTTGGAAGAAAGAAGAGACAGAGGGGATGTGATAGAAACTTTTAAATACATAAAGGGAATCAACTCGGTAAAGGAGGAGAGCATATTTAAAAGAAGAAAAACTACCACAAGAGGACACAGTTTTAAATTAGAGGGACAAAGGTTTAAAAGTAATATGAGGAAGTATTACTTTACTGAGAGAGTAGTGGATGCATGGAATAACCTTCCTGCAGGAGTGGTAGCTGCAAATACAGTGAAGGAGTTTAAGCATGCATGGGATAGGCATAAGGCTATCCTTCATATAAGATAGGGCCACGGACTATTCATAGGATTCAGATATATTGGGCAGACTAGATGGGCCAAATGGTTCTTATCTGCCGACACATTCTATGTTTCTATGTTTCTATGTAAAATCCTCTATTTGTACACAAACACAAGAAATAAACTATAAACTCCTATCTCATTGGTACTATACTCCATCTGTGCTACATCGTTTTTTTCCTAATACGTCGGAGGTGTGTTGGAGATGCAGAGGGGAACCGGGGACCTTGCTCCATATTATTTGGAGCTGTCCTAGATTGAAACAGTTTTGGACAGAAGTTAGGGCCATAGTCCATCGATTTTCTGACTTCCCCATACCTGAGGACCCTGCCTTCTTTTTACTCCATTGTACACCAATACCTCTCAAGAAATATAGAAAATCTATTTTATGCCACTTCCTGAATTCTGCAAAATCGTGCATTTCTCAGTGTTGGAAAAGCTCAAATCCACCTACTGTTGCTTTATGGCACAGGAAAGTCAGATCGATGAATGTCCTGGAAGATTTGTTATTAACTGCTCAAAACCGGCGTAATCAATATTTGAAAACTTGGACGCTTTGGGATATGTTAATTTATTCCGATGAAGGTAAACCCTTACTAGTTGAGGCATCATTATGAAGGCAGGCCAAACTCTTAAGTGGAGGCAACCATCACAACCTTGCCCCCTCTCCCTTTTTTTAGCCCCCTTTTTTTTATATATATTTTAAACCCCTAATACAGTTTCCTTTTCCTTACTTTGCTCCCTCTTTGGGATTGTGGGTTCGCCCTCCGTCCCTGTGGGCGGGAGTTGGAATTATTGTTTTAAGATGTGTATTATGATTCAAATTAATTGTGTCCTGATGAATATTTTTTCGGATACTATAAATGGCTTATTTCTATGGTTTTTAACGTACTCATTAGCTGCGTGTTTATTGCTAATCGCAGCTTCGTTATCTGTATGATTTTCTCTTAACATAAATAAATAAATAAAGAATTTGAAAAAAAAAAATAAAGAATGATATTTAGGGCTTTTTCGTCCCCCAAGAAATTGCAAAGTAATATAAGCAAACAGAAAATAAATTAAAATTTTAGAAAATTACAAAGAAGAAGCTATAACAAGCAATCTGCGATACATGTTCCTTTTTAAGTTTCAAAAGGCTTGAGTACCAAAAAAATATCTGATTTTGGAGATATTACTATGTTTAGTCTTGAAGCATATTGTACTATGGTAATGTACCGTAGTATTAAGATTGCTTTAGACAAGGGGAGAACCACAATGTAGCATTAAAATACTTTAATAGGGGATAAAAGCAATATTACTCACAAGAATAAAGTAAATGTAGGCATCAAAACAAGATAAGGTGGTCTTGTGCATCTGGTGTCCAGGGGGTCCCTCTCGGTCCGAATGGAGCTGGTGCAGGGGAGCGGGAGTCTCCTGTTGAAGGTAGGGGACTGTCCTGGTCCGTGGGCTGCTTTCGCTTTGCTCTTCCGCATGCAGAGGGGCCGTAACGTCACTTCCTGGCTGCAGTGCTCAGACAAATTAAGATTGCTTTAGTAAGGCATTTATAGCAGGATGCTCATAAGAGCCACATAAAAAAATTACATCAAATGAGTGAGAAAAGAAAAAACAAAAAACAAAAAATTAAACTTACTTGGGTAAAACACCTAGAATTCTTTAGACGTTCACTCTATGTAAAAGAGAACATTTGAGGACATTTGCCCTGTAAAAAATACATTTTCTGTTATTCAGGAACTTCTGTTTTTAAATAAGGGAATGTATTTACTTTAACTTTCACCTTATTTTTAAAAGGGTAACATTTACCTTCCCTGGCTACTCAGTTGACATTTCCTAAACTTTTTGGAGGAACCTGGGGAGAAGTTCCACCATTGAAAACTATCCTATCACCATAAAAACCAAACAGGATATTCCATATTTGTGGTGAGAGTGGTAAGTTGAGAGGTTAGGGCAGAAGGAACCCTACCAGGGATCCACTGTGGGACACTATGCGACCATGAAACCTGGAAGGCAAATATTAGTAAAAAATATAGAGATTAAAATATAATTAGTTAAATGTTTTTTTTATTTTTGGGTGTGTCTGTTTGCATTTCTTTTCCTGCACACAAGCTGAACTAGTTGTGGATTTAGAAAACCTCTAAAACCAGTGCAACAAGTAGGGGGCTAATTGGTGGCATGTAAGCTTTCCCCTATATTAGCGCATCCTACTGGGCATCAAAATGCCAAAAAGTCTAATGTTCGGGCCCTGAGCACCGGTGGATTGTGTGCGGGACACTCCTTTTTGGTTTGTAACATGCACCTTGTACATGTTGTGTCTTATTACTTTTTCTACTCTGTCATGCCATCCACAATGAGCATATAACATGAGTAGCAAACAAAGCCAGCCGGACTCACCTTAGGTTAAAATTGTGCCTGGGCTTCTTCTGTCAGTTACCCCCAAACACTCCTAAGCTCCAAGCTCTATCAATATAGACTAACCCTTTACAATAGATATTGCTACTCAAGTGTTTTGTAAAAAAAATAGTTGTACATTATAAATTATTATATTTCATTGCTCCTTTATGTAACTGTCTGTATAATTATGTTGATTTCAGAACCATTTTCAGAATTGAATAATGCCTGAGAAAGGACATAATGTCTCAAAATCTTGCATCCATAAATTAGAGCTATGAGCAAAACGTTTTTTTTTTTTCATTTTGGATAGAGCAAGGGAGGGTTAAAACCCATATTAGATTTTTTTTTTTTTCCACATTTGTGTGCATTTGTGCAGATTTCCCTCCATTTCCTGTCCCATAGCCAAACAGGAAGTGAGAGGAAATTTCTGCAAATTAAAGTAATTCATTGGAGACCCACATGTCCCCATTGGAAGATTTCCCCTCTATTATTTTTCTGGGGACAACCAAAAATGTGGGGTTTCCGTTTACTTTCACTTTCAATAATTATGGTAAATAGGGCAAATAGAGAGGATTAATCCCTTTATTGGGGCAAATGGCAATACAAATAGACAAGGGTTCTAATCCATCTGCACCCTAAACACATTTTTTTTCAAAATTGTGCCTTTAGTTATACTTTACAGTAAGTATACTGTAAATCGGCTAAATACATTCCAGATGCATCAAAGCAAAATGTGTTTTGAGTCTTGCAGTTTATTCTATTTAAAAATTGAACGCAGAGTAAAAAAGACCATTCCTTGCTAGCATGCTGTGAAGCAGGGGTCTCTAAACTATGGCCCTCCAGTTGTTCAGGAACTACAATTCTCATCATGCCTAGTCATGTCTGTGAATGTCAGGGTTTTACAATGCCTGGTGGGATGTGTAGTTCCACAACAGCTGGAGGGCTGTAGTTTGGAGATCCCTGCTGTGAAGGAAAGCCTTTTCTTTCTGTGTGAAAGCAGTGTTCTCTCCGTTGAGGTCTTACACCCATAGAGGTATTCAATCATCAAGGAGCTCTGTTTTTTATTTCTGAGTATTGCTCCAGGGATACTTATGATGAATACATAATATCAACAGCGCAAACGCAAACTCTGTGAAACTCAAGATATAAAATAAAATTGTGTACAATGAAACAATATACAAAACAATGCTGACTAGCCAAACACTGTGTAAGTGATTCAACAACACCTCTCCAATGTTGTTGCACCTTCTCAATACCCCAAAATCTAAGACCAAATAGGGATCTTAGTGGTCTTAGATTTTGGGGTATTGAAAGGGTGCAACAACTTTGCAGAGGGGGAAATTGTATTAGGAAATTAAGTCAACGAGAATCTTATTGGATTTTTGAGACTAAAGTTTTAGCTCCCAGAGGTCTTAACATTGATTTTAATCTTAATTGTTTCATAAGTAATAAATTAATTGGTTCCTGTTGATGGTAGATGTTTTAAAAAAAATATATATTTTTTTTTTTGATTTTTAGTATTATAAATGATTTTATATTGTATTTTAGTTTACAATTCTGTCAATCTATATGTAATGTAATTCATGGTCTCATGGTAAGCGGGAGAATATGCATTCAAGTATCTCTTGATTGAGAAGTTCCTGCCAATGGGGATATATTTTTGGAGGTATTTTACCCAGACCCATGTTAACCTTTGCAATATGATCTTTTTTAAAGCCAATTCTTTACTCTATTTGTGAGAGTGAAGTGTCTCCAATAATCAAATGGGGTTTTCTCAGTTACGGCAGGTTAAGGGTATGAGAGCGGCATCTGACTTCCGATTCCCTTGAGACTGTTTACTGGTTGCCATAGAGTTTGATTAGAAGCTATATAACGTCATGTGAAGCTTGGTGCTCCAGCTACTGAAGAAGCCCAGTCACATGGTGATACACGTCTAGGGGAGTAGCTCGTGCTCCAGCTACTGAAGAAGCCCAGTCACGTGGTGATACACGTCTAGGGGAGTAGCTCGTGCTCCAGCTACTGAAGAAGCCCAGTCACGTGGTGATACACGTCTAGGGGAGTAGCTCGTGCTCCAGCTACTGAAGAAGCCCAGTCACGTGGTGATACACGTCTAGGGGAGTAGCTCGTGCTCCAGCTACTGAAGAAGCCCAGTCACGTGGTGATACACGTCTAGGGGAGTAGCTCGTGTTCCAGCTACTGAAGGAGCCCAGTCACGTGGTGATACACGTCTAGGGGAGTAGCTCGTGCTCCAGCTACTGAAGAAGCTCAGTCACGTGGCGATACACGTCTAGCTCGGTGACGTTTACTGGAGTCGCGCTGTGAGGTGGTGAGCCGGATGATATTTGCAATACGTGTTTTATTTGATGCTCTTGTAAGTGTATTTTAAAGGGGGGTTTAATAAAATTGGTCTTGCGGTAGTACACTCTAGGGGGTTATTTACTAAAATTAGAGAGTGCAAAATCTGGTGCAGCTCTGCATAGAAACCAATCAGCTTCCAGGTTTTTTTTTTTTTGCCTAAGCCTAATTGAGCAAGCTGAAGTTAAAAGTTGATTGGCTACCAGGAACAGCTGCACCAGATTCTGAGTGCACCAGTTTTAGTAAATCTCCCTCTGTGTCTGTCCTTTCTGCCTTAATTTATATCTTCTGTTTTTGACCTGTGAGGACATGAGCATGTATACCTTCAAGGAGGAGAGAAGGAGTGGAGATATTGATCCGGGTTGAGAGGAGATAAGCTGTTGCTTATTTTTATGGAGGTGAGCAGGCACTTTGGTTGGTAATGGATAATCACAGTGTGTGAAGATAAGGCACTGGATGTTTAATAGCAATCAACCACATATTCACAAAGGATTTCACTTATTTTGATGCTTTAGTTAGATGTGTATGTGATCTAATCTCCGTGGGACTTTTTGGACTGTTTTTTTTTTTTAAAGCTGTGGTCTACAGTATCTATTTTGTATACTTAAAACAGAGCTTGCTAAGATGTACTAATCTGTGATCTCTGGTTTTTCCGGATCCTTAGTCCATAAACTCCCTCTGATGCCAAATAGGTGAGGGGTTATGTCTATTCTTACCTTCAAACCTTTTATTATTTAACTTAAAATAGATTAACAGTTTACATAATAATCAATAGTTCTTTGTTGTATGAAAAATATGAGTATCTGTTAAAATTGTACCATCAAAAAATGTAAAATGTAAAAAAGCTAGTATAAGTACCTGTATTTGACTTAGTATCATGCTCTGGTAAACCCCTGTACAGCAGAAATGTAGAGGGAGTGGCAGCAATATGAGCCAATCTGGTATGCTGCATTCGTACATGCTGATAAAAGGACCGTTGGGAAAAGATGGGTAAACTGTTGCAGCTCCTTAACTGCAAAATCACGGTCTGGGGGCAGAAAGAATACCTAATGATTAACTGAAGATGAGAAAAGTCAGATCATCATCCTAGCTTTTAAGTCCATAGCTGCGCAATGTTATGGGGTAGAGATATGGGTATAATAACCTCCATATATGTATTTCAACGGTGTATCAACTGTATATTTGTATTTTGGATGAAATAGAGAAAGAAGGAATTTAGAATAACAGCCTTATTCAATAAAGAGTTGTTACTCATACAAGCTAATTCTGAAGTTCAGTAAGACATAGAAACTATTCAAATAACTTTATAGTGGACTGACTTAAGCAAAGTCAATTTTGATTTGGGGTCTGAGCCTATGAGTTACAACACTTAAAGTGGTTCTAAAGACTGAAGTTTTTTTTTTTTATCTTCATGCATTCTATGCATGAAGGTAAAAAACCTTCAGTGTGCGGTTCTCCCCTCTGCCCCCCCAATACTTGTTTAAGCCTAATCTCGATCCAGCAAGGTGTATGAGAGAAGTGGTTCCCAGGTCCCCCCCTCCTCATTGGCTGAGTTGCAGCAGCAGAAGTCGCTGGTTCCCACTGCTGTCAATCACAGCCCGTGTGGAGGGTGCAGGGGGCAGGTCTGAGTCTTATGGACACAAAGACTGGGGCTTAATAGTGAGCAAGTACGAGTGCATTTGTCGGAGGGAGGGGCTCCAAGCGCCAGTGAGGGACTCGAGAAGAGGAGGATCGGGGCTGCCCTGTACAAAACCATTGCATAGAGCAGGTAAGTATAACATGGTTGTTATTTATTTTTTTTTTAAAGTTACCCTTACAAACACTTTAAGATTAAGAACTCTTTAGTTATCAAGGCCTATGGAGCTCTTCATCATTTATGGCTGAACACAAACTTCAATGCAGCCATGGATTGGATTTTCACGTTCATTCGCCTAACCAATTATTATTCCCTTTATTTTGAAAGAATGAAGTCTTTGTTCAGTAGATGTGTTCAGCTACACAGTTAACTTACTTGAAAGTTTATAAAGAAAGCTATAACCTTCATCTGGAAGGCAAGGCCTCAGTCCTATTAATATATCAGTTTGATTGGCAGTATAGTTAGAACGAGACAAAGAACAAATTGACTTGTATACAGCATCAGGTTTACAGAGTTGGTTCTGAAGTTCACTACTCTCTACAATGTCTACAGTGCAGTCAATCACTGGAGTCACCATCTGTTTTGCTCTAATAAATACAGTATTATCACAAAATGAAACCAAACAAAGTAACTTTGGCCATATAAATCTTTTTTGATGACAAATGAACTCTGAAAACTGGTAGACTGGAGTTGAAGCTACAACAACAACATGTACTTTCAAAGATATTTAAAAATATAACATGCTTATCTGTACTATTATTTGGATCTATGTATTCCTAATTCATTGTTCCCACTGATTTTAAAGGGTTGATAATGGTTTTGTACATATGTTTTTTTTATTTTATTATTATAGTCACAACTAAAATAAAACACATTTTGTTTAAATATAATTTTGGTAAATATGCCATTTTACATGTACCATATTTTCAGATGTATAAGACGACTTTTGAACCTCAAAAAAATCCCCCAAAAATGGGGGGGTCGTCTTATACGCTGAGTATAAAAATCCCAATGGTAAGTACCGTAAATGTATTCTATTATAAATCTCCAAGGTATTGTAAGTAAAATTATTACCGGTAGATGTATAATCTTCTCTAGGCACTGGCTGTGTGGGAATCTTACAAGAAAACAACAAGAGAAGGGCGCACCGACCTTGTGCATTACCACTTAAAAAATTTTTAAAATCAAAGAAGGGTAGCGTACAATATACTCACAAACGTAGCATATGAAAAAGCATATAGGAAATGGGCACCGCTCGCTTCCAGGACACTTCTCTACTGCTGGATAGCGTGATGGCGTCCTCAATACCTGATGTGGCTTACGCGTTTCGAGGGAGGACCCTCTTCCTCAGAGCCAAAATCGCCGGGAATCCTGTACCGGTATACTGTACAGTAGCTTCAGCTACATAGTGTACCGGCTTAGCCAATCACGATGAGCGATGTATTTTATTATTGAATGCAATTCGCAGTGGCAGAGTCAGAGAGGCGGGATGATGTTACTCTCTCCGATTCCGCCAATCCGAGCAAGCTTTGCATTCAATAATAGAATACATCGCTCATCGTGACTGGCTCAGCGCGGTATACTGTATGTCGCCGAAGCTACGGTACATAAGGTATATCGGTACAGGATTCCCGCACAGCCAGCGCCTTGAGAGATTATACATCTACTGGTAATACTTACTTACAATACCTTGGAGATTTATAAGAGAATACATTTATGGTACCTTGCAGATGAATAGGGCACAGACAACCAGCGCTTTCATAGATTACACTTACTTAATTACCTTTGGGATTTTTATACTCGGCGTATATGGTGTTGCTTTGCTTTGCTTCAGAAGGGGGCTAGTCTTATACGGTGAGTATAGCCCAAGACCTATATTTTAACTTGAAAAGTAGGGGGGTTGTCTTATACGCCAGAAAATATGGTATATAGCTCTCATGCTGGCTTTTTTTTCTAAAACGTTAAAATGTTTAACTACAGACATTTTGTTAAACCTCCTCAAGAGTCCACCCTTGGTCACCTCTCTGTTGCATGACCATTCAGGAGACAACACTCCTGATTGGTGTCAGCTTCAAATGGTGAAGCTACACATTGGCCGGGGCTTAAGCATTGTGTAACCACATCTAAACCAACACCCCCCCCCCATGCTGCAGTGTTTTACGCCAAACAACCCCTGGTGAATCCTGTGTCCCCCAGTGACCCTTGAGTCTTCAAAGCCTCCAGCGACCCCCTGTGAGTGACCCTGTGACATCTGCATCTTCACACAGCCTCAGGTTCACCCCTGTGATCTCCTGTAATGTCTGTCTTTATCTCTCAGTGGTTACAGGCTCGTGTCCTTGACACCTTTTACACAAATGCGAAAAAAAATAGGAATATGTGTTTTAAAGCCCCTTCTCTCCTACCCATTGGGCACGCTTTCTCCCCTTAAGGTCCCCCTTGCTGTATTTAAAATGCCTTTTTCCAGCAGGATTACCAATTTGCATCTGCATGAAGCACAAAATTAATTTTTCATCTTCCTGTGACTAATATTTAGGACTGCTATTAGAGATGAAACATAATCGCTCTGATCTATAAATAAATGTGTGTTGAAGCAGACAGTCCAGTTCCTCCACGACAATTCCGCCCTTTGCTAATTCTGAAGTCAACAGGTCTGAAGTAGTCATGAGTCGAATTTACCTGGATTCATTTTGAGCAGGATTTGGAGAACATAACTAAAGTTTGGGCGTTTAATGCAATTCCCATTAAAGTCAATGGGAGCCGAATGTAAAAAAAAAAAAAAAAAAAGATTCTGGCCATTTTGTAGGCTAATAGGCAAAGGATTATCAAACAAATGGCATGGGGGGCTCTTCACTCCCATAGGGAACATATGAAATATTTGGAAAAATCACACCAGCACTCAAATGTTGCAGAACATGAAGAGGGTTCGTAAAAAGAGGATTGCTGACCAAATCAGTGCCCAAAATCCACTCATGGCTATGCAGCTTTCTTCAGATTAGGATAATCTTTACTGCTACAGGGCAGCTCGGCTGTGCAGAATCACGTAAATATATGTAATTTGTATTTCCTGAGTAGGGAGCTTGTGCACGCCTACCTCGGCATTCCGGCCAACGAAGACGCTGATCAGTTGAGCGAATGACAGAATAAAGCCCTGTGTTGGTAAACAACACAGAGCTCTCTACAGAGAGCAGTGATTTGCCAGTTTGTTTGTTTTTTTCTTCCTGCAAAGTTTCTTAGAAAAACAGCAATCAGTACACTCTAAACATTGCTAGGCACACAGGTAACCCCTTGATCACCCTAAATGTTAATTCTTTCCCAGTCAGTGTCATTAGTACAGTGACAGTATATATTATCATCACTGATTACTGTATTAGTGTCACTGGTGATGTCTGTTATTCAGTCCCCCCCAGCATCAGTTAGTGTCAAATTGCCCACCACATTGTCTCAATCTCATTATAAGTCGCTGATCACCGCCATTACTAGTACACAAAAAAAATTATATATATATATTATATATCACTTGTAGATGCTATAACTTTTACACAAAACCAATCAATATACACTTATTGGATTTTTTTTTTACCAAAGACATGGCTTAAATTTATAAGGAAATTTGATTTTTCTTTTTTTATTGAATGTGTTTTATATCCGAAAGTAAATAATATATTTTTTTTCAAAATGTTTTTTTTTTCATTTATATAATAAAAAATAAAAACCCAGTGGTGAATAAAGACCACCAAAAGAAAGCTCTATTTGTGGGAAAATAATTATATACATTTTTTGGGGGTACATGGTTGCATGACATTGCAATTGCCAGTTATAATAGTGCAGTCCTGAATAGCAAAAAATGGTCTGGTCTTGATGAGGGGTAAAACCTTTCAGAGCTGAAGTGGTTAATTCTAAACAAAAGCAAAACAAAATGTCACACCAGCCTAGTGCATTACTACAAGCACCGTTTTTTAAAAGAGAAGTTTGAGTTTGTTTGTTTTTTCAAAATCATACTTACCTAGGTGGATGCAGCATTGGTCTGATGTTGCATCTTTCCCCCACCGGGTCTCTAAGACTGAGAACCGAGCGATCAAATATTACTAATCGCTCGGTTCTCAGAGTTCCGTGAGCAGAGAGCTGGTAACTGTCAGTCACAATTCTCTGCCCTCCCCCCCTCTGCTCTCGCTGGAGAGTTGGGCTGTGAAGGGGGTGGTAGCGGCTGGCTCAGGCTCTCAGTGGCACACAGAGGCTGAGCCAGATGCTGGTCCAGGGTTGTGGGCAAATCCTAACTTTATTGTCATGACCTTGCCAGAGTCTGGACCACCCCTTACAAGTCAGCAGACAGCGGGCTTCAGCCTGCTGTAAACGGGTCACAGGAGTGCACTGCACTCCTGAGATCCACAGGAAAAGTACAGCCAAACACGCTTTGGCTGTACTTCTCCTTTAATAAACGTGTACCCACTTCTCCTTTAACTTAGCAAAGTGAATATTTCCAGAAATGAGGTGAAGCTGCGTTCACTTTATTAATTTAACCACTTGCTGACCAGTCGCCGCAGTTCTATGGCAGCAGGTCGGCAGGCACCTGTACAGCCGATCCTGGGAACAAGTGCTCCCACTCGCCAGTGGAGAAGCAGATACATGGGGCCGGCGGCTGCAATTTGGCACCCACGATAGCTCCCTGTGAAGAGAGAACGGCGGTCTGCTGTTGTAAACACAGCAGACCATTGTTCTCTCAGCTATCAACACAACTATCTTCCTATTTAGGAACACAGGTTTCTGTGTTGATTTCACAAGCCCCCCCCTACAGTTAGAAAACACCCCCTAGGCTCACATTTAACCCTTTGATCGACCATGGGTTAACCCCTTCCCTGCCAGTGTCATTAGTACAATATCAGTGCATATTTTGAGCACTGATTACTGTAGTAATGTCACTGCCCCCCCCCCCCCCCAAAGGTGTCAAAAATGTCAGTTAGGTGTCTGATCTGTCCGCCACAATGTCGCAGTCCTGCTAAAGATCGCTGATCACCGCTATTACCAGTAAAATAAATAAATAAATAAATAAAAATGACATAAATCTTTCCCCTAGTCATTGGGATTTTGTTTACCAAAAATATTTTGGTAAATATATTATTTTTATTGGTAATTCTATATAGCAGAAAGTGAAAGATAGTTTTTTTTTTTTTTCAGAATGGTCACTCTTTTTTTTGTTTATAGCGCAAAAAAATAAAAATCGCAGGGGTGATCAAATACCACCAAAAGAAAGCTGGTATTTGTAGGAAAAAAAATCAATCTTATTGACATCAATTTTATTTGGGTACAGTGTCGCACGACCACGCAATTATCCGTTAAAATAATGCAAGGGGGGAAATCTACCGGTCCAGAAATGGTTAATTATGTACAAGAAATCATCCTGTCTTATTTACCTTGCACAAAACAGCTTTTTCTTTTTTACAGAATTTGGATGATTTAAGTGAATAACACTACATCTTATTCATTAAGATAAGTAAACGCAGTCCCCTCTAAGGAGACCAAAAATAGGATCATAGGATCATGTAGACTGTTACTAAAAACAATTTAAAAAATGAATTTTTGCTTGTTGTGTATTTTAATACAGACTTTTGAATTGTATGTTGACTGATGTTACGGGGTCTGTTTTATATCTGCACATAACAATTGCTTTAAGCACCACTTAGCACAGCTAAATCCCTTCTCTTTCAGGCCCTGCTCTCAATTTTTCATCTCCGGTGGCCGGCTAGTCTTGCAGTTTTTGCTGTTTTTTTTTTTTTTTTTTTTTATAATTTTTCATTTACACCTTTCAGAATTTGTAAAATACCACTCAAAGCACACATTTTCTGAAAGCACATGACTGGTAAAATAAAAAAAAAAAAGCAGCTATTGATTTAGTATTTCTTGTCATAATTGTGCAAAATGTGGATCAAGTATATATTTTTAGGAAAAATACACTAAAATCACTATTATTGCACAAAAGCACAACATAATGTACGAAATTCCCACTAAACCTCAAAGATAAAACTGTACAAAGTTTATACTCAATAAATGTTTGCACATGCTAAACTGCGTCTTTTTGTAAACATTTTGGGTTCACACCTATGCATTGTGGTAACAGTTCAGTGTTCGCTTGTGTTGGTGTGTATTGTGAGAAAATGAGGCAGGCATGCATTTAATATCAGTGCAGCACGTAACTTGTTGCAATGTGCTGACGCTTCTACAACTGAAAATATATAATTTTTAAAATGTTTTTTAATATAATATAATACATTACACGGTGTTTCTGAAGCTCTATGGGTTAGGTAAAGTGACAACACAACAAACAAAAGTTGTTCTGGACTTTTCTAAAACTAGGGACCCAACTGCCTGCTAAAAGATGATTCACACATCATTCACTAGTGGCTGTAAATTTCCACTTGAACTATTGATCTCTGTAAGCAACATTTTTTTTTTATTTGTTTTTTTTTTTTAACATGGAAGGAACATATTGCAAAGTAATTGAAAAGCAGCCTGGAGCTCCACCTAATGGCTGAATAAAAGACCACAATATCGTTTTTATATGATTTTTCATAACTGCCCAGCTTAAAAAAAGAACACAGTTTTGAAGACCATAATAAATAAATAAAGATAATATTTATAAATTTCTCAGTAGAAGTCCTATGGGAAGAAACCGGTCAGATTAGGAGGCGCACACGTCACACACAACTTGCGGTCCGTGCTGCAGCCGGCCGCAAGCCTTTGCAGGAATTCGTATGCCTATGTTTATGCTGAATACAAGACATCTAATTGTAAGTGCATTATCAACTGTTTTTTGAATAAATCTCAAGGGTAATACACTATTAGCCCTCTTTTTTCCTTTAATACACGGTGGTTTTGTGAGCTTGTAAAGAAGGATGAGGCTGTGTTTCTTGCTGGTACTCGTTGCCATCTAGTGGAGAAAGAAAGGTAGAGCGGTACTACATCCCACTTTAGGATTTTAAAGAGGAAGCAAGGCGGTGGTTTCACTGAACAAGTGCATACCTATTACCATCTGGTAAGAGGCTAATTCTTGGTGATTTACACGTGGTGTTTGTTCACAAGGAGATTGGATATTTTTTCAGCACAAGAAAATATAGTTGCACCTTATTTATTTCCGTTTGGTAAGGATGAATTTCACTCGGTGGTGGATACACGTATTATTCGGATAGAATACAATTCTACTCACCTGCAAAATATTTATGGACACTTATGAACTTTTATGTTTATGCACCAATTGATTTGCATTATTAATTGGCTTCACAAATTGATATATGTTATATATATTTACTTTTGTTGATTTGGTTCACACATAGATATATGTTATATATTCATTATTTATTTGTTGTTTAGCGCACCCCACACCACATATAAATATTTATAAAAACGTTATACATTTGGTGTAAGTGTCTTTGCAGCTTGATGAATAAGAGCCTTTATACCCTTGCTTGAAGTAATGCATTATGAGATTTTCTTGTTAAAATTGTTTATTCATTTTATAAAGAGTACTATACAGGACAAGCCCAAGAGAGGTCTAAATGGCTCTTACAAACAACGGTTGACAGAAATGAACACAGCCAATATTCAATATAGGAGATGAGGCAGAATAAAATGAAGAAATTATAAAGACATTACCATAGGCTACATAAAGCCCTGTAAAAGTGATGCAGGTGAATTATAGTGAACTGGAACCGTAAATACAAATACAAATACAAAAAAGGGCAAATTGTAACTATCTACTGCTCCTCCATTCGTTGGCAGCTAGTAACCAAGATTATGTAGGGAGGACTATGGGAGGATGAAGTGAGGCAACCTGCCTGCGGGCATAAAGAACCAAAGTGAGTCCGTTGAAGTTAAGGCTTGTCCAGAAAGAAGATATTACCAAAAGGAGGTAAAAATGAATCTGGGAGAGAGGGAAAGAGAGAAAGAGAAAAACAGAGAAAGGGAAGAAGAAATCCCCCATAGGTGGAACAGCTGCAGCTGGACAGTGAGCTTGATGTGCTAAGTGAAACTATATACCATGGCTGAAGCACTGATCCATCAAAGCTTGGAGGTAAGCAATGTTTAAACCACGGCTGCCATATAGCATCAAATTTGCCTATCTTATTCATCTTTGCATTGGATAAAAAGCAGTTCATTCCGTGTTTCCTCTCAGTCAGCATTATGAGATTTTATGCCAGATTTGAGTATGTACAAACACCTTGAAGCAGCATAGCCTGGGTGACCCCAAATGTAAAACAGAGGGTAGATCCTTGAAAATGACCAGAATCTTAATTTGTCCAGACCCATGATGTTCTGGTGGATAACTATATCTTCTTTAGTGATGGACTAATCTAAACTAAAACAAAAAAAAACACCATCCATTATGCAAAACAAATGTCTTTCAGTGCCTGCATCCTCCACCAAAAAAAACCAAAAAAACAAATGCCCTACTTCTTAAGTATTTAATTATTTTAATTGTGTGACATCATCAGCTTCTTAACCACTTCTGAACCGAGCACATTTCTGACACATGTTGTTTCCAAGTTAAAATTGTGTTTTTAGCTAGAAAATTACTTAGAATTCCCAAACATTATATATATATTTTAAGCAAAGACTCTGGAAAATAAAATGGCGGTCGTTGCAATATTTTTTGTCACACAGTGGTCTTTCAAATGTCATTTTTTAAAAAAAAAAATACATTTCACTGCATTAAAAAAAACTAAACAGTAAAGTTAGCCAATTTTTTTTGTATATTGTGAAAGATGATGTCCAGCCAAGTAAATAGATATCTAACATGTTACGGTTTAAAATTGCGCACGCCCGCACAATTTGGTGACAAATTACAGTACATAAAAATCTTCATAGGCGACATTTTAACATTTTTTAACGGTTACCAGTTTACAGTTACAGAGTAGCTCTTTTTTTAATAACTCTCGCTCTGGCGATCATAGCATTACCTCACATGTGTGGTTTGAACAGCGCTTTAATTTGCAGTCGTGACTTACGTATGCGTTTACTTTCGTACACGAGCTCACGGAGACGGGGGCACTATTTTTTTTCAATTAATTTTATTTTTTGCCCATTTAAAAAAAAAAAATATATAATCTGATCACTTTTATTGCTGTCACAAGCAATGTAAACATCCCTTGTGACAGTAATAGGCAGTGACAGGTACTCTTTATGGAGGGATCGGGGGTCTAAAAGACCCCACACCCCTCAACTGCACTTCAATGTATTCAAAAAGCCACTGGGTTTTTTTTTTTTTAATAACATTTTATTGTAAATTTTAGGAAATACACAGTGTGAACAAAGCCAGGAATAAACATTCAAGAAATCCAGGCAGAAAAAACATGGCCATGGTAAATAAAGTTAATCACATAAAGAAATCATTCACAACAAATGTAAAGAAGAGGATGACCCAAATTGCTTCTGAAAGGTCCACAAGATACCAGCCTATAGAGGTTAGATGTGATGTTCAGGGTGTGTATAGAGTTTTGGCTCCCCATCCCGGGCTCCAACACCCCCAAGGGGAAAAAGCTGTGTCCGAAGGCCACCATAATCAGAGTTGGTTCGTTCTTAGGGAATGCGGGTGGCAGGGGGTAATACTTGGTAGTCGTCGCGCAAGGTACAGGAGAGGGGTAACGCATGTAGGGAGCATGGGGCAGGGGGGAATTTGGGTAGCTCTACTGAGAGTTGGTCAGTTATTGGATTAACCCGATAGATGATGGGGAGGTACAATGGGGGGGAGGGGGGGGGTCCGCATAGGGAGTGAAGGGGAATGGGGAGAGTGGGGAGAGAGAGAAAAAAAAATATAAAGGGAGATATGTTTAATCTCTGTTTATCATCTGAGGCTTTTCACTTCACTGGGTTTATGTGAGTCTTCACATTCACTTTAAACAGAAGAAATCAGGGGCATATTGGAGGGAGAAAAAGAATGAAAGAAACCATTTTGAAAAGACAAGGGCAGCATGTTTAGGTTAGATAACAAAACATTTTTATAATAATAATCATCCGATCTTTCCAGTTTAATATATATTCAAAATCCACTATAAAGTAACATAGTTACATAGTTAGTCTGGTTTAAAAAAAAAGATACAAGTCCATCCAGGTCAACCAACAGAGAGAAAAAAAAAAAAACACACACACACACCCATAGAAAACCTCTATATACACAATTCAATACCCACCGTTGACCCATAGGAAGGCAAAAAAAAAAAACCGACAATAAAGTATGATTCAATTTGCTCCAGCAGGGGAATAAATCTCCTTCCTGATCCCTGAAGAGGCAAATTGATATTCCATGGATCAATTTTACCTATAAATATTAGTATCCAGTTATATTTTGTGCATTTTGGAAAGAATCCCGACCTTTTATAAAACAATCTATCGAGCTGGCTAGAAGCAGCTCTTGAGGAAGTCTTAACCACATTTTCACAGCTCTTACTGTGAAGAAGCCTTTCCATATTTGGAGGTTAAATCTCTTTTCCTCCAGATGTAAAAAGTGCCCCCTTGTCCTTTGTGATGACCTTAAAATAAATAACACCAAAGTTCACTATATCAACCACCTATGTATTTTTTGCACGTTGATCATATCCCCCCCTCCCCCCCTTAATACCCTCTCCTCAAGAGAGAAAAAATTCAGTTCCTCTAATCTTTTCTCATAACTGAGCTCTTTTATGTCTCCTATCAGTTTGGTTGCTCTTCTCTGCACTTTTTCTAGTTCTCCAATATCCATTTTGTGAACTGGTGCCCAAAACCGAACTGTATATTCCAGATGAGGTCTTACTAATGATTTGTACTGGGGCAAAAATGATGTCTCTCTATCTTCAGCCCATACTTCTATTAATACAAGAAATTATTTTGCTTGATTTGGAAACAGCTTGGCATTGCATGCTATTATTAAGCCTATGATCTACCAAATCTTTCTCCACCATTGATTCCCCCAGATGTGCTCCCCCTAGTATGTATGATGCATACATATTTTTATCCCTCAAGTGCATAACTTTACATTTATCAACAATAAATCTCATTTGCCACAGAGTTGTCCAATTAAACAGTTCATTGATTGTTGATTTGTAAGTTGGAGACATCCTGTAAGCACGTTATTCCACTGCATAGCTTGGTGACACCTTCAAAGACTGAAATGGTACTTTTATTCCCAGACTTTATACTTTTATTAATCTATGCTGTCTATTGTTTAAATATTTTTTTCTAGAAAAAACTCATCTATATGGTCTTTTATTAAGCTCTCCAGTATCTTCCCAACTATGGGGTTGATTTACTAAAGGCAAATAGACTGTGCACTTTCCACAGTGCAGTTGCTCCAGAGCTTAGAAAATGAAGTAAACCTTTACTTTGCAAAGAATAACCAATCACGTGCAAGGTCTGGAGCATCTGCACTTGCAAAGTGCAACATCTATTTGCCTCTAGTAAATCCACCCCTATGACTCATGAATTAGACCATTATGGCAGAAAAACTTGAACTGTTTGTGCTGTATACACTGATGTCTTAATAAAGCTGATGTCTTGCTGCACTTGACCATGATGCCGGTGATAGTCCTTTCTTCAGTTCTTCAGCAGACCACAACCAGTGTCTGAGCACCAGTCATTCAGCCGTGGATGTTAAATTAAGGAGGTAGAAGTGCTTCTTTTTATTTCCACCTTGAAAATATACCTATTGTGAGGCAGTTATTTTATGGTGAGGGGTCTGGGTTATCTGTTCCTTCAGATTATTGGCTCTCTTGGGTCAGCTTACCAGGGCTAAGTCAAGGCTAAGCAAAGCATTATATGTTTTTCATAAGTTCTGGTGCAAACTCATTGGCCAGTAGTGCAGGATTTGGCCAAAAGCAGAATCTAGACATACCACCTGGAACCCAAGCCGAGGTGAACTTGAACCTTATCTTTTTATCTTTATTGGTGAAGAGAAGAGACAAAGAGGGACTAAACCAATGCTTAAATGCATATATGGTATTGTAATGTGTGCAAAGCATTATGCGTTTTCCATAAGTTCTGGTTCAAACTCATTAGCCAGTAGTGCAGAATCCAGAAATGCTACCTGGAACTCAAGATCAGGTGAACTTGAACCTCAACTATACAGTATATCTTTATTGGTGAAGAGACACAGAGGGACTAAACCACTGCTTACATTTGTAAATGGTATTATAATGTGTGCTATTTAAAGTGGAATTCTTTTGGAAGCTGTTTCAACTTTTTACTTGTCTGAAACAGAAATACTGATTTACCTGCCTAAGTATCATTATTCACCATGCGATTAATAATTCAAGGTGAATAATAGATTAACAACAAAGACACATGTACATTATGAAGCAGACATAAAAGACTCAACTAACCATTGTGAAGGCCATACTAAAAAGCACTAAAACTAACATGCAAGACAAAACAATGCATTTAGCAAGTATATATATATTTTTTACTGTATATATTAATTATCAAGCAGTTAATGGCATTTGAATCAATTTCAGTCCTGAATTGCTCTTAAAATGCTGATGTAACCCACCCTTATTGAAATCTCAACAGGCAAAAGCATTATTGATTTTGTTGCAGGATAACTCATACACCATTAACCCCTCATTGTTGGTGTCCCTCAAGTTGTCCTGGAGTCACAAAAGGAGTTAACTTCGCCATCCTATTGACATGCAGAAGATTGGAGAAGAAATATTGATTCTAATCCACTATGACTGTGGAAATCTAAAGACCAGTTAAAGCAGAGATGATATCTAGATGCATTTCAGTAAAATCCATATGTCAGAAATGACAGCAGAAGCCAATTCAGTCCGGCAAAGATAGCGTAAAGACACAAAAATCATTTAAAAAAAATGAAAGGTCTGGAAGAGAAAGGATTAGATGGATTATATGAAAAACAAAGAGAGAGAAAGAAAGAGATTGAAAGTGTAACCGAGGTGTCCAGAAACAGTAGCATTGACAACTACAGTTTAATGTATTATTTATAGATCAGCTGCACTGAAATAAAAAGATTGAATAAGTCCTACAGTTTATAGTTTAGCCATTATTTTGGTGTAAACTAAAGATTTCAATGGCCGCCTAATCACAATATTATAGATGGGTTTAGGATGGCAGATTGGATTATATAACATACTACAAATTCAAAACAATTTGAAATAGGTTGAGCCTATGATAAAGCTAAAAAACAAAAATGTAAAATATGTCAAGATTAATATAAACAAACAAAAACATTTTCTTTGATGATAGCTTTGCTGATTGGTTCTTTCCCAATATAAGAATTAACTTGCTCAAGAAAGCATACACACAGGAACACCACGGAGGAAGTCAGTAAACAAGTCATTAGCTTAAAGAAAAGCCTTTAAACATAAAATACATTTCCACCCTATTTAAGTCAATATGTTATTGTTAAATGTCTTCTTGAATTGATCTTGTCTGTTCTTCCAGATAGAATGACTTAAGGATTTGGAATAAAATCCATATCTCAATATCATTGGATGGATGAGGTTTTCTCTCGCTGTCAAATTAATACTCTTAAAAAATGGACATCCTAATAATTATGTTAAAAACTGAGGTTTTTGTTGCACATTCTGTATCTGTAAATACTGTAAATGTCGAAGCCAAACTGCCTCACAAAGCTTCCTCTGAAAACTGCAGTCTTAACTTCTAAATTTGGGAATCTTCATGTTGTAGTATATGTATAGCAGTGGATAAATTAAGGGCAGGTATGCCTGGAGGGAGATGCCAGAAAGGTGTGTACTCCTCTTAGGTGAATGCGTATCAGCAATCCTGCATGGGTGCCTGGCACCGGCTCGCCACCGCAACAGTACAGACAAGAAGAGAAGAACGCTGCACACCACAGCAGAGTCTAAATGAAGTAATTCGTTTTTTATTGACACATGTCAAGACTCAAGGGACAGACAGGAATATGTAGAGACTTTCACACGGACACAGCATGCTTGTCCACTACAAAAGGAAGCCCATTCCTTTTTTAAGCCACAGGGTCACATTAGAAGTCCAGCAAGAGCAGAATGGCAGCTAAAGACGTCCAGATTGTGTCCACACACCAAATCTAGTGAGCAAACTATACATGAATAGCAATCAACCCAATTTATAATTAACGATTGAAGTAAGGTGCCTATGGGCACAAAGGGCAGTAACTAGTGAGCAAACTATACATAAATGGCAATCAACCCAATTTATAATTAACGATTGAAGTAAGGTGCATATGGGCACAAAGGGCAGTAACTAGTGAGCAAACTATACATAAATGGCAATCAAACCAATTTATAATTAACTATTGAAGTAAGGTGCATATGGGCACAAAGGGCAGTAACTAGTGAGCAAACTATACATGGATGGCAATCAACCCAATTTATAATTAGCTATTGAAGTGAGGTGCATATAGGCACAAAGGGCATTGCACAGTAAAAACAAACAAATGAAAGATTTACCAACACGCTTACTAGCTAGTCTGAACAAAATCTTCTGTTTGTACTGTGCAATGCCCTTCCACATGCACCTTACTTCAAAAGCTGATCTTCTAATGTGTCCCTGTGACTTTAAGGAAGAATGGGCTCCATCCAGGCATATATGCCCTTAATTTATGCATTTCTATATATGCTTCAACTTGGAAACTCTCAAATTTGAGAGGCAGGATCGTACTTTACAGAGGAGTCCTGGTGTGGCAGTGTGGTGTCCACATATATTTGCAAATATGTGCAATCAAAACCTGTTTTTAATGTAAATTGTTAAACAGGGTTAATTTGTTTGTTTCTCTTTTTTTTTTGCAGGCTATCTAGTAAGTGTATGATGATAAAAAATGAAAGTGCGCTGACTGGATAGTGGAAAGCTGCTACCTTAGAACTTTTAGTAGTGAAGTGAATGAAGAATGTGTATATCAGGTGCGCTAACCAATATGTGAAAATACAAGTGAAATCATGTGCAAATCAAAACATGAAAAAAAGGGTCTGGAATAAAACCGACCAAATGTGCTAATAACATATAAGAAGGGTATGCTGATACAAACTAAAATAAATCAACAATATTGGCATTAGATACACCAGTGAGTGTCAAAAAATACGTGACCACACGAATGAATATCGTGACGAAAACAATCCCAAATAATGCACACAAAAAAAGTCCAAATCCAAAATTCTTATGATGAAACGGTTAAACTGAAAGTGTAGAAACCACGTGAATGAAGTTCCGTGTCCCACCACCAGCTTAGCTTCTTACCAGAAAGTTGGAATAATAAGGGCGTATAGATAAATAGCTCTGCTCCAGAGATCACACACCAAGGGAAAGACCCAAAGGGGTATAACCACTGATGCCTCCCAGGTGAAAAGAGAGTGGTGGGCCTCTTACCAGATAAAATAATTAATTGAGCTGTGGACAAACGAACACTCCTCTCTTATGCGGGATATGGTGCAGGATGGATCTCTGGTGGGTTCTCGCTGTACTTGTCCTCAGTATGAATGGGGAAAGAAGAGGGACCGCCAATGGTGCATTATCGTTTTAAGCATTTATTGTAAGTTAAAGAATTACACTTACATTTACGATGAAAATACACGCTACAGTCTCCCTTTGCGATTTTCAGATAACAGTGGCCGCCTGCAGTGCGGACTGCCGTATTACAGTGTGAGTGATGACGCGGCGCCTCCTCTCTGAAGCGTTTCCTCCCGATTGGGCATCAACTGAGATAGGAGGGGGTGGGGGCGGGAAATAGTAAGTGTGTCGGGAAATCTTCTGTTTGTTTGTACTGTGCAAAAAAACTTCAATGCGCACCTTACTGCAAAAGCTAATTATAAACTGAGGCGGCTGCTTCAACATTGTATTTTTGTATGGCTTGCTTTCTGGAATTGGTGTGGGGACATATTGGATGCATTCTTGTGCCTTTAAGAAGGAATGAGCTCCATTCAGGCATACCTGGCCCTCATTTATCTACTAATATACAGTACTGTGCAAAATTCTTAGGCAAGTGTAAGAAAATGTTGTAAGTTAAAAATGCTTTCAGAAATAGAAGTGTTATTAGTTTACTTTTATAAATTAACAAAATGGAAAGTAAAGGAACAGAAGAAAAATCTAAATCAAATCAATATTTGGTCTGACCACCCTTTTACATTATTAATTATTATTAATTCTTGGTACACTTGCATGCATTTTTTGAAGGAACTCAGCAGGTAGGTTGTTCCAAACATCTTGGAGAACTAATCACAGATCTTCCGTGAATGCAGACTGCCTCAAATCCTTTTGCCTCTTCATGTATTCCCAGACAGACTTGATGATGTTGAGATCAGGACTCTGTGGGAGCAAAACCATCACTTCCAGGAGTCCTTGTTCTTCTTTATGCTGAAGATAGTGAGGTTAGCTGTAAGTATAGGTTCATTGTCCCATTGCAGAAAAAATTTGTGGCAAATCCCTGATGGTATGGCATGCTGAAAAAATATCTGCCTATATTTTTCAGCGTTGAGGACACCATTGATCCTAAACAAATCTCCAACTCTATTTGCAGAATTGCAGCCCCACATTTGCAAGGAAATTCCACCATGCTTCACTGTTGCCTGTAGACAATTATTATTGTACTGCTCTAGCTAGCTATTCAGGAGAAAGAAGGGTAGGGCCAGGTTGGGGCTCTGTGTCTGAATGGATACAGGGAGCTGTGACTCGGCTCAGGTGCCCCTATAACAAGCTAAAAGACATATAACAGGCGCTTAGCCACACAATAAAACATAAGTCCATATAAGGTCCAATTAATTTAAAAAGATGGCAGAGGGGGGAAGGAAAGTCCAGCATATAGGGCAGCCGTCCAGAACCAATAAGCCAGGGGTTCACCAAGCTGAAGACAAAGAAAAGAAAGAGGCACCTCTAAGTGCGGACTATAAAAACACATTTATTTAGTAAATTATGCACTCACATCTGTGCTTGTCAAAAAGGCACATAGCATAAACCCTCCTGGGAAATTCCAAGATCGGTCAGTGGGAGAGAAGTCATCCAGTCCGTGCTGCTATCCCTCGGGGACTAGTCTCCTCTTCACCATAGCCGGCAATAACGGTGAAGCTGGAGCAGGAGCGAAGCTCTGAAGTCCTTAGGTTGGAAACGAGGCTTGGTCAGCAGTAGCATGTGAATGACGTCACAAGGATGCGACGCATTTCCGAGCGTGCGTGCTGCCGAGGGGCAGGCAGCGGCACTCCTTCTTCACAGCAACAGAGATCCTCATGGACGCTGCCTCCAGGTTACATCATCGGAGACCCGATCGAAGCTGCTTCTGGCTTTGATTGGGACTCCATCAAGCTGGCGGACATGCCGGCTGTGTGCTCGTGTCTCCTGGTGGGATGGGAGACCCAGGCAAAGCCACGGAAGGCGGCGGGAGGGGGGGAGTCCCCTCCTGCTCGCCGGGGTAATAATCGAGCAGCTCCCGAGCTACATTGGTCATTACCACCGGAAAGCCGACCATCAGCGCTAAAAAACGGTACCGGGGTGATGCCTCTAGCTAGAGCCATCACCCCAGTACAACCACTTAAAGTCAGCCGACGTAGGTCTACATCGCTAGACGTTAACTGGTTAAGTGGTTAAAGTTGGAAAACCAGCCTTGTCTTTCAAAATACTTATGCCCCGTACACACGTACCGATCGTCGGCCGTAAATATTCGGCCGACAACCGATCGGCCGATTGTATGCTTGTTAGTATGATGCTTCCGACAGCGCATTTTCGGTTGAACAGAATCTGTCGTGCAAGCATTAAAATTTTTGTTGGCCAACACCAGAACGGTCGAATGTTCGCCAGTCAGTACAGATTTTGGCCGACGACAGCCCTGGACAAAAGACGGCCGACCATTCGGCCGACGATTGGTACGTGTGTACGGGGCATTAGAGTGAAATGTAGACGAAAGAACTGAGAAATTGAAAGCCCATTTTAAGTATTTATAATAAAATTAAAATATTAGTCAAGGTGATGGTGGACATATGGCTGTACCCTTCTTGTTTAACCGCAAGAAAACAGAACATAAAAACAGGAAATGACATCATAACCACGTAGTCCTACTAATAAGAACACTACATTATACAAGCATTAAACACTATAAACTACTAATCAAGGTATAATGTACTGTACATATGTAAATGGTTGTTGCAATTTTATCTGTAAAAACAGCATGTTACACTCATGGGATTTTGGGAGCACATGAGGCAGTGGTAAGGCACAGTGATGTAAACCTTGCCTCCTGGAAGTTGGGACTGAGGAAAAATTTTTTTTGTAAAATTTTTATTATTAATATTACTTTAATATACAGGATTTATACACTGCCTGACCAAAAAAAAAAAGGCGCCACCTGGAATTAACTAAACAACTAACTAAACTAAGCATGCAGTAACTATCCTATTGGATAGTTACTGCACGTGCCCAACGATTGAGGTCAGCTGAATACCTGAATATACTGAATGACCAGGTTATTCCATCAATGGATTTTTTTCTTCCCTGATGGCACGGGCATATTCCAAGATGACAATGCCAGGATTCATCTGGCTCATATTGTGAAAGAGTGGTTCAGGGAGCATGAGACATCATTTTCACACATGGATTGGCCACCACAGAGTCCAGAACTTAACCCCATTAAGAATCTTTGGGATGTGCTGGAGAAGGCTTTGTGCAGTGGTCCACCTCTCCCATCATTTGGTGAAAAATGAATGCAACACTGGACGGACATTGCAGAAGCTTATTGAAGCAATGCCACAGCGAATGCATGCCGTAATCAAAGCTAAAGGCAGTCCAACTAAATATTAGAGTGTGTGACCTTTTTTTACGGTCCCTGGGTTACAAACAAGATAGGGACTGTAGGTTTGTTCTTAAGTCAAATTTGTTTGTAAGTCGAGACACGTACAATTTTTAAGGTAAGCTCCAGCCAAAAGAACCATTTTTTGTTTTTTTTGGATAGCATAGGGAAGGAAGGGTCCCCACCCCAGTATCATTTGTTTTGCTGTGTGTACCCCAATTCAGAAGATTTCACCTCACTTTCTGTCCTTATGACAACTGTATTTTGCACATTTTGGATTTTTGCGGAAACAAGGATTAGTAATAAAGCTCCAGTGGAGTCACCTTTTTCCCATGAGAACTCTAAGACCCCTTTCACACGGGCGATCCGATCCACCAGTCAGTTTTTCAGGCGGACCTGATCGGACGCTCCATGCCTCCCTATGGGGCAGCGGGTGTCAGCGAGACATCTCCCCTGACACCCGCTGCTATCGGATCTGATCCTGTCCATGAAATCCGGATGGATGGAAACCCTATTTTCCATCCGTCTGGAGGATTGGATCGGATGGGATCGGATGAGAACGGACAGGAGGTCCATTCTCATCTGATCTCCCCATAGAGGACAGTGGGGATCTGACAGTTCCGTCTCTGCACACAGAGTGGAGACGGAGCTGTCATCCCCCTGCTTAGCGGGGATCGGGGATCGATCTCCCGCTGAGCAGAACGGACTCTGTCGGTTGGTGCGCCTATGTGAAAGGGACCTTAAAGGAGTGAATTTCCCTTGGGTAGATTTCCTCTCACTTCCTGTTTCTCTCTCCATTTGTAAGTAGTAGTTGTTTGTAAGTCGGATGTTTGTAACTCGGGGACCGCCTGTATTGGGAAACATGGCACCTCACTAAAATAGTACATGGTAAAATGGTAACTCAGTAACATCATATATAGCAGCCTGTGTAACATATTACCCTAATAACACAGTATTTTCCAACATGGCGCTGTATATTATAATCCGGTAACATAGTATGTGCCAAAATTATACATCTGTAGCATGGTATATGGTAAAATGGCACCTCAGTAATATGGCTGCTATGTTATTATTGCATACCAAGGGATATTCAATGTCTGGTAATGTTATGTTTTTGATAACAGGGTCTCTTTAGTAATTTCATTTTGATTTTTGTCTCTTTCTCATTATGTTTGTTTCTGCGCTTATGGCAAAACAAGCGTATGGTTTAGTTAATGAGTTTAAGGCGCTAGAGGATCTGTATCTAGAGGCTCCTGTGCTATAAATCTAGCTGTGCTTATGCTATTCTATTTCAGTGTCAGGGCACTCATATAGATAAGAAAGCTGGAGCACTAATAGGTCTTATCTTTAGTCAATTTTCATTAATTCATGTCATCTACATATGTAATTAAAATGAAAGCATTGATTGTCCTAATTACTGCCGTATGCTTTCAGTCACCTGTTGAGGTTATGTACACTGCATTATTATACATTGCTGTTCACTCATTTCAGTTCTCTCGCTTCAACATGCTATTTTAGCAGTTAACACCATCCAACATCTCATACGGGTTTTTAAATTATACAGCCTATAAATCAGGATTCAGAATCCCTCCGTTTAATAGCTTTTGTGTCAAAGGTATAGCTTCTAACCATTCTGAACAGCTTCCATTCAAGCAAATTCCACAGGGAAAATACTTCTTGCCTTTTACCAGAAAATGCCATTAATAACTTATTGACTGAGCATGCACTGAGCAAGAACATTGGTGATATTATTTAGCTTGGAGGCAGCTGTGCAAAGCATCTGTATGCCTAGGATGGTGTTTTGCCATATATGAGTACAGTCCCTCTGCTTCATTTGGGATACTTTTGGAAGTAATATTTTCCTTTACTATTTTCTCTTCTTGAATTTTATCAGTTAATAATAAGTAACTGGCAAACAGCTATTTAAAGTGGAACTAAACTAAAAAAAAAAAAAAAAGGAACAAAGATAAGGATTTGCTATGGTATAGGGAACATCAAGAAATATTTCTTGTGCTTAGATAGGACTGAAAAATTGACCTTTTGTCTTGATTTCTTCCTGAAATATGTCAATATGTGAGGATGTGTATGCACTCCTATGCATACAGCCTTCTATCTATCTATCTATCTATCTATCTATCTATCTATCTATCTATCTATCTATCTATCTATCTATCTATCTATCTATCTATCTATCTATCTATCTATCTATCTATCTATCTATCTATCTATCTATCTATCTATCTATCTATCTATCTATCTATCTATCTATCTATCTATCTATCTATCTATCTATCTATCTCTATATATATACAGTATATAGATAGATATATGCTGTATGAGATCTAAGGAGGTGCTGCTGCTTTTGTTAGTCTCATGAGTGAGGTTAAGTGATATCACTATTGTGTTGATTACTGTTCTACTTGCTGATATCTCTGACTTGAGGTTACTAAGTCCAGTCTCTACCAAAAGGGCCACCTGATCTCTCCCAGTAATTGGGAGAGATCAGCTGCAGAGAGACCACAGGTAAAACCGGTAACTATTTTTTTACCTTTTACCTGCCTTTTTAGGTACAGCTTCCATAGTTCAGTTCCTATTTAAGGTTCAGCCATAGGTAGTGCCTCATTCCACACTTTCACCCACTAATACAAAGGGGTTCATTAGGGCTCTCCAACCCTAATGAAGATCTTATTCAATATTTCAATAGTTGAGTTTGACATTTGAATAATAGCATACAGAAAAGTAATGTGACAATGTCCCCTTCACAAGTCACTGAGTAAAGAACTTAAATGCTTATAAAGAACTTTCTCTCAAATATGAGGTTTATTTAACAAAACTCAGCAAAAAGTAGCATTCACAAAATGTATTCTACAGTAAACAAACCCGATTTACATTGTTGGCATCCTTTAACAGATTATTTCTAATCGGTAGCTATAAGGTACTATATTTTTCTTATTCTTATACACTTTAATGAAAGTATATTTAAAGTCATTTTTTTTTCTTTTTCAATAAAATATGAAAGTTTTTGACATATGTATCCAATCTGTGAGATTTCCCTTCACTTCTTTTCCCACAGTTGCAACAAGATGTGAGAAGAAACCTCCACAGAGTGAGGATAATTCCCCCCTTTACTGTTGTCAACAGAGAAGGTGTCATCATTGGAAAATGTACCCCCGACTCTTGTTTGGGTGACAACTCTAAGATTTTGGATTTCACTTAGTCTTCTGTTTAAGTGACAATGGTTACTAGGATAAATAGCAATAAAACCTTGACAGAGGGTATAATTCTCCCCCACACTATCCAAAACTTAACGTCTACCTGTGCTGAGACCATGGACATTAAAGTTAAAGTTCAAGTACATATATTTTTACCCAGTTATATTAGTTCATGCAATACTGAAAGAAAAAAAGATTTTAATGCAGATGGAACATGAGAACAATATTGCTTGTACAACATAGCTTTGATGTGAGGCAAATGACAATGTTCACAGCCAGCCTGCAGTAAACAGAATTTGAAAACATGCACAAGGTTGTTATAATCTAACCAGTGGGACTCCTGAGGATATGCACTGCCCCCTCAAATCTCAAACACATATGCATGTGTGTGCCTACAGGAATATGGCCCCAGTGCATTCATCTCCCTGCTGGCACAATAAAAAGAGAAGTGCTTAAAGCGGAGTTCCGGGCACAGAAATCATTTTTCAACAAACATACCCCAAACAACAGTCAGGGCTAGTACATTCCACAATGGCTAGCCTCTGATCTGTCCCGGTTCACACTTACCTTTTAGAAGAAATACTCACTTATAAAATTTCTTCCACAGCGTTTCCATCTCTCTTTTGGGCAGCTGAAGCCGGCGCGGTCCTCTTCGGCGTCTTCTTCCGCGTCTTCTTCTCCCAGAATGCGCCTGCACCGGCCCCTCTCGTCACTTCCGGTGCGGCGCCGCATTCCTCCACAGGAATCGCCCGGAAGTGACGAGCGGGGCCGGTGCCGTCGCATTGATTCCTGGGAGAGATGACGTTCAGCTCCCAGGAATCAGTGCAAGCCTGGAAGTGACGGCGGAGCCGCGGCACAGAGGGAGGAAGTGAAGACTAGGTGAGTATATTCGATCTTCAATTACAAGGTGAGTAAATAAAAAAATAAAACCTAACTATCCAATTCCTTTTCACGTGAAGGGGAACAAGTGGAGGGGCACAAAAAAAAAAATATTGATTTTGTGCCCGGAACTCCGCTTTAGGCACTTCTCTTATGGCTGAGCCGGTAAGAGTGAGCTCTTTCCCATCTCCTCGCCGTCATAAAGAGTGATAATGCTAATGTGCACTAGGTGATTAGGGTGTGCCCAGGCCTATGATCTGTGCCATACTGACTGGTGCAGCAGTGATTATCTCTTATAGCACATCTCTAGCTTCTGGGTCCCATGCTGAGCAGCTACCCTACTGCTCAGTGAACTCAGGAGGCTGCTCGCTCTATACAAAGACCACACAGAGAACATTTCTAATTTTTTCCAATGAATGTAAAGCGTTTTGTTATAGGATGAGGTGGAGATTTTGACGTCACTAACTGTCTCTCTACCTTGTCCAATCAGAAAATGCTTCACCTTCATTTTCATTGAGAAAAATAAATGTGTCCTCTGAATGGTGTTCATGCCAGGATTTTAAAAAGTAGTGGCCATTACTGTAGAAGCAGTGTTTTCTACAGTGATTTCCATCCTCCACAGGGATCATCCAAGTTTAGCACATGCTTAGTTTTATTGGTCCAGCTTGGACCAATGTAAGCATGCTTGTGGCATACTTGGACTAAAAACTTAAGCTTTAACCTATTTTAGTATTCTTGGCAAACAGTACAATAGCTTTAAAACAAGCCATTCTTGACCTCTCTAGCTGTGTTTATTGTGAAGGTTTAATTTTCAAATATCTTCAAAGAAAAAAAGTCTATAAGGCCAGTTTCAGTTGGTTTCTAACATCTTAGAAAGAGCTTTTGCCTGTTTTCTTTAGAGTGATAACAGGCTTCCAAGCTCTCCACCTATTGAAAAACACATGGCCTGTGGTATGAATTTTAAACCCTTCCTAACAGCGGCCCTTTAAAAGGGCAGTGCAGCTTCCTGATCACATGACCACTGTGATTGGCTCTCACAGCAATCACATGATCAGGGGCCCACCCAGTGGACTCTTGATCAGAAGCTGTGACTGAGAGCTGTTGTAGGCAGCTTGGTCAGTGTGCTGGGAGCATGCAGTAAGTGTGTGCTCACCACACAACTTCAGACCTCCAAGAACACTCCAAGAAATGCTGGGCTTGTTTTAAAGTGTTTTACAGTTTGCTCAGAATTTTTAAATAATTAAATGTGCATTTTTTGGTCAAAGGTCCCCCTAAAAAAATGAAACAAATATGTAAACCAAGCCCCTAAAATCCCACATAAGCCTTTGTATGGTAATATAATTTCAAAAGTCATTTTCAGTATTTTTAAACCTGCAGCCTTCAGTAAAATACCTGGTTTTAAGGTACTTCCAGGGGCGTCACAAGACGGGTGGGGACAGCACGAGGGTGTTAATAGGGGGGGGGGGGTGACACCTCCCTGGGGGGCCCAAGCAAGGCAGCTGCCTCTTTGCCTACCAATCCGATCCTTCACTATGCGAGCGTCATCGCATGGCCGCATAGTGAAGGACTTGCTTGCTCCTCCTCCCGAGTCCAGACTGGCTGGGGTGACAACGTGAGTTACCGCCCTAGTGATGCCACTGGGTACTTTTGGTTATTTTGTGGTCCATGCCTATCTCCCTATTTAGGAAATACCTTAAATGACATTGGTATAGTGCTATTATTGAGTACAGAGCTGCATTGATTTGCATTTTATATCTGCCTAATAAATCTGTTAAAGCTGAAGCTCAGCTGCTAACACATGATGTAAGCACAGTAATGTCCTCAGATTATTTTTTTTTTTTTGTGTCCCTGTTTTTATTTTTAGTTTATTATTTAGGCAGGCTGTTGCATTCCAAAGAGATCTATGAAAAATGTGAATGAAAATAAATCTATCACTTAAGCAAGACTAAAAATGAGCCGGACAAGTAAAGGAATCAAAGATGATGGCATACTGGAGACAGCGATACACATCACTCCCAAATATTTACTGCCAGCAAGCATTTCTTAGGTATACTGACCCTTAGCTCCTGCAATTAGCTCCTGCAATTTGCTTAGTATTTGTATGTGTATTGCAAAAATGGCAAGAAAGAATGATTGGGTATTAATCGCTGATAGTTCAGACATAACTTTAAAATTATTTAAATAAAATACTGGAGCTGGTGCAACATTGCGGAATAATTTATGATTAAAGCAATGGTTTAGGATCAATCTGAAAGTAAACTAAAGTTTATTTTTAATGTCCTATAGTGTAATAAAATTTTGGTTTTATAAATAAAAATGTAATGCAGGATACACCCATGAATTCAGAGAGCATTTGGGAGAGTGCTCAGAGGAAGCTTTGGCCTTTATACTTTATACTGCATTTACTTGTGTGTGTAAATTGGAGCTTGAGCTATTGAACTATGTAAACAACATGCACCAGCTAAGTCCCTTGTTTACCTTATCCACAATATCTCTATTTTCTTTTTTTTTTTCTCAGTAAAGCTTTCTGAGCTGGAACTGTTCTTAGAAATATTAAAACAATACACATGTGAGATTATAGATAGATATTTTATTATCTTTGAGCGGGGTGTCTGCGTGTAAAGAATTTAAATATATCCCTGTTGCACAACTATTTAAAGACTCTGGGGGTAGGTGACAAATTGCAGCTAGTATAAAGTCCAGACACCTAGAAATGTGTGCACATTCGTGCAACCGACTCCCAAACCCTCCTGTCACTGTTGTATGCAGGGCCTTTTTGACAGGTAAATCTGTGGTTAAGCATTTTTTTTTTTAGCACTTTTTTAGAACTCAATTAAAACAATATAGGAAATGCTCAGTTTTGTGCCAAGCAACAACATTAGCTGCTGACTGCCATAAGTTGACTGGAGGAGAGATCAAAGTGAGCAATGGGATAATCTCACCAGTATTTTGCTCTCTTTCTTGCTTTCCAATCATTAGACTGGGGCTGTGTTCTTAACCTGTGTTTCTTTGCAATGGAGGGTGAGGACCTGGCAGTGATATCTGTCTGGAATGTTTTCCAAGGGTTTCTTTCCTTCCCCTATATTTATGTAAATCGTCCTGCAGTTTGCATTGGACTGCAAAAATTATAAAAGAGGTCTTACCTTTGCTACCATGTAACAAATATAGGAAACATAGTCTGTCAGCCTCCTGTGAAAGAAAATGTCCAAATACAATAAAACCTTGGAATCAGAGTAACTTGGTTTGAGAGTGTTTTGCAAGAAAAGCAACATTTCTTTATAAAATTTGACTTGATTAACAAGCAATGTCTTGATATACAAGTAGTGTCATGTCACAATTGAATATAGGAGAGAAGAGAGGTGACTCTAAGTGTAGCTCTATGGTTACATTTAATGAAGGTACATCATTTAGCAACACACATAGTTTACGATTAAAACAGGCAAAACAAAGTATACAGGCATCTGGGGTAAAGCTGTCCAAATAGACCATCCTCCACACCGCCATCAACGTCACCCCTTCCACACTGCGCTTCATGAGAACTTCAAGCCTCCCTTTCAGATCGCTCTTCTGCAGGGTAGTCTTCCTGGTCACGAATGCAGACTGATGGCGGTGATAATCGGTCTATGTGAATGGCTTTACCCCAGTTGCCTACATTCTTAGATGTGCCTCTTTTATTTATCAACAATGTGAGTTGCTAATTGTCGTACCTGTATTAAATGTAACCATATTGTTACACTTAGAGGCGCCTCTCTTCTCTTTTATACTCTGTAGTTCCTGCTGGATTTTGCTTCTAATCCCCTTGTGGAGGCTGCCATTTGTGGATGGACATTTTATGGTTCCACAACCTATCACATTGTTATAATCTTTTTTTTTTTTTTAAAACGTTTTATTGGTATAAAAGGTAGCAGTAACAAGAAAAACATGAAATGCAGATGAAAATACAGGCATAAATGGATAAACATTGCACTTAAATCAACAGAACACATGACAACTATCCCAGCCTACACAAGATCAAAAGCAATCAGTCTCCGAGTAGTGGGAAAACATAGTAAGCAACTATTCAGAAAGGCCAGCGCGAATTGTATTGTTCAAGTGGGTACAATGGATACAAAAAGGAACCTTTGGGAAAGGCAGAACCCGTGATCTGAGGAGTTGAGATGAGGTGGAATCCCAGCAGTGTGAGGTGTAAGGCTTGCAGAAGTATGGGGATCCCTAAGGTGGGAACACGTTCCCAAATGGAGCAAGGTGGTGGTGATGGGTATGCCCGCCCACCGGGCAAAGGAAGTCCAGGAACGGGGAGGGATAGTTGTCGGCGTAGGGGGAGACCCAATGGTGGGCCTCGGGGGGAAGTATAGGAGAGGTGCGAGATGTTTGGACTGGCCAAACCACCAAATAGCACCTGAGTAGGCCAGGGGAAAGGAGAGAAAGAGAGGGAAGAGAGGGGGGGGGATAGCAGAGAGCAAAAGCTATAATATTTTTATATGGACTATAAGCTTAAGGATTTATGAATAAATGGTTGTGGAATGAATCATCTGAGTTTCCATTATTTCTTATGGGGAAATTCACTTTGATATAAGAGTGCTTTGGATTACAAGCATGTTTCCGGAACGAATTATGCTCACAATCCAAGGTTTTACTGTACATGCTTGAATTCATGAATATTTGTTTTTCTCTTAAAAATATGTGTGCATGAACTTTACTGCCAGTTAAGAAAAATCTTGGACAGTTTGTCATCCTTCTGAGGGAGCAATTGTGGACATCTGAATTGCTGGCTGATACAATTTTAAAAATACAGTGGGGCTGATTTACTAAAACCGCAGAGTGCAACATCTGGTGCTGCTCTGCATAGAAACCAATTTACTCACAGGTTTTTTTTTTGGCTCCTTTCACACAGTAAGTCCGTCAAACGGACTATGCTTTTCTCAGCGGGGGATCGATCCGCCGATCCCCCGCTGAGCAGGAGAATGACAGCTGTTCTCCCCGCTGTGTGCGGAGACACAGCTGTCACAGCCCCATAGATCTCTATGGGGGAATCGGATGGGAACGGACCATCAGTCCGTTCTCATCCGATCCGATCCGCTGGACAGTTGGAAAATAGGGTTTCCATCCGTCCAGATTTGACGGATCGGATCGGGTGTCAGCGGACATGTCTCCGCTGACATCCAATGCCCCATAGAGATGCATGGGGGGACCGTTCAAATCCGCCAAAAAAACGGACAGGCGGATCTGAACGGTCCGCCTGTGTGAAAGGGGCCTTTTTGTTTGGCAAAGCTCAATTGAACAAGCTGAAGTTAGAAATTGATTGGCTAGCATGCACAGCTGCACCAGATTTTGCACTCTTCAGATTTAGTATACCTTCTTAAAAGAAAAGCAGTTAAACGTCCTCACCTCCAAATTAAATCCAAAATAAAGGGATATTCCTGATTTTACAATTGTGGACAGAACTATGCAAATCATTCCTCTTCCTCTATGCTGTTGTTTTATAACTGTACATCCATATTTGCTAATTCTTATTTCACAGCATACACATGTATAGCACTACATTTTAATGGGCATTGAAAAATACATTTGAATAATCTCATATTTATTTTTCTTGCAAAAATATATCCATACAGACATATCTATACTAAGGAGAACCATGCAATAAAAAAAATAAAAAAGCAGTCGTGATTCCTAAGTTTTAGATAGAACAAGTTACATGCATACAGTAGGTTTCAGACAACTTATCATTTGCTGTTTCCCCTGCTTAGCAAACCAGCATACACATCAATAATAGGGAATGCAGAAAACTTCTAACTGTATTCTATGTGGTATTGATCTAAAGATACTGTATCAGATATAAATACATTTGATTCTATGCAAATAAACAACCTTAGATTGTCCAATCTGCTGCTGAAATGTAATAAAAATATACCAAAGGTATATTTCCCATGCCTGATGGTATATAAATATTAAATAGATATAAAAATTATATAATAATAATAACTAAGTAGCAGCAGCTATAGAAGAGGTGAGTGAATGTTTAGCAATAATAGCCTTGTAGTGAGGCTACCTATAGCGCTTGCCTAACCGCTGAGTGGGTTTTGGGACCAAAACAAGCAAATCACCTATAGATCAACTCATTCACTTCATTCTGATTTCCTGGCATTGTGCTGGCAGTCATTTTGTCTATTCAGTGAATTTTTACAAATTCCCAGCAGCAGTGCACAGTATGAGTTTTATTTTAAAATCCTCATTGACATGGTAGTGGATGTGTGGAAAATGTGAGAGCAAACAAATATGAAAGGTCTTCCACAGAAACCAAAGGGATGAATTAATGATTAGATATCAGACCTGGTGGCTTGTAACTTTCACTAATATTATTAATTATTATTAACATTGGGTAATGTTACTGAAACCTGGATTTGCCACTGAAGAACACTAAATTCAAATATGGGGAAAATTATACTCAATCCAACAATTTGCACATTGATGGTAAATGTACTCTCTTCTGTGTCCTCAACTGCTTCCACCCACTAACTTACTCACTGCCCAGGAGATTGTGAATCACTTCAAGATTAATACAATTCGTAAAGAGATCTCCGCTGTACAGATACCTTCTCTACTTAACACTCCATGCCCACAGGTACAATCCATACTTCCCTCAGTCAACCCCACCACTATAAACAAGGTTGCTAACATCCAGCTAACCACTTGTCCCCTGGACCCTGTTCCCTTCCAAATGCTACATTCACCTTCTGACTCTTCTCCACACTCTCTCCCTCTCTTCTGGCATCTTCTCCAACTCTCTAAATTCCCATACTCCCCATACTTAAAAATCCCTCAATTGACTCCACCAGTCTATACAACCTGCACCCCATCGCTTTGCTCCCCGTTTTATATAAACTTCTTGAAGATCTGGTCTACAACCAACTGAGTGACCACCTCGCCAAGAAAAACCTTCAGTCTGGATTTCGTCCTCAACACTCCACAGAAACTGCCCTCCTAAAATTAACAATTAATCTACTAACGGCCAAAACCAATGGAGACTATTTTGTACTCCTACTCCTGGACCTTTCTGCTGCCTTTTAAATGGTTGACCACCCCTTCTTCCTCTTTAAAAAAAAAAACACGCCTTTGGTCTCTGTGCTTGTACTCTTCGCTGGTTCACTTCCTACTGATCAAACCACACCTTTAGCATTACTTACAATTCTACTGCCTTCTCTCCTCTTCCTTTTCCTGTTGAAGTCCCCCAAGTTTCTGTTCTTGGACCTCTTCTATTCCCAATCTACACCTCCTCAATGGGTCAGCTGATAGCTTCCCATGGCTTCCAATACCATCTCTACGTCAACAACACCCAAATTTATCTCTTTGCCCCTCAGCTCACTCCTTCAGTCTCCTCAGGTATCACTAATTTACTAACAGACATATCAGCCTGGATGTCACACCACTTCCTCAAACTCAATCTATCCAAAACTGAGCTCATAATATTTCCCCCCCCCCATGTGCCTCTGTCCCAGATCTCTCTGCCAAGATCGATGGCACAACTATCAGCCTACCCCGCATGCCAAGGTTCTAGGTGTAATCCTGAACTCAGGTCTATCCTTTGGGCCCCACATCCAATCACTGTCCAAATCTTGCCGCCTCAACCTTGGCAACATTTTCAACTTTCTAACCAATAATACCACAAAGCTCCTAGTTCACTACCACATCATCTCTCTCCTCGACTACTGCAACTCCCTTCTCATTGGCTTACCTTTACATTTGCTAACCCCCTTCAGTCCATCATGAATGCTGCTGCCAGGCTCATCCGCCTTACCAAACACTCCATGTCCGCTACTCCTCTGTGCCAGTCCCTCCATTGGATTCCGATCACCCAACAAATTAAATTCAAAATAACAACAACAACTTACAAAACCAGGTACAACTCAGTCCCCACCTACATCACTAGCCTAGTCTTAAAATACCAGCCTAATCATTCCCGTCATTCCTCCCAAGACCTGCTGCTCTCTAGCTCCCTCGTCACCTCCTCCCATGCTCGCCTGCAAGACTTTTACAGAGCCTCTCCCATCCTATGGAAAGCCTTACCCCAATGTGTCCGATTATCTCCTTTTTGCTTTTAGACAATCCCTGAAAAACCTCCTCTTCAGAGAAGCTTATTCTGCCCACACCTAACAAAAGTACTTTGATTTTCTCCATCAGCTCATTCCGCACAGTTATTACCTTTTGTATCATTTGACCCTCCCTTCTAGATTTTAAGCTCTAACGGGCAGGGCTCTCTGATTCCTCCTGTATTGAATTGTATTGTAACTGTACTGTCTACCCCATGTTGTAAAGCACTGTCCAAACTGTTGGCGCTGTATAAATCCTGTATTACAATAATAATAAATCTGCTAAAGCACTGGATATTGTTTTTCATATTATCATGTTAAGACTGCAGAGTTAACAGGAGAAAAATTATATATGGGTAAAATGATGTGCATGAAAGAGAGAATACAAAGAGTCTTGTAGTTGTAAATGGAACATGTTTAAGATGGGCAGCAGTGAATTAGCAATGGTATACCACAGGGATGGGTGTTTTTCCAGTCTGATATTGATGTTCTTGGAAAGGAAATACATAGTAATGTTGCCACTTTACTTATAATACAAAATTTGTGACATATTACTGAAGGATTTTAAAAAAATAGTAACATTTTATCAATTACATAAAAATTGAACGTAATATTGAAAAATGTAAGGTTATGCAGCTTTGCAGTCAGAGCAGCATTGTTTCATATACAATAAATTGAACATTTAACAATTAGCTTAGCAGTACCACTCAATCCCAATCAGCAGCTGCAAAGGCAAATACAGTCCTGGATTGTATAAGAATATATTTTAAACACATGATGCTAATATTGAATTGCCTCTAAAAAAATCTCATGTAAGGGGACATCAAAAATATGGGGTCCAGTTTAATTCATTCATAAAAAAAGTAAAAAAGGACACAAAAACCTTTATGGAGGAAGTTTTAATCAGGTAACTCAATAAATAGAAGGAAAAAACATCTTAGAGGCGATTTATTTAAATACATCCAAGGTCAGCAGGAAGTTTTGGTAAACTGGGCTGTTTGTCCTATGGACTGTACAAAGGGCACATTTAAAATGGTTACATATCGGATAGTGTTGAGCGAACACGGACTGTATTATTCGTGTTCGTACCGAATAATTGGATTTTTTGTACCCGAACACGGACACGGACACTTTACTGTATGTTCGGGTAAAAATCCGTGTTCGGTCGTTTTATTTCCGGGTTTTGCATGCTTTGGCGCTCTTTTCATGGCGGGCTTTCAACAGCCAATCAACAATCGTTTAACTGGTGTGCCTTAAGCCATCCCAGCCATGCCTGCAAATGTCTCAGTAGCTGTGATTGGCCGTCTGAAGCATGTGACCAAGTCTTTATAAGTTCGAGGCAGCCGCAGCGGCGTCATTATGCTGCTTAGATTCAGGGACAGAGCACACATCAACGTGCTGGCTGCTGATTAGGGAAAGATAGGCAGGAAAAAACCATTTGTGTCCGGATAGAATTGAGGGACAGGTCGGAGTGTTTAGGCAGGGCGAGTTGTAGGCATTTTAGGGATAGAGTCTGCTGAATTATATAGGGTCAGTGTCTTCTACAAACTACAATCGATATTGCTGTGTGGGGGGTGGGGTGAATCTGCACTCAATCCTGATCTACGATCTCTTCTCAATCCTGTTAGGGACAGAGTCTGCTGAATTTTAGGGAAACTGTGTTCTACAAACTACAATCGATATTGCTGTGTGGGGGGTGGGGTGAATCTGCACTCAATCCTGATCTACGATCTCTTCTCAATCCTGTTAGGGACAGAGTCTGCTGAATTTTAGGGAAACTGTGTTCTACAAACTACAATCGATATTGCTGTGTGGGGGGTGGGGTGAATCTGCACTCAATCCTGATCTACGATCTCTTCTCAATCCTGTTAGGGACAGAGTCTGCTGAATTTTAGGGAAACTGTGTTCTACAAACTACAATCGATATTGCTGTGTGGTGTGGGATTGGAGATAGGCAGGTGTCAGTGATCCACATCCATTTTTCTGTGTGTGAGCTGCAGTGAACACAATCTTTTTGGGCTGCAGTGAACACAATCTTTTTGGGCTGCAGTGAACACAATCTTTTTGGGCTGCAGTGAACACAATCTTTTTGGGCTGCAGTGAACACAATCTTTTTGGGCTGCAGTGAACACAATCTTTTTGGGGTGCAGTGAACAAAATCTTTTTGGGGTGCAGTGAACACAATCCTTTTTGGTGTGCAGTGAACACAATCTTTGTGGGGTGCAGTGAACAAAATCCTTTGTGGGGTGCAGTGAACACAATCTTTTTGGGGTGCAGTGAACAAAATCCTTTTTGGGGTGCAGTGAACAACATCCTTTTTGGGGTGCAGTGAACACAATCTTTTTGGGGTGCAGTGAACAAAATCCTTTGTGGGGTGCAGTGAACACAATCTTTTTGGGGTGCAGTGAACACAATCTTTTTGGGGTGGAGTGAACAACATCCTTTTTGGGGTGCAGTGAACAAAATCCTTTTTGGGGTGCAGTGAACAAAATCATTTTTGGGGTGCAGTGAACACAATCTTTTTGGGGTGCAGTGAACACAATCTTTGTGGGGTGCAGTGAACACAATCTTTTTGGGGTGGAGTGAACAACATCCTTTTTGGGGTGCAGTGAACAACATCCTTTTTGGGGTGCAGTGAACACAATCTTTTTGGGGTGCAGTGAACACAATCTTTGTGGGGTACAGTGAACAGAATCTTTGTGGGGTGCAGTGAACACAATCTTTGGGGGGTACAGTGAACACAATCTTTGTGAGGTGCAGTGAACACAATCTTTGTGGGGTGCAGTGAACACAATCATTGTGGGGTGCAGTGAACTCAATCTTTGTGGGGTACAGTGAACACAATCTCATACTGAAGGTTTGAGGGTGCTGCCTGTTCCATACTCCCCCTACTCCTCATCTAGCCTTTTAGGGGTACAAACAATAGTAATTGGGGCCTAGTGTGGTTGTGTACGTGTGATATACATACACTTTTTTGGGATCATATTTTCTATTCCGCTATTTAATCAAAAACCTTTGGGGATCAGTTAAATTGGGGGATAGTCTGTGTTGGTACGCGTGAGAGAGATCCACCTTTCCAAGTTGTTGGGGTTCATCTCATACTTCTGAAGGTTTGAGGGTGCTGCCTGTTCCATACTCCCCCCTACTCCTAGCCTTTTAGGGGTACAAACAATAGTAATTGGGGCCTAGTGTGGTTGTGTACGTGTGATATACATACACTTTTTTGGGATCATATTTTCTATTCCGCTATTTAATCAAAAACCTCTGGGGATCAGTTAAATTGGGGGATAGTCTGTGTTGATACGTGTGAGAGAGATCCACCTTTCCAAGTTGTTGGGGTTCATCTCATACTTCTGAAGGTTTGAGGGTGCTGCCTGTTCCATACTCCCCCTACTCCTAGCCTTTTAGGGGTACAAACAATAGTAATTGGGGCCTAGTGTGGTTGTGTACGTGTGATATACATACACTTTTTTGGGATCATATTTTCTATTCCGCTATTTAATCAAAAACCTCTGGGGATCAGTTAAATTGGGGGATAGTCTGTGTTGGTACGTGTGAGAGAGATCCACCTTTCCAAGTTGTTGGGGTTCATCTCATACTTCTGAAGGTTTGAGGGTGCTGCCTGTTCCATACTCCCCCTACTCCTAGCCTTTTAGGGGTACAAACAATAGTAATTGGGGCCTAGTGTGGTTGTGTACGTGTGATATACATACACTTTTTTGGGATCATATTTTCTATTCCGCTATTTAATCAAAAACCTTTGGGGATCAGTTAAATTGGGGGATAGTCTGTGTTGGTACGTGTGAGAGAGATCCACCTTTCCAAGTTGTTGGGGTTCATCTCATACTTCTGAAGGTTTGAGGGTGCTGCCTGTTCCATACTCCCCCTACTCCTAGCCTTTTAGGGGTACAAACAATAGTAATTGGGGCCTAGTGTGGTTGTGTACGTGTGATATACATACACTTTTTTGGGATCATATTTTCTATTCCGCTATTTAATCAAAAACCTCTGGGGATCAGTTAAATTGGGGGATAGTCTGTGTTGGTACGTGTGAGAGAGATCCACCTTTCCAAGTTGTTGGGGTTCATCTCATACTTCTGAAGGTTTGAGGGTGCTGCCTGTTCCATACTCCCCCTACTCCTAGCCTTTTAGGGGTACAAACAATAGTAATTGGGGCCTAGTGTGGTTGTGTACGTGTGATATACATACACTTTTTTGGGATCATATTTTCTATTCCGCTATTTAATCAAAAACCTCTGGGGATCAGTTAAATTGGGGGATAGTCTGTGTTGGTACGTGTGAGAGAGATCCACCTTTCCAAGTTGTTGGGGTTCATCTCATACTTCTGAAGGTTTGAGGGTGCTGCCTGTTCCATACTCCCCCCTACTCCTAGCCTTTTAGGGGTACAAACAATAGTAATTGGGGCCTAGTGTGGTTGTGTACGTGTGATATACATACACTTTTTTGGGATCATATTTTCTATTCCGCTATTTAATCAAAAACCTCTGGGGATCAGTTAAATTGGGGGATAGTCTGTGTTGGTACGTGTGAGAGAGATCCACCTTTCCAAGTTGTTGGGGTTCATCTCATACTTCTGAAGGTTTGAGGGTGCTGCCTGTTCCATACTCCCCCCTACTCCTAGCCTTTTAGGGGTACAAACAATAGTAATTGGGGCCTAGTGTGGTTGTGTACGTGTGATATACATACACTTTTTTGGGATCATATTTTCTATTCCGCTATTTAATCAAAAACCTCTGGGGATCAGTTAAATTGGGGGATAGTCTGTGTTGGTACGTGTGAGAGAGATCCACCTTTCCAAGTTGTTGGGGTTCATCTCATACTTCTGAAGGTTTGAGGGTGCTGCCTGTTCCATACTCCCCCCTACTCCTAGCCTTTTAGGGGTACAAACAATAGTAATTGGGGCCTAGTGTGGTTGTGTACGTGTGATATACATACACTTTTTTGGGATCATATTTTCTATTCCGCTATTTAATCAAAAACCTCTGGGGATCAGTTAAATTGGGGGATAGTCTGTGTTGGTACGTGTGAGAGAGATCCACCTTTCCAAGTTGTTGGGGTTCATCTCATACTTCTGAAGGTTTGAGGGTGCTGCCTGTTCCATACTCCCCCCTACTCCTAGCCTTTTAGGGGTACAAACAATAGTAATTGGGGCCTAGTGTGGTTGTGTACGTGTGATATACATACACTTTTTTGGGATCATATTTTCTATTCCGCTATTTAATCAAAAACCTTTGGGGATCAGTTAAATTGGGGGATAGTCTGTGTTGGTACGTGTGAGAGAGATCCACCTTTCCAAGTTGTTGGGGTTCATCTCATACTTCTGAAGGTTTGAGGGTGCTGCCTGTTCCATACTCCCCCTACTCCTAGCCTTTTAGGGGTACAAACAATAGTAATTGGGGCCTAGTGTGGTTGTGTACGTGTGATATACATACACTTTTTTGGGATCATATTTTCTACTCCGCTATTTAATCAAAAACCTCTGGGGATCAGTTAAATTGGGGGATAGTCTGTGTTGGTACGTGTGAGAGAGATCCACCTTTCCAAGTTGTTGGGGTTCATCTCATACTTCTGAAGGTTTGAGGGTGCTGCCTGTTCCATACTCCCCCCTACTCCTAGCCTTTTAGGGGTACAAACAATAGTAATTGGGGCCTAGTGTGGTTGTGTACGTGTGATATACATACACTTTTTTGGGATCATATTTTCTATTCCGCTATTTAATCAAAAACCTTTGGGGATCAGTTAAATTGGGGGATAGTCTGTGTTGGTACGTGTGAGAGAGATCCACCTTTCCAAGTTGTTGGGGTTCATCTCATACTTCTGAAGGTTTGAGGGTGCTGCCTGTTCCATACTCCCCCTACTCCTAGCCTTTTAGGGGTACAAACAATAGTAATTGGGGCCTAGTGTGGTTGTGTACGTGTGATATACATACACTTTTTTGGGATCATATTTTCTACTCCGCTATTTAATCAAAAACCTCTGGGGATCAGTTAAATTGGGGGATAGTCTGTGTTGGTACGTGTGAGAGAGATCCACCTTTCCAAGTTGTTGGGGTTCATCTCATACTTCTGAAGGTTTGAGGGTGCTGCCTGTTCCATACTCCCCCCTACTCCTAGCCTTTTAGGGGTACAAACAATAGTAATTGGGGCCTAGTGTGGTTGTGTACGTGTGATATACATACACTTTTTTGGGATCATATTTTCTATTCCGCTATTTAATCAAAAACCTCTGGGGATCAGTTAAATTGGGGGATAGTCTGTGTTGGTACGTGTGAGAGAGATCCACCTTTCCAAGTTGTTGGGGTTCATCTCATACTTCTGAAGGTTTGAGGGTGCTGCCTGTTCCATACTCCCCCTACTCCTAGCCTTTTAGGGGTACAAACAATAGTAATTGGGGCCTAGTGTGGTTGTGTACGTGTGATATACATACACTTTTTTGGGATCATATTTTCTATTCCGCTATTTAATCAAAAACCTCTGGGGATCAGTTAAATTGGGGGATAGTCTGTGTTGGTACGTGTGAGAGAGATCCACCTTTCCAAGTTGTTGGGGGTTCATCTCATACTTCTGAAGGTTTGAGGGTGCTGCCTGTTCCATACTCCCCCCTACTCCTAGCCTTTTAGGGGTACAAACAATAGTAATTGGGGCCTAGTGTGGTTGTGTACGTGTGGTATACATACACTTTTTTGGGATCATATTTTCTATTCCGCTATTTAATCAAAAACCTCTGGGGATCAGTTAAATTGGGGGATAGTCTGTGTTGGTACGTGTGAGAGAGATCCACCTTTCCAAGTTGTTGGGGTTCATCTCATACTTCTGAAGGTTTGAGGGTGCTGCCTGTTCCATACTCCCCCTACTCCTAGCCTTTTAGGGGTACAAACAATAGTAATTGGGGCCTAGTGTGGTTGTGTACGTGTGATATACATACACTTTTTTGGGATCATATTTTCTATTCCGCTATTTAATCAAAAACCTTTGGGGATCAGTTAAATTGGGGGATAGTCTGTGTTGGTACGTGTGAGAGAGATCCACCTTTCCAAGTTGTTGGGGTTCATCTCATACTTCTGAAGGTTTGAGGGTGCTGCCTGTTCCATACTCCCCCCTACTCCTAGCCTTTTAGGGGTACAAACAATAGTAATTGGGGCCTAGTGTGGTTGTGTACGTGTGATATACATACACTTTTTTGGGATCATATTTTCTATTCCGCTATTTAATCAAAAACCTTTGGGGATCAGTTAAATTGGGGGATAGTCTGTGTTGGTACGTGTGAGAGAGATCCACCTTTCCAAGTTGTTGGGGTTCATCTCATACTTCTGAAGGTTTGAGGGTGCTGCCTGTTCCATACTCCCCCTACTCCTCATCTAGCCTTTTAGGGGTACAAACAATAGTAATTGGGGCCTAGTGTGGTTGTGTACGTGCGAGATACATACACTTTTTTTGATCATATTTCCTATTCCGCTATTCAATAAAAACCTTTGAGGATCAATTGAATTGCGGGATAGTCTGTGTCGGTACGTGTGAGAGAGATCCACCTTTCCAAGTTGTTGGGGTTCATCTCATACTTCTGAAGGTTTGAGGGTGCTGCCTGTTCCATACCCCCCCTACTCCTCATCTAGCCTTTTAGGGGTACAAACAATAGTAATTGGGGCCTAGTGTGGTTGTGTACGTGCGAGATACATACACTTTTTTTGATCATATTTCCTATTCCGCTATTCAATAAAAACCTTTGAGGATCAATTGAATTGCGGGATAGTCTGTGTCGGTACGTGTGAGAGAGATCCACCTTTCCAAGTTGTTGGGGTTCATCTCATACTTCTGAAGGTTTGAGGGTGCTGCCTGTTCCATACCCCCCCTACTCCTCATCTAGCCTTTTAGGGGTACAAACAATAGTAATTGGGGCCTAGTGTGGTTGTGTACGTGCGAGATACATACACTTTTTTTGATCATATTTCCTATTCCGCTATTCAATAAAAACCTTTGGGGATCAATTAAATTGCGGGATAGTCTGTGTCGGTACGTGTGAGATCCACCTTTCCAAGTTTTTGGGGTTCATCTCATACTTCTGAAGCTTTGAGGGTGCTGCCTGTTCCATACTCCTCCTCCTCCTCATCCATCCTTTTAGGTGTACAAACAATAGTAATTGGGGCCTAGTGTGCTTCTGTACGTGTGAGATACATACACATTTTTTGATCATATTTCCTATTCCGCTATTCAATAAAAACCTTTGGGGATCAATTAAATTGCGGAATAGTCTGTGTCGGTACGTGTGAGATCCACCTTTCCAAGTTTTTGGGGTTCATCTCATACTTCTGAAGCTTTGAGGGTGCTGCCTGTTCCATACTCCTCCTCCTCCTCATCCATCCTTTTAGGTGTACAAACAATAGTAATTGGGGCCTAGTGTGTTTCTGTACGTGCGAGATACATACACTTTTTTTGATCATATTTCCTATTCCGCTATTCAATAAAAACCTTTGGGGATCAATTAAATTGCGGGATAGTCTGTGTCGGTACGTGTGAGATCCACCTTTCCAAGTTTTTGGGGTTCATCTCATACTTCTGAAGCTTTGAGGGTGCTGCCTGTTCCATACTCCTCCTCCTCCTCATCCATCCTTTTAGGTGTACAAACAATAGTAATTGGGGCCTAGTGTGCTTCTGTACGTGTGAGATACATACACATTTTTTGATCATATTTCCTATTCCGCTATTCAATAAAAACCTTTGGGGATCAATTAAATTGCGGGATAGTCTGTGTCGGTACGTGTGAGATCCACCTTTCCAAGTTTTTGGGGTTCATCTCATACTTCTGAAGCTTTGAGGGTGCTGCCTGTTCCATACTCCTCCTCCTCCTCATCCATCCTTTTAGGTGTACAAACAATAGTAATTGGGGCCTAGTGTGCTTCTGTACGTGTGAGATACATACACATTTTTTGATCATATTTCCTATTCCGCTATTCAATAAAAACCTTTGGGGATCAATTAAATTGCGGGATAGTCTGTGTCGGTACGTGTGAGATCCACCTTTCCAAGTTTTTGGGGTTCATCTCATACTTCTGAAGCTTTGAGGGTGCTGCCTGTTCCATACTCCTCCTCCTCCTCATCCATCCTTTTAGGTGTACAAACAATAGTAATTGGGGCCTAGTGTGCTTCTGTACGTGTGAGATACATACACATTTTTTGATCATATTTCCTATTCCGCTATTCAATAAAAACCTTTGGGGATCAATTAAATTGCGGAATAGTCTGTGTCGGTACGTGTGAGATCCACCTTTCCAAGTTTTTGGGGTTCATCTCATACTTCTGAAGCTTTGAGGGTGCTGCCTGTTCCATACTCCTCCTCCTCCTCATCCATCCTTTTAGGTGTACAAACAATAGTAATTGGGGCCTAGTGTGTTTCTGTACGTGTGAGATACATACACTTTTTTTGATCATATTTCCTATTCCGCTATTCAATAAAAACCTTTGGGGATCAATTGAATTGCGGGATAGTCTGTGTCGGTACGTGTGAGAGAGATCCACCTTTCCAAGTTGTTGGGGTTCATCTCATACTTCTGAAGGTTTGAGGGTGCTGCCTGTTCCATACCCCCCCTACTCCTCATCTAGCCTTTTAGGGGTACAAACAATAGTAATTGGGGCCTAGTGTGGTTGTGTACGTGCGAGATACATACACTTTTTTTGATCATATTTCCTATTCCGCTATTCAATAAAAACCTTTGAGGATCAATTGAATTGCGGGATAGTCTGTGTCGGTACGTGTGAGAGAGATCCACCTTTCCAAGTTGTTGGGGTTCATCTCATACTTCTGAAGGTTTGAGGGTGCTGCCTGTTCCATACTCCCCCTACTCCTCATCTAGCCTTTTAGGGGTACAAACAATAGTAATTGGGGCCTAGTGTGGTTGTGTACGTGTGATATACATACACTTTTTTTGGATCATATTTTCTATTCCGCTATTCAATAAAAACCTTTCTAGGGCAAGATCTTAAATTACAGAAATATGAGGAGACCGTCAAATAAGGGCCGTGGCCTGGGTCGTGGTGCTGCTGGTAGAGCTCCTGTTGCAAGGAGAGGACATGGTCGATCTGTGCCAGCTACACGCACAAGTGAAACACCTTCCTCAAGTGTGAGTAGGCGACAGAACCTGCATCAGTATTTGGTAGGGCATCAAACGCCCCTAGAAGTGATGAGGCCAGAACAAGTTGAGGCGATAGTAGATTGGTTTGCTGCTGACAGTGCCTCCAGTTCCTTCACATTGTCTCCCACCCAGTCTACTGCAGAAAGGTCAGAGTTGGCACCTGCAGCCAATGTCCAACCGTCTTTCACCTCACCCCCTTGCAAATCAGGCCAGCAGTCTGAGCCCCAAGCCATACAGCAGTCTCTTATTCTTTTTGAGGACTCTGTCAGCAGGGTTTCCCAGGGCCATCCACCTAGCCCTGCCCCAGAAGTGGAAGAGATTGAGTGCAGCGATGCCCAACCACTTATTCCTCAAGATGAGTACATGCAAGGATCATCGCAGCACGTCTCCGATGATGACGAAACGCAGGTGCCAACTGCTGCGGCGTTCAGCATTGTGGAGACCGACAAGGAGGGCAGGGGTGAAGACTGGGTGGAAGATGATGTGGAGGACGATGAGGTCCTCGACCCCACATGGAATGAACGTCATGCAGGTGAACTGAGTAGTTTGGAGGAAGAGGCGGTGGTCGCACAGAGCCACCAGCACAGCAGAAGAGGGAGCAGGGTGCAGAAGCGGAGCGGCCGTGCCCTAGACACTACGCCCGCTACTGCCCAACGCAGCAAGGGAACGAGCGCACCAAAGTCAGCTCAAAGGAGTTCTCTAGCGTGGAAGTTCTTTAGAAAATGTGCTGATGACAGGACACGAGTGGTTTGCACCCTGTGCAATCAGAGCTTGAAGCGAGGCATGAACCTTCTCAACCTGAGCACAACCTGCATGATCAGGCATCTAAGTGCAAAGCACGAGCTGCAGTGGAGTACACACCTTCAAAACCAAGAAACGTCTCTGGCTCATCCTGCTTCCTCTTCTGCTGCAGTCTCGGCCGCTCCAGCCACATCTGTAGTGATACCGGCACCTGCCACCCCGCAAACAGACGATCTGTCAGCAACACCACCACCTGGGTCACCAACAACCATCTCCACAATGTCCCGTGGAAGCGTTCAGCTTTCCATCTCCCAAACACTTGAGAGGAAGAGGAAGTACCCCCCTACCCACCCGCGATCCCTGGCCCTGAATGCCAGCATTTCAAAATTATTGGCCTTTGAAATGCTGTCATTCCGTCTGGTGGAGACGCACAGTTTTAAAAACCTTATGTCGGTGGCTGTCCCACAGTACGTCGTGCCCAGCCGCCACTACTTTTCCAGGCAAGCCATCCCTTCCCTGCACAACCAAGTGGGGGAAAAAATCAGGTGTGCACTGCGCAACGCCATCTGTGCCAAGGTCCACCTAACTACGGATACGTGGACCAGTAAGCACGGTCAGGGGCGTTATATCTCCCTAACGGCACACTGGGTAAATGCAGTGGCGGATGGGCCTGAGGCGGATAGCAATTTGGCGCATGTCCTTCCACCACCGAGGATTGCAGGGCGCTTCAGTTTGCCTCCTGTTCCTAACTCCTCCTACTCCGCTTCCTCATCCTCTACCGCCTCCTCATCCGGACAGCGTAACACCTTCACCACCAACTTCAGCACGGCCAGGGGTAAACGACAGCAGGCAGTTTTACAACTTGCCTGTTTGGGGGACAAACCACACACCGCGCAGGAGTTGTGGAGGAGCATGGAACAGCAGACAAATGAGTGGTTGCTGCCAGCGAGCCTCAAGCCCGGCCTGGTGGTGTGCGATAACGGGCGAAATCTCATAGCAGCTCTGGGCCTAGCCGGTTTGACGCACATCCCTTGCCTGGCGCATGTGCTGAATTTGGTGGTGCAGAGGTTCCTTAAAAACTACCCCGATATGTCAGAGCTGCTGCAGAAAGTGCGGGCCGTTTGTGCGCACTTTCGGCGTTCTCACCCTGCTGCTGCTCGCCTGGCAGCGCTGCAGCGTAACTTCGGCCTTCCCGCTCACCGCCTCATATGTGACGTGCCCACAAGGTGGAACTCCACCTTGCACATGCTGGAAAGACTGTGCGAGCAGCAGCAGGCCATAGTGGAGTTTCAGCTGCAGCACGCACGCGTGAGTCGCTCTGCGGAACAGCACCACTTCACCACCAATAACTGGGCCTCCATGCGAGACCTGTGTGCCTTGTTGCGCTGTTTTGAGTACTCCACCAACATGGCCAGTGGCAATGACGCCGTTCTCAGCTTAACTATCCCACTTCTATGCCTCCTTGAAAAAACAATTCGGGCGATGATGGAAGAGGATGTGGCACAGGATGAGGAGGAGGAGGAGGATGAAGAGGTAACATTTCCAAGGCTTTCAGGGCAGTCATTCGCAAGGGGCTCCGAGGGTGGGTTCCTGCACACGCAAACGCCAGGGACGCAATTGTCCAGCAGGGGCACAGTTCTGGAGGATGAGGAGGATGAGGAGGAGGAGGAGCTGGAGGAGGAGATGGAACCATGTTCACAGCAGGGTGGCACCCAGGCCAGCTCATGGCCATCACTGGTGCGTGGCTGGGGGGATACAGAGGACACGGACCATACACCTCCCACAGAGGACAGCCTTTCGTCGCCTCTGGGCAGCCTGGCACACATGAGCGATTACATGCTGCAGTGTCTCCACAACGACCGCCGAGTTGCCCACATTCTAACTTGTGCTGATTACTGGGTGGCCACGCTGCTGGATCCCCGTTACAAGGACAACGTACCGTCCTTAATTCACTCACTGGAGCGCGATCGCAAGATGCGCGAGTACAAGCGCACGCTGGTAGACGCCATGCTGCTGGCATTCCCATCTGACAGCGGGGCCACAGTGGAAGCACAAGGCAGAGGAGGAGGAGGAGGAGGTCGCCAACGCAACCAGGGCACCGCCAGCACCTCAGAAGGCAGGGTTAGCATGGCCGAAATGTGGAAAAGCTTTGTCAGCACGCCACAACAAACAGCAGCACCAGCAGCTCAGATGGAACGTCTTAGCAGGAGGCAGCATTTTACCAACATGGTGGAGCAGTATGTGTGCACACGCCTACATGTAGTGAATGACGGGTCTGCCCCCTTCAACTTCTGGGTCTCCAAATTGGGCACATGGCCTGAGCTTGCCCTTTACGCCTTGGAGGTGCTGGCGTGCCCTGCAGCCAGTGTATTATCTGAACGGGTATTTAGCACGGCTGGGGGCGTTATAACAGACAAGCGCAGCCGCCTGTCCAGAGACAATGTGGACAAGCTCACGTTCATTAAAATGAACCAGGCATGGATCCCACGGGACTTTTCCGTACCTTATGCAGAATAGCAATGGATACCGACCTTACCCACCCATTGTTCCATTTTTGCTCTTTCTCACTCTTTTGGGGTGTACCCTCATTTAAAATTTGTGAAAAGAAGCAGTGTTGGCTACCTCGTCCTCCTCCTCAGGGCCAGATTAATGTAGGGTCTATTGGAGCTGCAGCTCCAGGCCCCTACCTTTTATATAGGCCCCGGGTTGGCCATATTCACTGTTACCGCTCTTCTGTCACTTGTAAACACAGAAGTCTGGCTTCTATGCTCGCTTCCCCAGGCAGCACCCTCAGAACCTCCCCACACAGCGTGAAGGCCGGACAAGGAGGGACAGTTGGCGATGCATGGATGTGTTTATGGGCTTCAGAGACAGCATCCCATGTTGAATTAGGCATGCATGGCTGCACCCTTCCTCCTCTGGGTGCATGGCAAGGCACGGCCCTTAAGGCCCTTCAAAATCCTCAGCACCAAGCCCATGATGCTGTTAATCCGGCCCTGGTCCTCCTCCACCGCCGCTTCCACCTACACCGCCCATAGGTGTGCGCAGCCTATTGCATTAAGGTGTGCACCCCAAAGTTGAAATACACATGCATGTGTTTGCCAGCAGGGAGAGTAATGTATCGGGGCCATGTACCTGTAGGCAAGGAGAAATAGAGCAGAGCAGGTCCCAGGGAGATCTTTCCCATCTCCTCACTGGCAATGCTATGTGCCCTAGGTGATTAGGGTGTGCCCAGGCACACCCAGCACACCCTGTGCGCACGCCTATGTCACCGCCACATCCACCACCACCTCAACCTCCCTCCTACTCCATATGGGCCTCGTCCTTCAGAGATGAAGAAGAACATTGTTTTATTTTTCTGTTTTTTTTTGTTGTTTTAAGTTATTTCCCTATCCACATTTGTTTGCAGAGCACTTGCCATGCTCTTAATTACGTTTTGCTGCCATTTGCAGCACTCTAGCCCTTTCCTTTGGTGTTTTAGAGCCATTTTAGTGCCTTAAAGTTCGGGTCCCCATTGACTTCAATGGGGTTCGGTGTCCGGGAAAAGTTCGGTAAAAGTCCGGGACACGGACCCGGACTTTTTTTTAAAGTTCGGCCGAACCCGTCGAACACGGACATCTAGGTGTCCGCTCAACCCTAATATCGGAGCAAGAAATAAAGAAATTTATGCTTAAAGTATAACTAAAGGCAAAACTTTTTTTTCAGTTTTGGATAGAGTCGGGGTGGATTAGAACACCTGTCATGTTTTTATTGCTGTCTGTGCCCCCGTTAGGGAGATTCACCCTCTATATTTGCCCTGTTTACCATTATTATTAAAAGTGAAGGTAAAAGAAAATCCCAAATTTTTGGTTGTCCCCAGAAAAGTAATAGTGGGGAAATCTTCCAATGGGGAACCTAGTTCTGGTGACCTGGGGATCCTCAAGGAATTCCCTTATTTTGCAGGGATTTCCTCTCACTTCCTGTTTGTCTATGGGACAGGGAGTGAAGGGAAATCTCCCTAATTGGACACAAATGGCAAAAAAATCTACTTTTAAACTGTTGTATACCTTTCTACATGAGTTGGTAAAGGCAAAACAATATTGAAATTTTTTAAAGTTTTTTTTAATGCTGTTTTTGGAACCTTTATATAAAATTATTAAACAATAAGTATTATTATCATTATTATTATTATACAGGATTTATATAGCGCCATTTGTTTGTGCAGTACTTTACAATAAAAAGGGAAACTGTACAGTTGCAATACAATAAAACACAAGAGGGTTAAGAGGGCCCTGCTCATAATAGCTTACAATCTAATAGGGTGGGGCAATTGGTACTGTAACGCTTACTCATAGTAGCCATGCACTACAGATAGCTTCTGTGTTCTTCACCTATTGCAGCCTTCTTTCATACAAGACATGCAGGCCTACCAGTACTTGATTGCCCCCAGGACTTATACACAATGCTATAGTGCCTAGCTACCACAACAGGACAGGCCCGAACTGAGCACAGCAAACAGGTACTTGTGGTTAGCAGACAGGCAGAGTGGTGCAATGGCAGTCCAGGTACAAAGCAGGCAAGGTTCAGAATAGTCAAGGTCAAATCTGTAGTCAAAAGGCAGGCAGAGTTCTGAGCAAATTTTAATCTGATCCAAGTTCATGAACAATGAAATCCAAACTAGCAGACAGGGCAGACAAACAGGGAGCTTGGAGTATGTGTTAAACACAAAATCACAAGCATGAGACTTCAGGCTTGGCTGGCTTAAATCGGGTTTGGTCTAAAACCCTATTTAAGAGCCTAAAGACTGGCTACATCAATCACCTTGCAGGTGAACAAGCAGACAGGGAGAATGCATCAGGACCAAAACCAGGATGCTGGAATGACGCCAGCAGCTATGATGGAGCAGGAGTGCTACACGCTCCTGACATGTACAAAAGGTAATACCTGTGGAGAATGAGCGGATGGAAGATTTAAAGGTTCAGTTATTAGCTGGAAGAGGGATAGGTTTCAGAAGTATTTTGAACCAGGAACATGATTTTGGGTGTGGAATTAGAAATGTTTTGTTTCCTTACTGCATGGCAGAATAGGCAGCAGTTGCAAAGTTTACTCTTCCTCTGCAGGAGTTTTGAGAGGTTTCGCTAGACTGACATCAAGATTTTTTCAACTTTTTTAAAGGGTCTGCATAGTAGGTGTGTACATATTTTTTGTTTGGATACCCAGTACTGGTATCCAACTACAGCAAAGGTGATCCGATCTCTGTAACTGCAATAATTAAACTAAAACCAGACTGGTGTATGATTTAGTTATGATTTATTAACCACTTGCCTGACTGGGCACTTAAACCCCCTTCCTGCCCAGGCCAATTCTCAGCTTTCAGAGCTGTCGCACTTTGAATGAAAATTGCACGGTTATGCAACACTGTACCCAAATTACATTTTTGTCAATTTATTTAAAAAAAAAAAAATAGAGCTTTCTTTTGGTGGTTTCTTTTTAAAAACTGGGGTTTTTATTTTTTGCTGAACAAACAAAAAAAAAGACCGAAACGTGTTATAGTTTGTTATAAAATTTTGCAAACAGGTAATTTTCCTCCTTCGTTGATGTGCGCTGATGAGGCGGCATTGATAGGTGGCACTGATAGGCTGCACTGATGGGCACTGATAGGCTGCACTGATGGGCAATAATATGCAACACTGATGGGCACTGGTAAGGCAGGACATATGGCGCACTGGTAAGGACATATGGCACACTGATAAGGCAGCACTGACAAGGTGGCACTGGTGGGCACTGATAGGTGACACTGATGGGTGGCACCGATGGGCACTGATGGGCGGCACTGAAGGGCACTGGGAGGTGGCACTGAAGGGCACTGATAGGTGGCACTCATGGATGGCACTGATGGGCAATGATAGGCACTGGTGGGTGACACTGATAGGCAGCACTGAGGATGGGCACTGATTTGCACTGATAGGTGGCACTGGTTGGCACTAATAGGCGGCACTGGTGGGCACTGATAGGTGGCACTGGTGGGTACTGGCAAGTGGCACTGACCTGTACTGGTAGGCGATGCTAGTTGGCACTGGTGGGTGGCACTAGAGCACAGATGCTCCTCTCCTCTTCGGGACTGATGTCCCTCTGACAGCAGCCGGTGATCAACTTTTTTTCTCCTCACACTGACAGAGTGAGGAGGAAAAAAAAGCTGATCTCCGGCTGCTGAGTAAATCACGTGATCAGCTGTAATTGGCTGACAGTTGATCACGTGGTAAGGGGCCGGGACTGCCCTCCCGGCAATTAAGGTCCACGCTGTATCCACCTTTCCTCTAAAGCATGGACGGGAAGAGGTTAATAAAGAAGTCAAAACCCATCCAACACCAGCAAACAGAATACAAGGCAAACGTAAAAATATAAGTGAACAGTGAACCAAGTGACAGAATACCTAACAAGCAACCAAACTATAACACAATATGAACAATGAAGGGAGAGCGCAGATAGGCAGGCTGAGACAGGAGATGCAAGGAACAACCAAGTAGATGGGTCAGGAAGGGGGCCAGAACTGGGATCAGGAACAAAGGGAACAGATATGAGGTAGCAGGATAAAGGCACCAGGAAATTAACATTAAAAAGGATCACAGTAGGAATCAGGAGTAAGGTCAAGAGGAGATTATCAATACCAAGGTATTTGGCACATAGGAAAAACACTGAGGTGCTGAGGGAAGCTAGAGGGGGGATCATATACCTCCCCAGCAGGCAGCATCAGGTGGAGCCCAATTACTGGAATCCTCTGGCTATTTGGAGACCTGCTGGAGGACACCAGAACTTATACCACTTCAGCTCTGGGAACCACGAGCAGGTGATCCAGTTCCTGACATTTTCTTTGTTTTGGCCAGGAACTAAAAAGTACATTTTTAACTTAGTTTTAGGTAAACTTTTCAGGCAAATATTAAAATGCTGTATATTAATACTATTAATACTTTATTTAATACTAAAATACTATACTAATAAAATATTAATACTTTACAGACTTTTCTGTCAGCAGTGGGGTTTTAGTCTACTTTTCATCAGTATTCTTTATCTCAAAAAAGTCTACTGTTAACAGAGCTCAGTAGTTCAAGCTCTATTTTTGACTTAATTCACACGGTTGTAGCACATTGATGTGCATTAATCCATGCTTTGCATAAAAATAGCCCATTTCATTGAATAAGCTAACTCACCAAAGTACACCCAAAAGGTACATGCACTATTTTTTGTAATGCCTTTTACCACAAGAACGGCACTACATTACCCTGCATTGTGGTGTACTGCAACGCAGGTGCATTGGTATGGTGCATTGGGGTTCTATTAATAAATAATCAATGGCAACAAAGCACAGCAACGCACATAATTTGCACATTAGTACCGGACAACAGTGTGCACCAAGCCTTAAACACACATGTGGAAAAGCTAGAGCAGTGACTTATTCCCTTCCTCTTTTTCCCTCTAAACAGATCTATCAAAAAAATCAGTGAGAAACCAGTGGTCTATGAATGCCTTGTAATGTATTAAAATATCTTGCATATATTAAAAAAAAATATATAAAACATCACTTTAAAACAATATTACAAATCTTATTTTTGCTATCAATGTAACTATCAACTAAGGTTCTTGATAGCAACTGGCAGCATTCAAGAATTGTGAAGCAGTGCTGGCATGAAGATTTCGGATCTTTATTTTGGACATCTTTATTTTAACCTTATCATAAGTAGCAGGGCTAAAGCTTCATAGCACAGAGACTTTAAGGATGCCCGTAGAGAGGTTCCCCTGATAATTTGGGGAAACATTTGTTCATGACTGGTAACTTATTATGCATTGACAACCATAAAAAGAAATATGAGATTGCATGTTTGGTACGTAATATGAATACTTCTTTAATTACCATTTTCTGAGCAGTGTTGTTGTGTTTCTTTGTTTAGGGTGGGGACATGCAGATCATCTCGGCTTTCCATTCTGCTGACCAACACCAGGACATAACAAATGGCTATATACTAACTTGTATCTTGAAGAAGCTATGTTTAAATTTAAACCCATTTACTATTTAGGTGATCTATCAGAAATAACGGTTTGCAAATACATTCTCAAATTCTGTATAAATCTTTTTAAAAAGAGGAAGATGGTAAGTGACCGCCTCTGCCTGCTTCTTTTGTTATGGGTTGTATATAAAGGCAAATCATAATGATCTCTATATTCTATGGTCAGAAATATCCCTAGCTATCACTGCTAGGAAAATATCTGATCTTGTATGGTTGTCTAGTTCCATGCTGTTTGAATTTGACTGGTTGAAGGTTGACTGTGTAAGTAAATATTGGTGGTATATCTACCACTCTGAGCAGAATTAGGCCATTTACTCATGTTGGGCCTCTGGAACATTTTCCTACACACTTCTCTCTATTTCTGGCATTTCCCTAAATGTAATTTTGCAGAAGAAGCTTTATCCTCCTCCCCCCTGCAATTTCTGCATATACAGAATGCGCCAATGCATCCCTAACACTCCAATTTCAAAATAATTAATAATTTGTCCTGTATGGGTCATTTTCCAATGTATGCCATTTCTGTATGTCATCTGTCTGAGAAGTATAATCCTCTTTTTGGAACATTCTATGTTTGTGTAATATGCCAGATTCAAATTGATATTTTCCAAGCTTGCCAACAAACACATGGTATAATCAGTCTAAAATGTGGTGTACTAAAAACAGTCGTATTTACGCGATACACCATTCTCAATTAGTTTATCCAACTCCTATAGACATGGGTACCATTTGTTAAACACATATAAGCTTCAACTTTAACACATTGACACTTTGTGCCCATTATTTGTGAAATACTAATCATATTAAACATGGTTCAGCTTTGATTTTGGAATGTATTGACAGAATAAATTATATATATTTAAAGCCTGTCAGATGAGAATAATTTTTTTTCTGTGTATGTAGCTAAGCTTTAATAGACCGATCGCACTGATAATAACACCTTATCTTGCTTTTCGGCTTGTGATGCAGCTGCAAATCATTAGCAATAATTATTATGAATGGTGTTCTAAAGTAGAGGTCCTTAATTAAACATAATAACTTTGTGCCTTGTTTGGAAAGGATCCAAACAGATAAGCTCTTTTTCTTTTCTTTTTTTTTGCACTTTTTATTTACAGAATATTACTTTTCTGCACAAACTAAAAGGGACTTATTAACAAGAAGTGTGTTTTCTAATTACACTTGTCCTTGTTTGTATGCTATTCATTAACTACTTAGAGTCAAAGCCAATATGATCTAATTTCCTGTACAGGACAAAACTCTGAACCTGACTAATGTGTGATCTTATTTTATCTGACATGATTCTACATCACTGTGCACTAACCTCTGAGTTAATGTGCTGCCCGCTTACAAATCTATTATTGGCTTTAAAGAAATATTCTCTTACACCAAAGCCAAATCTTGCATTTCTAAAACTGCCTAAAACTGCCTTTGTTTTATGAAAATAAATTGTATTTTTTTTTATTTACAAAGAAATATAAGTATTGTGAACTAAGTTCAAAGATTATACATAAAAAAGGCAAATCTTTGCACATACAGGTATTATGAACTACATATAGTATATTTCTAATCCCAATTATAATACTAGAATGCTGCATTAGACAGGAATTTTGGTTTGGTAGCTGTGAATAGTAGTAGCGAAATTTCAACTAATTTCTGCTTATGAATTAAGACATTTTATGTGTTATATCTTCAGGCTATAGCCATCTGTCTTAACAACTTTGTTATATATAAATAAATAAATATATATATATATCCTTCAGACCAAGTGAATCACACCTTAACAACTTTATTTTATATGTATATATATATATATATATATATATATATATATATATATATATATATATAAAATAAAGTTGTTAAGGTGTGATTCACTTGGTCTGAAGGAGTGTCCCCACTGTGTCCAATGAGGGAGCTTGTTGGACAGTGGAGGAAACCCAGCCAGTCACACATCATGTTTTATGGCAGTCCCAGTGGGAGGGCATTGCTGCAATGCATCATGGGATTGCCCATAAATACAGAGGGAGCATGTGACAGGGCGTCTTTTGGCGGGAGCAAAGTCCCAGGAGGAGGTGGACGGCTGTCTCACTCCTGCAGAGTGAGGAAAGTGGTCCAGGCAGCTGGCCTAGGGATCAGGAGTGGAGCTGGGCTGCAGAGGATCCAGTGTGCTGACCAGTGGAGCTGTTGGGCAGAGGACTTTGGGAAAAACAGTATTGTGAGTACTGAGGGATCTGCCTAAGGGTCTGCCTAAGAGAGGGGGCCAAGTAGTTAAACCCTGAAGATAAGGATAAAGAGGTCGCCAGGAAGGGCCCTGAAGTTGTTTAGCAGTACAGTCTACCTCAGAGTACAGCTTACCTCAAGAAGCTTAAGCAAAACCTTTCACAGCGAAGGGCAAAGTGAAGTATCCGCCTAGCCGTGACTAGCTCAATTTCAGCATTACTCAGTGTTACCCAGCGTTAACCAGCATGTATTCAAGTCATTCCTGCCTATTGTGCATAGTTTCATTTAGTTGAAGTATCCCACTCATCTCTTCTCCTATCCAAGTTCCAAATAAAACATAAAAACCAAAGATACTAGCCTGATTCTTGTCTGAGGTAAAACACTTGGGAAATGCCAGCATGTTCTGTTGTTGCTAATGGTAACCCAAGGCAACCCGTAACCAGCAGCTCCCTTGGGAGTAGTGCTACATATATACAAACCCGATTCCAAAAAAAGTTGGGACACTGTACAAATTGTGAATAAAAACAGAATGCAATGATGTGGAAGTTTCAAATTTCAATATTTTATTCAGAATACAACACAAATGACATATCAAATGTTTAAACTGAGAAAATGTATAATTTTAAGGGAAAAATACGTTGATTTTAAATTTCATGGCATCAACACATCTCAAAAAAGTTGGGACAATGCCATGTTTACCACTGTGTGGCATCCCCTCTTCTTTTTATAACAGTCTGCAAATGTATGGGGACTGGGGAGACAAGTTGCTGAAGTTTAGGAATAGGAATATTGTCCCATTCTTGTCTAATATAGGCTTCTAGTTGCTCAACTGTCTTAGGTCTTCTTTGTCGCATCTTCCTCTTTATGATGCGCCAAATGTTTTCTATGGGTTAAAGATCTGGACTGCAGGCTGGCCATTTCAGTACCCAGATCCTTCTTCTACACAGCCATGATGTTGTAATTGATGCAGCATGTGGTCTGGCATTGTCATGTTGGAAAATGCAAGGTCTTCCCTGAAAGAGACGATGTCTGGATGGGAGCATATGTTGTTCTAGAACTTGGATATACCTTTCAGCATTGATGGTGCCTTTCCAGATGTGTAAGCTGCAGGCTTCTGAACTGAGCGCTGATAACAACTTGGGTTGTCCTTGTCCTCTTTAGTCCGGATGACATGGCGTCCCAGTTTTCCAAAAAGAACTTCAAATTTTGATTTGTCTGACCACACAACAGTTTTCCACTTGGTCACAGTCCATTTAAATGAGCCTTGGCCCAGAGAAAACGCCTGCGCTTCTGGATCAGGTTTAGATATGGCTTCTTTTTTGGCCTATAGAGTTTTAGCAAGCAACAGTGAATGGCACGGTGGAATGTGTTCACCGACAATGTTTTCTGGAAGTATTCCTGAGCCCATGTATTGATTTCCATTACAGTAGCATTCCTGAATGTGATGCAGTGCTGTCTAAGGGCCCGAAGATCACGGGCATCCAGTATGGTTTTCCGGCCTTGACCCTTACGCACAGAGATTGTTCCAGATTATCTGAATCTTTGGATGATATTATGCACTGTAGATTATGATAACTTCAAACTCTTTGCAATTTTTCTCTGAGAAACTCCTTTCTGATATTGCTCCACTATTTTTCGCCGCAGCATTGGGGGAATTGTTGATCCTCTGCCCATCTTGACTTCTGAAAGACACTGCCACTCTGAGAGGCTCTTTTTATACCCAATCATGTTGCCAATTGACTTAATAAGTTGCAAATTGGTCCTCCAGCTGTTCCTTACATGTACATTTAACTTTTTCGGCCTCTTATTGCTACCTGTCCCAACTTTTTTGGAATGTGTAGCTCTCATGAAATCCAAAATAAGCCAATATTTGGCATGACATTTTAAAATGTCTCACTTTCAACATTTGATATGTTATCTATATTATATTGTGAATAAAATATGTTTATAAGATTTGTAAATTAGTTCATTCCTTTTTTACTCACAATTTGTAGTGTCCCAACTTTTTTGGAATCGGGTTTGTATATATATATATATATATATATATATATATATATATATATATATATATATAAGGTCCACCACTGGCACCCTGTGCTTTTCACAGATGAGAGTAGGTTCACCCTGAGCACATGTAAAAGAGGTGAAAGGGTTTGTAGAAGCTGCGGAGAACGTTATGCTATCTGTAACATCATTCAGAACGACCTGTTTGGTGTAGGTCAGTGATGGTCTGGGGAAGCATATCCATGGAAGGACGCACAGACCTCAACAGGCTAGACAGTGGCACTCTGACCAACATTAGGAATTGGAATGAAATCCTTGGACCCATTGTCAAAACCTACGCTGGTGCAGTGGGTCCTGGGTTCCTCCTGGGGCGCAACAATGCCCGGCCTTATGTGGCGAGAGTATGCAGCCAGTTCCTGGATGATGAAGAAATTGATACCATTGAATGGCCTGCCTGACCTAAATCCAATAGAATACCTTCGGGACATTATGTTATATTATCTGCCAGGTTTCACCCAGTCTGTTTAGGAGCCCAGTAATGCCCTGGTCCATATTTGGCAGGAAATACCCCAGAACACCATCCATTGTCTCATTAGGAGAATGCCCCGACGTTGTCAGGCATGCACGCGGGGGCCATACAAACTACTGAGTAACATTTTGAGTTGCAATGAAATCTCAACAAAATAGACTAGCCTGTTGCATCATTTTTTTTTTGGGGGGGGGGGTCTTTGAATTTAGCCCTCTGTAGGTTCATAACTTTCGTTTAAATCAATTTATGTGGCATCCTTCATTCCTAACACATTACCAGTCCATATGAGTATAGATATCAAGCATGACATTTTTCCACATCGAGATCCTATGTGTTTTTAAAGTGTTCCTTTTAAAAAAATTTGAGCAGTGTATATATATATATATATATATATATATATATATATATATATATAAATAAAAATATCACACATATATGCATTTATACACATTACAGACACATACATATTACATATGCAGTAGATAATGATAGTTTAAGTCATAGTTACATGATTATCGTTTTTTCCACTATGTGAGATTAGTGATGAGAATTAGGTCTGGGAATAACATGGGTTTGATGCATAGCCAGTCAGTTCACTGACCTAAGGCATACTTTCAGTGCTTTAGCAACCATCTAACCACAATACACTTCCTGTCATTTGAACTTAAAGTTATTGTAAAGGGAGAAGGTTTTTTATTTTAATACATTCTATGCTTAAAGAAAAAAACCTCCTGTGTGCAGCAGCCCCCTTTAGCCCCTCCTAATACTTACCTGAGGTCCATCTACATCCAGCAATTTTGCACGAGAGACTCGGCTGTCCAGGACTCTTTTCCTCATTTTCTGAGACAGCAGTGAGGCACCAGTGGCTCCAGCTGCTGTCAATGAAAGATAGTGAGCCAATGAGGAGAGAAAGGGGGTGGGGGGGCGGGTCGGTCGGCAAGTCCGTGTCTGAATGGACACAGGGAGCTTTGGCTCGGCTCGAGTACCCCATAGCAAGCTGCTTGCTGTTGGGGCACTCAACAGGAGGGAGAGGCCAGGAGCACTGAAGAAGAAACAGAGAAGAGGAGGATCCAGGTTGTTCTGTGGAAAACCAACTGCACAGAGGAGGCAAGTAAGACATGTTTGTTATTTTTTAACCAAAAAAAAAAAACAAAAAAATAGACTTTAGTACAACTTTAAATCAGAAGGCATAGAAAGGCCAATAAAGTGGCATTTCGATAGGCTTGCCCCCCCCCCCCCCCTCACCATAAAATATGATGAACTGGCCATTGCACATAATGATCTCAGGAAGGATTTTGAGCTCTTGTCTGACAATTATGGTTTACTACAATCTCAAGTTGAAGACTTGACCAATAGAAATCGTAGGAATAACCTGCGCCTCAGAGGTATTCCAGAATGAGTGACAGAGCTAACCCCTGCAGTGTCCAAACTTTTCAGTGAGCTGCTGCCAGATAAACCTGCTTCTGCTTTCTTGTGTGATAGAGTCCACAGAGCCTTGCGCCCTAAACCTCCCCCTGATAAGCCCCCAAGAGACGTGGTGTTATGTCTTAAAGATTTCCTGGTTAAGGAGGACATCCTGCGTGCTTCCAGGAACACACCGAACATCATGTTAGAAGATACCAGGATTCAAATCTTCCCAGATATGTCGCAAGCCACTCTTGAGAAGCGTCGCAGAATGAAGGAGGTCACCACCATTTTGCAGACAGCAAGGATTCGTTACAGATGGGGCTTTCCCTTCAAACTCACAGTACCACACAACGGTTCTGTCTATGTGGTCTATAATTTAGCAGAAGGAAAGGAACTGCTCACTAAATTGGGCCTGCTGAATGCAGCCCCCGAAGCCCGACCACAAGCCACTCCGAGACCCTCACCTGTGTGGTCCACTCCAGCAACGAGAAGGGATCAGCGCAGATAGCGAAACCCCTTCAGAGACCGTTCCTTTTAACCCTACGCATACAAAATAAGCTCTCTTATTCTATTTTTTTGTAATGGAAGTTTTACTCTGCGGTGCTAATGAGGTTCAGTATGGGCCCTCGTCGCAGAAGGGCAGCTTATCACTTGATGGTGGGGTCATGTTGTGTCAGATGTGCCCTTCAATGCTTTAACCTTTTGAATTATATTGCTGACGGTTTGAAATCAATAGATTTTTATGTTTAAGGTTTACACATGCCTTTCTCTCTCCCCCCCCCCGCTGGTTTGTCCCCTATGTGCTATTTCGTGGGTGTCTGTGCCCTTAAGGGGAGCAGTTTGGTGTCTTGCCCCAGGTCCCTGGGGCTCCAGGGCGCTGACCCCTACGAATGGTGTTTGGACTTAATTGTCCTCTGTTTGGTTGTATTTTTGATGGGTTTACTTGCATTGCCCATCTCCCTGAGATATTTTTCATCTCTAAGAGTCTATAGGACTCCTGCTTGTGTTGTTTGTTTTTTGGTACTACAAAAAAGTTGTTTTTTGAAAAATAGAAAGTCATCCACTCAGATCGTTATAACTATTTTATCGGTTTTTCGGTCAATTGGCCTGTTTGTGGTCTCTTGTCCGAAGGTTGCAATACTTCTCATTTTTATGATATTTGTACAATTCTGTGATCAGATGGTTGCACACAAGATGTTTCATGCTTTTTTTTTTACAGGCACACTTAATGTCTTCCTTAGATCATTGGGTTCAAGCTCAAGTATCATTCCCACTAATCGTCCAGTCCGGTAACTGTCTTCCTTTTAACAAAAATGGGCCTTAAAATAATTTCACACAACGTCCAGGGATTCAATTCCCCAAACAAAAGACACAAAGCTTTTAGACACTACAAGAGACTGGACGCTGATATTATCCTCTTGCAAGAAACACATTTTGCCACAGACAAACACCCAAAATTTTTTGACAAGTCATTTAGACAATTTCAGTATTCCACTTTTCGGAGTAAAGCAAGAGGAGTTGCTATTTTCATCTGTAACAATATTATTTTTGATATCTCATCTACATATTGCGATCCAGAAAGTAGGTTCCTGGTCCTCAAGGGTAGTATAGCAGGTAAATTGATTACAGTTGCTTCTCTTTATGCCCCTAATGAAGCTCAGGCCACGTTTTTAAGCACTTCTTTGAGATCCTTGGCAGATTTGAATCACCTCACATGATGGTTGGGGGAGACTTCAACCTCTCTGCTCACCCATCACTTGACAGGAGTAGAGTTACGCCCTCCTCCAAGGCTTTTCCTAAAACTCTTACTCGAGTCCTTAGTGACTTTCAGTTAATTGACGCATGGCAAGCTCATAATGTTGGTATTAAGGAGTTCACTTTTTATTCCCACCCTCACGACAGCGCGGCTAAACTAGACTATGTGTTCTGCACTCTGGTCTTGATGGCTAACTCTTCAGATGCCAGGATACACATCTGTCCCTGGTCAGATCATAAAATCGTGTCATTCGAAGCATGTGGGGTGGGTATGAAAAACTCAACATTTAATTGGAGACTTAATGACTCCCTATTGAACGACTCTACATTTACAGCTCAGATCTCATCCTCTTTGGATGAGTACTTTAACATTAATGAGAATGATGACACTCCCACAACAACAGTTTGGATAGCACACAAAGCGGTGATCAGGGGTAAGATTATCGCCCTAGCCTCAGCTAAAAATAAAGCCAGACTAACTGATATAAAATCCCTTACTAAAGATTTAGATAGACTATATAATTTGCATAATCTTGCTCCCTCCTCAGACCTGATGGAACAGATTTCCGCCAAAAGGCATGCCCTGGATGAAATTCTGTCTAATGACACAGAAAAGGCTCTTAGGTGGTCCAAGGCCAAATTTATGCTTAATGGTAATGCCATGTCCACAATGTTTGCCAAAAAACTTACACACGATTCAAAGCCCACCCATGTTTATAAAGATAGAAGACCTGATGGAAAAACGGTTTCTCACCCCAAGGAGGTACTGGAGGTTTTTACTAATTTCTATAAAGATCTCCTATCAGTGTCCTCTGATGTATCTTTGGCTGAGTTTGACTCTTGGATTGTGAAATTACAGATCCCCTCCCTCTCAGTTTCCCAGAGGGAAGAGTTGGAGGCACTGTGTATGGATGATGAGATCCTGGACTTGATAAAATCCTTGAAGTCATCCACAGCCCCGGGTCCAGATGGTTTCTCCTCCTCCTACTACAAAAGCTTTGCCTCTATTCTGACCCCTAAATTAACCAAATTATTTAACCATGTCTTACAGGGCGGTAGCTTTCCGGAGGAGATGCTGTATGCAAATATGTCCCTCATCCCTAAACCCAATAAAGACCATTCTCTCCCACACAACTTTAGGCCTATCTCGGTTATGAATAATGACCTGAAACTGTTTGGTCGCTTACTTGCCAATAGATTAGCTAAACACATCTGCCAATTGATTAACCCAGATCAAACCGGATTTATTTCAGGTAGGCAACTTACAGATAATATTAGGTTAGTCTCTAATATAATTCAGGACACCAACATCAGCAAATCTCCCACTTGCCTAGTCAGTCTGGATATCCATAAGGCGTTTGATAGCGTCAGCTGGGCTTATTTGGATCATCTGCTTCCGAGATATGGTCTGGGCGATGGATTCATCCATGGCTTCAGGGCCCTGTATGAATCCCCACAGACGAGGGTCCGCCTTCCGGGATGCAACTCAGACTTCTTTCACCTGAAACGGAGTACTAGACAGGGATGCCCCCTTTCCCCTCTTCTGTTTGCCTTGGCAATTGAACCTCTAGCAACCTCCATCAGAAACAATGCTAAGATTAGCGGCTATCGTAAAGAGGGGAAGGAGTTCAAACTCAGCCTTTATGCAGATGATGTTCTTCTTTTTTTATCCCACCCCCATATATCCCTACCTCAACTATTAGTGGAGTTGAATCAACATAAACAAATGAACCAATTATTTAAAAGTGAATAATCCAATAAATGTCAATAAATATTAGGTGAATATAACAATAAACATAGTCCTTAAAAAGTGCTCGGTGCAAACTTTAGGTTCCAGCAGCAAAAAGAATTGGACTTGATGTGAAATGCCTTCACCAATCACCATACACCCAGTGCTCGGATAAAATACTTCTTACCAAAAGAAGTTGACCCCTTAGTTATAGGGGGTCATGATCACAATGTATCTCCACAAGAGCTCCAAATTCTCCTGTTACAGTCTTCACATCCAGTGTGTGATAAGCCAGAAGTATAGAGATAACTCCGAGACTCCGGACAACATGTTATAAGAAATAAGGAGACTCCAATAGCGTAATATTGCCAGATAAAGAGATTTAATTAAAAGGTTCCCTGGGAACGTGAGACCATAGAGTTCCGGTGAGGTGGAACGCAGACGTGGAAGCGGCGTCCCATCCACCAGGAGAAGCTGAACGATTTGTATTACTGTGGCGTTCTACTTACCGCTATGGAGTAAGTGCATTACCTTTTAATTAAATCTCTTTATCTGGCAATATTACGCTATTGGAGTCTCCTTATTTCTTATAACATGTTGTCCGGAGTCTCGGAGTTATCTCTATACTTCTGGCTTATCACACACTGGATGTGAAGACTGTAACAGGAGAATTTGGAGCTCTTGTGGAGATACATTGTGATCATGACCCCCTATAACTAAGGGGTCAACTTCTTTTGGTAAGAAGTATTTTATCCGAGCACTGGGTGTATGGTGATTGCTGAAGGCATTTCACATCAAGTCCAATTCTTTTTGCTGCTGGAACCTAAAGTTTGCACCGAGCACTTTTTAAGGACTATGTTTATTGTTATATTCACCTAATATTTATTGACATTTATTGGATTATTCACTTTTAAATAATTGGTTCATTTGTTTATGTTGATTCAAGTGATACTGTTTATGCACTAGCACTTTATTTTATTGTGAGTTTACTGCTGAGCGCAATAACCCATATCCACTATCACATATTGCGTTATCACGTTTTTATTGCTGCTCGCTAAAGGAAGAAATTCCCCAATTTTTCACATTTATATATTCATTGTTAAATATCACTCCATTTGCGCAGTTCCTTCGGTTATACCGAATTTTGTTTTCCTATTAGTGGAGTTGCAACAATTTAGCTCTATCTCAGGTTTGGGGGTCAATCTCTCTAAATGTTCTCTCATGCCGATCAACCTACCAAATTGGATGCAGGTCTCCATTAGAGAACATTTCTCATTTACAAGGTGTTCGAGATCATTTAAATATTTGGGAGTGCATATCACCCCTCACTATGATTCCCTATTTTTGCTAAATTTCCCTAATATGTTTAAAAAACTAAAATTATTGTTAAAAACTTGGTCTACGTACCATATCTCACTCTTGGGTAGAGTTCTAGCAGTGAAGATGATTATACTCCCCAAGTTGTTATTTCTTTTCCGTGCCCTCCCCATCAATATCCCAAAAACACATATTTTATCTTTTCAAAGAGATATATTGAAGTTTGTTTGGTGTGGGAAAAAATCCAGATATAATAAACATGTTTTGCATGCCCCTCAGTCTCTTGGCGGTCTGGGTCTCCCAGACTTTTGGCTTTATTACCTCTCTGCTAAATTTCAGCAGCTAGCTCAATGGAGTTCCAAGGATGATGATATCCCTTGGCTAGGTTTTGAACGAGCCATGGTTGCCCCATGCTCTCTGCAAGCCATACTCTGGGACAATCCACGACCGCCTAGATACAATACATTTCCCAATAAAATTATCAATCATTTACTTCAACTTTGGTCCAGATTGAAATTCCCTCTTGAAATGATATCCCGGGTCTCTCCTCTGACTTCCTTCATGAATCATATTGACTCTCCCTCTTTCCCACTAGTTGAAACAGACTTGGAGCCATGGATCTCTAGAGACTTGGTTTCTCTTAAAGCCATTTCAGTCTGCAACACACTCTGTACCTTTGATTAACTTATCCAATTGCACAAGATCCCCAGATCAGAGTTGGGCCACTATTTAATCATAAAGGAGTTTTATCGGTCACAGGGCTCCATATCACTGAACCCACCATTCACTATATTTGAAAACATTTGCTCCTCTTCCCCCAGAGGAAAGGGTATTGTATCCACATTATATTCCCATCTGGTTGGCGTCTCTCTTCCAGAGAAGCAGGGTTATATGATTAAATGGGAAAAGGACCTGTACTGTACTTTTTCAACTCTAGAATGGAATAATATGTTAAGTAATCTACGCAAATGTTCGCGTTCTAGAGCATGCAGGGAATCTCCCCTTAAACACTTTACTAGATGGTATCTAACCCCTTCCCTAATACACTCTTTTTATGACTCAGTTTCACCCTCTTGTTTCAGAGGATCTTCAGAGGAGGGTACTCCGCTTCATCTCTTTTGGAACTGCAATTATTTGCGGCCCATCTGGGATCAGGCTCAAAAACTTGTATCGAAAATAGCTGGTTCAAGTATTTCCCTCTCCCCAAAAATGTGTCTACTCTTTATGAAAACTCCTGGTGTCCCATGCCAGACAGGGAGACTGATCCATACATTGATGTGCTCCATTCACTGGATGATAGCCCTTAACTGGAGATCGGACACTCTGGTGTGGTCTCAGGTACTCTCCCGTATGGAAAGCATTAAGCTATCAGAAAAGGTTTTTCATTCTGTACAAAACTCGATGCCAGTATTTCAGGCCAAATGGGCTAATTGGGATCCTAACGGTTGATACGATTATAGTCTAGGTTATGGGCACTATGATCCTGAAATTGAGCCATACAGCATCCCTTATCCTCTCCTGTTCTATTATATTTTGGCTTATCAGATTTGTTATTGCTCTTAGGCCAACCTAGTTATGTAATACCTTTCTTATATGTTTGTAACTACTGTATATCTCTGTTTTGATATATGATTAAAATGATCTGTAATGTTTTATATGACTTTCTAATAAAAATCTTTTGAAAACAAAAAAAAGTAGATGTAAACCCTCACTGTATATCCTGTATGTAGCAAAATATAATGTATCTTGGGTATGGGAGTGTGGGAGGGGTTTTACATCTTAATGCTGATGACATACTTCTTTACAGCCTGTTCCTGTCTACATGCACTACTAAAGTCATAATAGGCTGCATGTGTTTTTTTTTTTTTTTCACAGGCTATATTTCCTAATTTTTGCTGACTGCAATTTTTTTTCCACAGTATGTCCCTGTGAACATACACAGTGATAACAGGCTGTATGTGTTTTTTTTCACAGGGCATATTTCCTAATTGCGGAGTGCTTGTCGTGTACCATGTGGCAGAGCCTGACGTGTAGAGATAGGCCTCTCATACAGCCCTGGCTATTTGACCACTGATGTTGCAACAGTGGCCAAAAGAGAACAGCGAGGTAGCAGTGCCTATAGGATGTTCCGTCAACCATGGCAGCAGGTAACAGGAGCGTTGCCAGGGACAGGTCATCATGCAGAGTAGAGCTGGAGACAGGGCCGGCGCTCCCGCTTGGCAAACTAATCAGCTGCCTAGGGTGCACTGCTGCCTAGGGGGCAGAACCATGGCCCACTGACTTTCCTGTTAGCCTGGCCCAGGGACACAAGGGGCCCCACACAGGGCTGGGGCACTAACTGACTGCAGAAAAAGCAGCAGTTGTGGAGAACATCCATCAATAGGCTGCATAGGAGGTCAGCAGCAGCTCAGGTTGTGAGGAGGGCAAAGCGGAGGAGGCGGAATAGGCGGGCATGAGGTCAGTGGAGGAGGAGGGCACAGCTGGGCAGGCGGAGGAGGCGGGACTCTGAACCTAACTCCTTAGTCCGGTGAGTGTGCTTTATGATCCCGTCACCTGTACGGCCCTAGGCAAGACTAACGCGACTGACACATGGGGGGGTTGCGGGGAGTGTTAGTCTTGCCTATGGCACAAAATAGTTAAGCCCTGGCCCTGGCTGGAGAATACCTGGATGTAAGGTCAGACAAGCCAAGTCAGCAACAGATGGTCAGATACAGGCATAGACAAAAGGCAGAGAATGGTCGGGGTACAAGCCAGGGATGGCAACATAGAATCAGTCATCATATTGGGGGACTTCAATTATCCCGACATTGACTGGGGAGAGGGGACTACACACTCACATAAGGCCCGTCTATTCACGGAAACCTTACAGGATAATTACATGTCACAGCTGGTGGATTCTCCTACTAGAGAAAACGCAATCCTGGATCTATTGATCACTAATGACCCAGACATAATCTCGGAGGTAGAAGTCCAGGACTACCTGGGCTCTAGCGATCACAGGATGATCACATTTAGCGTAAATAACAATAAAGCAAGGCAAGTGGGGAACATAAGAACCCTTAACTTCAGAAGGGCAAACTTTCCAAAATTGTACTCATTGATGGAAAGGGTTAACTGGGACCAAACCTTGGGATCACTGACCACAGAGGAAAAATGGGAATGCTTTAGGAACATATTAAGCAAATGCATCTTGCAGTGCATTCCTATGGGAAATAAATTTAGAAGAGACAAAGCCAAACCTGGCTGGCTAAACCGTAGCGTTAAAAAAGGGGAAAAAAAATTGGCCTTCAGGAAATATAAATCAGAAGGCACAGTATTGGCTTTCGACCAATACAAGGAGGCAAATAAGAAGTGTAAACACGAAATCAAGATGGCTAAAATAGACTTTGAGAGACAAATAGTGGAGGATAGTAAAAAAAACCCAAAGAAATTCTTTAAATATATCAACAGCAAAAAAACTAGGGCAGAGCATATTGCACACATAATTAACGATGATGGGAGGATGGTTACAGAGGACACTGAAAAAGCAACCGTGCTGAATGCTTTTTTCTCGTCCGTATTTACACAGGAAACGGAGGGGTACACTGACCATGACTGTATGGTTAGTAGTAATACACAGGACTTGCCACTATGGCTAACAGAGGGTGAAATCAGGGAAAGGCTGGATAAACTTAATACAAACAAATCACCAGGCCCGGATGGCGTAAATCCGAGAGTACTCAAGGAACTCAGTAAGGTTATATCCAGACCACTGTTCCTGATCTTTGCTGACAGTATTAGGACAGGAGATGTACCAGGGGAGTGGAGGAAAGCAAACGTGATTCCGATATTCAAAAAGGGTCTGAGGCATATACCGGGAAATTATTGGCCTGTCAGTCTGACATCAGTAGTATGTAAACTTCTGGAGGGGATGATAAGGGACTATATCATTAGCAGTAACCAGCACGGGTTTACAAATGGGCGTTCTTGTCAAACCAATCTCTTAACATTCTACGAGGAGGTGAGCTGTGAGCTAGATAGGGGCAGACCAGTGGATGTGGTGTACCTAGATTTCGCTAAGGCGTTTGATACAGTTCCCCATAAGCGCTTAATTTATAAAATAAGGTCTGCAGGTATCGACAGCAGGGTTTGCTCTTGGATACTGAACTGGCTAAAAGGGCGTGTCCAAAGGGTGGTAATAAACAGCGCATACTCAGACTGGTCTGAGGTAGTAAGCGGGGTCCCCCAAGGCTCAATCCTGGGACCAACCTTGTTCAATTTATTCATAAACAGCATTGAGGACGAGATCAGTAGTTCGATATCAGTTTTTGCAGATGACACAAAATTGGTCAGGGCAATAACTGCACAGCATGAAGCAGATATCCTACATGATGACCTGGACAAAATAACGGAGTGGGCAACGACTTGGCAAGTGAGGTTTAACGTGGAGAAGTGTAAGGTTTTGCACTTGGGGACTAGAAACATAAAAGCACAATACACTTTAGGGGGGGAACCCTTAAAAATGGAGAAAGATCTGGGAGTCTTGGTTGATGATAGACTAGGCAACAGCATGCAATGTCAAGCGACAGCTGCCAAGGCCAGCAGAATATTAGCATGCATAAAGAAAGATATGTATTCCAGAGATAAGTCTATAAACCTTCCACTTTATAAAACTCTGGTCCGACCGCATCTGGAGTATTCTGTCCAGTTCTGGTCGCCAGTCCTCAGGAGGGATGTGTTGGAGCTGGAGAGAGTCCAGAGAAGGGCAACTAAACTGATTAGCTGATTGGAGGACCTTGATTATGAGGAGTATCTGCAATCGCTTGATTTATTCTTCCTGGAGAAGAGACGCCTGAGGGGGGACATGATAGCAATTTTTAAATATCTCAATGGGGATCTCAGCTTAGACAAAAAGCTGTTCAGTCGAAGGGATTGCATGAGGACTCCGGGGCATACAATGCGATTAGAGGAGAAGCGTTTTAACCTCAGGCAACGTGGGGGGTTCTGTACTGTTAGGGCTACAAGATTGTGGAATTCTGTACCACAAGAGGTGGTTTCTGCGGGTAGTATGGTGGCTTTCAAAAGACTATTAGACGTACATCTCAAGGATCAGAACATTAAGGGCTATGTGAGATGATTACAGCCACACACACCTACACAGGTTGAACTGGATGGACTGTTGTCTTTATTCAACCTCACCTACTATGTAACTATGTACTATGTAAGATTACAGGAGACAGAGCAAATCCAGGGACAGGCCAAGGTCAGGGCAGTAAGTGTTCCATCAAGGTCAAGGCAAGCCAGGTCAGTAACAGGAGTCAATACAGAAACAGATGCAGAGACAAAGGTTATAGCTGCATATTAGACAGCACTGGCTTGTAGCACTGCTGCAGTTTAAATAGTGTCATTGACGCCAACATTAGCGGGGTGCGCATTTGCGAATGCACATGTGCATTCCTGCACGGTTATGCACAGGCAAACCGGCACCCAAACATCTGCACCTGCGCACCTGTGGACATCTAGAGGCTTCAGCTGTACTAGTGCTAGTGCCTTCTTGTGCATTCTTGAAAGTGCTATTTTTATTTTAACAGGCCTTTTTTGAAATTGTGACAACAGTGGAATATGCTTAGTAGAATCTTATTGTCTTTGGGAGAGCATGTGACTGGATGATTTACAGGCAGGAGATTGCAGGAGATAGCGGCGGAGCTTTATTATTCCATAACACAAAATACCCAAAAAAAGACCTTTATTTCAGCAGCACCAGCTGTTTTTTTTTTTTTTTTATAAAATCCAGTTGTTAAAATAAAGTAGGCATTCTTAATGATACTATCATGTTAACACTTACAGTCATGTGAAAGATCTAGTACAACCTGTGGGAATTGTTGATTTTTTCCAACATATTTGAACTGGCAAACTGTGTGTGTGTTGGACTTACCCAGAGGAGAACTGCAGAGGATTTAAATAGGCTGTGCCCCTCACACATAAACTAGAACATGTATGAACATGATAAGATGCATATAGTAACATTATGTGACAATTAGTGTTGAGCGAACACGGACTGTATTATTCGTGTTCGTACCGAATAATTGGATTTTTTTTACCCGAACACGGACACGGACACTTTACTGTATGTTCGGGTAAAAATCCGTGTTCGGTCGTTTTATTTCCGGGTTTTGCATGCTTTGGCGCTCTTTTCATGGCGGGCTTTCAACAGCCAATCAACAATCGTTTAACTGGTGTGCCTTAAGCCATCCCAGCCATGCCTGCAAATGTCTTAGTAGCTGTGATTGGCCGTCTGAAGCATGTGACCAAGTCTTTATAAGTTCGAGGCAGCCGCCGCAGCAGCGTCATTCTGCTGCTTAGCTAAGGGACAGAGCACACATCAATGTGCTGGCTGCTGATTAGGGAAAGATAGGCAGGAAAAAACCATTTGTGTCCGGATAGAATTGAGGGACAGGTCGGAGTGTTTAGGCAGGGCGAGTTGTAGGCATTTTAGGGATAGAGTCTGCTGAATTATAGGGTCAGTGTCTTCTACAAACTACAATCGATATTGCTGTGTGGGGGGTGGGGTGAATCTGCACTCAATCCTGATCTACGATCTCTTCTCAATCCTGTTAGGGACAGAGTCTGCTGAATTTTAGGGAAACTGTGTTCTACAAACTACAATCGATATTGCTGTGTGGTGTGGGATTGGAGATAGGCAGGTGTCAGTGATCCACATCCATTTTTCTGTGTGTGAGCTGCAGTGAACACAATCTTTTTGGGCTGCAGTGAACACAATCTTTTTGGGCTGCAGTGAACACAATCTTTTTGGGCTGCAGTGAACACAATCTTTTTGGGCTGCAGTGAACACAATCTTTTTGGGGTGCAGTGAACAAAATCTTTTTTAGGGTGCAGTGAACACAATCCTTTTTGGTGTGCAGTGAACACAATCTTTGTGGGGTGCAGTGAACAAAATCCTTTGTGGGGTGCAGTGAACACAATCCTTTTTGGGGTGCAGTGAACAACATCCTTTTTGGGGTGCAGTAAACACAATCTTTTTGGGGTGCAGTGAACAAAATCCTTTGTGGGGTGCAGTGAACACAATCTTTTTGGGGTGCAGTGAACACAATCTTTTTGGGGTGGAGTGAACAACATCCTTTTTGGGGTGCAGTGAACAAAATCCTTTTTGGGGTGCAGTGAACAAAATCATTTTTGGGGTGCAGTGAACACAATCTTTTTGGGGTGCAGTGAACACAATCTTTGTGGGGTGCAGTGAACACAATCTTTTTGGGGTGGAGTGAACAACATCCTTTTTGGGGTGCAGTGAACAACATCCTTTTTGGGGTGCAGTGAACACAATCTTTTTGGGGTGCAGTGAACACAATCTTTGTGGGGTACAGTGAACAGAATCTTTGTGGGGTGCAGTGAACACAATCTTTGGGGGGTACAGTGAACACAATCTTTTTGGGGTGCAGTGAACACAATCTTTGTGGGGTGCAGTGAACACAATCTTTTTGGGGTGGAGTGAACAAATTCATTTTTGGGGTGCAGTGAACAACATCCTTTTTGGGGTGCAGTGATCAAAATCCTTTTTGGGGTGCAGTGAACACAATCTTTTTGGGGTGCAGTGAACAAAATCCTTTGTGGGGTGCAGTGAACAGAATCTTTGTGGTGTGCAGTGAACACAATCTTTGGGGGGGTACAGTGAACACAATCTTTTTGGGGTGCAGTGAACACAATCTTTGTGGGGTACAGTGAACAGAATCTTTGTGGGGTGCAGTGAACACAATCTTTGGGGGGTACAGTGAACACAATCTTTTTGGGGTGCAGTGAACACAATCTTTGGGGGGTACAGTGAACACAATCTTTTTGGGGTGCAGTGAACACAATCTTTGTGGGGTGCAGTGAACACAATCTTTGGGGGGGTACAGTGAACACAATCTTTTTGGGGTGCAGTGAACAACATCCTTTTAGGGTGCAGTGAACACAATCTTTGTGGGGTGCAGTGAACAACATCCTTTTAGGGTGCAGTGAACACAATCTTTGTGGGGTACAGTGAACAGAATCTTTGTGGGGTGCAGTGAACACAATCTTTGGGGGGTACAGTGAACACAATCTTTGTGAGGTGCAGTGAACACAATCTTTGTGGGGTGCAGTGAACACAATCATTGTGGGGTGCAGTGAACTCAATCTTTGTGGGGTACAGTGAACACAATCTCATACTTCTGAAGATTTGAGGGTGCTGCCTGTTCCATACTCCCCCTACTCCTCATCTAGCCTTTTAGGGGTACAAACAATAGTAATTGGGGCCTAGTGTGGTTGTGTACGTGTGATATACATACACTTTTTTTGGATCATATTTTCTATTCCGCTATTTAATCAAAAACCTTTGGGGATCAGTTAAATTGGGGGATAGTCTGTGTTGGTACGTGTGAGAGAGATCCACCTTTCCAAGTTGTTGGGGTTCATCTCATACTTCTGAAGGTTTGAGGGTGCTGCCTGTTCCATACCCCCCCTACTCCTCATCTAGCCTTTTAGGGGTACAAACAATAGTAATTGGGGCCTAGTGTGGTTGTGTACGTGTGATATACATACACTTTTTTTGGATCATATTTTCTATTCCGCTATTTAATCAAAAACCTTTGGGGATCAGTTAAATTGGGGGATAGTCTGTGTTGGTACGTGTGAGAGAGATCCACCTTTCCAAGTTGTTGGGGTTCATCTCATACTTCTGAAGGTTTGAGGGTGCTGCCTGTTCCATACTCCCCCTACTCCTAGCCTTTTAGGGGTACAAACAATAGTAATTGGGGCCTAGTGTGGTTGTGTACGTGTGATATACATACACTTTTTTTGGATCATATTTTCTATTCCGCTATTTAATCAAAAACCTTTGGGGATCAGTTAAATTGGGGGATAGTCTGTGTTGGTACGTGTGAGAGAGATCCACCTTTCCAAGTTGTTGGGGTTCATCTCATACTTCTGAAGGTTTGAGGGTGCTGCCTGTTCCATACCCCCCCTACTCCTCATCTAGCCTTTTAGGGGTACAAACAATAGTAATTGGGGCCTAGTGTGGTTGTGTACGTGTGATATACATACACTTTTTTTGGATCATATTTTCTATTCCGCTATTTAATCAAAAACCTTTGGGGATCAGTTAAATTGGGGGATAGTCTGTGTTGGTACGTGTGAGAGAGATCCACCTTTCCAAGTTGTTGGGGTTCATCTCATACTTCTGAAGGTTTGAGGGTGCTGCCTGTTCCATACTCCCCCTACTCCTCATCTAGCCTTTTAGGGGTACAAACAATAGTAATTGGGGCCCAGTGTGGTTGTGTACGTGTGATATACATACACTTTTTTTGGATCATATTTTCTATTCCGCTATTTAATCAAAAACCTTTGGGGATCAGTTAAATTGGGGGATAGTCTGTGTTGGTACGTGTGAGAGAGATCCACCTTTCCAAGTTGTTGGGGTTCATCTCATACTTCTGAAGGTTTGAGGGTGCTGCCTGTTCCATACTCCCCCTACTCCTCATCTAGCCTTTTAGGGGTACAAACAATAGTAATTGGGGCCCAGTGTGGTTGTGTACGTGTGATATACATACACTTTTTTTGGATCATATTTTCTATTCCGCTATTTAATCAAAAACCTTTGGGGATCAGTTAAATTGGGGGATAGTCTGTGTTGGTACGTGTGAGAGAGATCCACCTTTCCAAGTTGTTGGGGTTCATCTCATACTTCTGAAGGTTTGAGGGTGCTGCCTGTTCCATACCCCCCCTACTCCTCATCTAGCCTTTTAGGGGTACAAACAATAGTAATTGGGGCCTAGTGTGGTTGTGTACGTGTGATATACATACACTTTTTTTGGATCATATTTTCTATTCCGCTATTTAATCAAAAACCTTTGGGGATCAGTTAAATTGGGGGATAGTCTGTGTTGGTACGTGTGAGAGAGATCCACCTTTCCAAGTTGTTGGGGTTCATCTCATACTTCTGAAGGTTTGAGGGTGCTGCCTGTTCCATACCCCCCCTACTCCTCATCTAGCCTTTTAGGGGTACAAACAATAGTAATTGGGGCCTAGTGTGGTTGTGTACGTGTGATATACATACACTTTTTTTGGATCATATTTTCTATTCCGCTATTTAATCAAAAACCTTTGGGGATCAGTTAAATTGGGGGATAGTCTGTGTTGGTACGTGTGAGAGAGATCCACCTTTCCAAGTTGTTGGGGTTCATCTCATACTTCTGAAGGTTTGAGGGTGCTGCCTGTTCCATACCCCCCCTACTCCTCATCTAGCCTTTTAGGGGTACAAACAATAGTAATTGGGGCCTAGTGTGGTTGTGTACGTGTGATATACATACACTTTTTTTGGATCATATTTTCTATTCCGCTATTTAATCAAAAACCTTTGGGGATCAGTTAAATTGGGGGATAGTCTGTGTTGGTACGTGTGAGAGAGATCCACCTTTCCAAGTTGTTGGGGTTCATCTCATACTTCTGAAGGTTTGAGGGTGCTGCCTGTTCCATACTCCCCCTACTCCTCATCTAGCCTTTTAGGGGTACAAACAATAGTAATTGGGGACCAGTGTGGTTGTGTACGTGTGATATACATACACTTTTTTTGGATCATATTTTCTATTCCGCTATTTAATCAAAAACCTTTGGGGATCAGTTAAATTGGGGGATAGTCTGTGTTGGTACGTGTGAGAGAGATCCACCTTTCCAAGTTGTTGGGGTTCATCTCATACTTCTGAAGGTTTGAGGGTGCTGCCTGTTCCATACTCCCCCTACTCCTAGCCTTTTAGGGGTACAAACAATAGTAATTGGGGCCTAGTGTGGTTGTGTACGTGTGATATACATACACTTTTTTTGGATCATATTTTCTATTCCGCTATTTAATCAAAAACCTTTGGGGATCAGTTAAATTGGGGGATAGTCTGTGTTGGTACGTGTGAGAGAGATCCACCTTTCCAAGTTGTTGGGGTTCATCTCATACTTCTGAAGGTTTGAGGGTGCTGCCTGTTCCATACCCCCCCTACTCCTCATCTAGCCTTTTAGGGGTACAAACAATAGTAATTGGGGCCTAGTGTGGTTGTGTACGTGTGATATACATACACTTTTTTTGGATCATATTTTCTATTCCGCTATTTAATCAAAAACCTTTGGGGATCAGTTAAATTGGGGGATAGTCTGTGTTGGTACGTGTGAGAGAGATCCACCTTTCCAAGTTGTTGGGGTTCATCTCATACTTCTGAAGGTTTGAGGGTGCTGCCTGTTCCATACTCCCCCTACTCCTCATCTAGCCTTTTAGGGGTACAAACAATAGTAATTGGGGCCCAGTGTGGTTGTGTACGTGTGATATACATACACTTTTTTTGGATCATATTTTCTATTCCGCTATTTAATCAAAAACCTTTGGGGATCAGTTAAATTGGGGGATAGTCTGTGTTGGTACGTGTGAGAGAGATCCACCTTTCCAAGTTGTTGGGGTTCATCTCATACTTCTGAAGGTTTGAGGGTGCTGCCTGTTCCATACTCCCCCTACTCCTCATCTAGCCTTTTAGGGGTACAAACAATAGTAATTGGGGCCCAGTGTGGTTGTGTACGTGTGATATACATACACTTTTTTTGGATCATATTTTCTATTCCGCTATTTAATCAAAAACCTTTGGGGATCAGTTAAATTGGGGGATAGTCTGTGTTGGTACGTGTGAGAGAGATCCACCTTTCCAAGTTGTTGGGGTTCATCTCATACTTCTGAAGGTTTGAGGGTGCTGCCTGTTCCATACCCCCCCTACTCCTCATCTAGCCTTTTAGGGGTACAAACAATAGTAATTGGGGCCTAGTGTGGTTGTGTACGTGTGATATACATACACTTTTTTTGGATCATATTTTCTATTCCGCTATTTAATCAAAAACCTTTGGGGATCAGTTAAATTGGGGGATAGTCTGTGTTGGTACGTGTGAGAGAGATCCACCTTTCCAAGTTGTTGGGGTTCATCTCATACTTCTGAAGGTTTGAGGGTGCTGCCTGTTCCATACCCCCCCTACTCCTCATCTAGCCTTTTAGGGGTACAAACAATAGTAATTGGGGCCTAGTGTGGTTGTGTACGTGTGATATACATACACTTTTTTTGGATCATATTTTCTATTCCGCTATTTAATCAAAAACCTTTGGGGATCAGTTAAATTGGGGGATAGTCTGTGTTGGTACGTGTGAGAGAGATCCACCTTTCCAAGTTGTTGGGGTTCATCTCATACTTCTGAAGGTTTGAGGGTGCTGCCTGTTCCATACTCCCCCTACTCCTCATCTAGCCTTTTAGGGGTACAAACAATAGTAATTGGGGCCCAGTGTGGTTGTGTACGTGTGATATACATACACTTTTTTTGGATCATATTTTCTATTCCGCTATTTAATCAAAAACCTTTGGGGATCAGTTAAATTGGGGGATAGTCTGTGTTGGTACGTGTGAGAGAGATCCACCTTTCCAAGTTGTTGGGGTTCATCTCATACTTCTGAAGGTTTGAGGGTGCTGCCTGTTCCATACTCCCCCTACTCCTCATCTAGCCTTTTAGGGGTACAAACAATAGTAATTGGGGCCCAGTGTGGTTGTGTACGTGTGATATACATACACTTTTTTTGGATCATATTTTCTATTCCGCTATTTAATCAAAAACCTTTGGGGATCAGTTAAATTGGGGGATAGTCTGTGTTGGTACGTGTGAGAGAGATCCACCTTTCCAAGTTGTTGGGGTTCATCTCATACTTCTGAAGGTTTGAGGGTGCTGCCTGTTCCATACTCCCCCTACTCCTCATCTAGCCTTTTAGGGGTACAAACAATAGTAATTGGGGACCAGTGTGGTTGTGTACGTGTGATATACATACACTTTTTTTGGATCATATTTTCTATTCCGCTATTTAATCAAAAACCTTTGGGGATCAGTTAAATTGGGGGATAGTCTGTGTTGGTACGTGTGAGAGAGATCCACCTTTCCAAGTTGTTGGGGTTCATCTCATACTTCTGAAGGTTTGAGGGTGCTGCCTGTTCCATACTCCCCCTACTCCTAGCCTTTTAGGGGTACAAACAATAGTAATTGGGGCCTAGTGTGGTTGTGTACGTGTGATATACATACACTTTTTTTGGATCATATTTTCTATTCCGCTATTTAATCAAAAACCTTTGGGGATCAGTTAAATTGGGGGATAGTCTGTGTTGGTACGTGTGAGAGAGATCCACCTTTCCAAGTTGTTGGGGTTCATCTCATACTTCTGAAGGTTTGAGGGTGCTGCCTGTTCCATACCCCCCCTACTCCTCATCTAGCCTTTTAGGGGTACAAACAATAGTAATTGGGGCCTAGTGTGGTTGTGTACGTGTGATATACATACACTTTTTTTGGATCATATTTTCTATTCCGCTATTTAATCAAAAACCTTTGGGGATCAGTTAAATTGGGGGATAGTCTGTGTTGGTACGTGTGAGAGAGATCCACCTTTCCAAGTTGTTGGGGTTCATCTCATACTTCTGAAGGTTTGAGGGTGCTGCCTGTTCCATACTCCCCCTACTCCTCATCTAGCCTTTTAGGGGTACAAACAATAGTAATTGGGGCCCAGTGTGGTTGTGTACGTGTGATATACATACACTTTTTTTGGATCATATTTTCTATTCCGCTATTTAATCAAAAACCTTTGGGGATCAGTTAAATTGGGGGATAGTCTGTGTTGGTACGTGTGAGAGAGATCCACCTTTCCAAGTTGTTGGGGTTCATCTCATACTTCTGAAGGTTTGAGGGTGCTGCCTGTTCCATACTCCCCCTACTCCTCATCTAGCCTTTTAGGGGTACAAACAATAGTAATTGGGGCCCAGTGTGGTTGTGTACGTGTGATATACATACACTTTTTTTGGATCATATTTTCTATTCCGCTATTTAATCAAAAACCTTTGGGGATCAGTTAAATTGGGGGATAGTCTGTGTTGGTACGTGTGAGAGAGATCCACCTTTCCAAGTTGTTGGGGTTCATCTCATACTTCTGAAGGTTTGAGGGTGCTGCCTGTTCCATACCCCCCCTACTCCTCATCTAGCCTTTTAGGGGTACAAACAATAGTAATTGGGGCCTAGTGTGGTTGTGTACGTGTGATATACATACACTTTTTTTGGATCATATTTTCTATTCCGCTATTTAATCAAAAACCTTTGGGGATCAGTTAAATTGGGGGATAGTCTGTGTTGGTACGTGTGAGAGAGATCCACCTTTCCAAGTTGTTGGGGTTCATCTCATACTTCTGAAGGTTTGAGGGTGCTGCCTGTTCCATACCCCCCCTACTCCTCATCTAGCCTTTTAGGGGTACAAACAATAGTAATTGGGGCCTAGTGTGGTTGTGTACGTGTGATATACATACACTTTTTTTGGATCATATTTTCTATTCCGCTATTTAATCAAAAACCTTTGGGGATCAGTTAAATTGGGGGATAGTCTGTGTTGGTACGTGTGAGAGAGATCCACCTTTCCAAGTTGTTGGGGTTCATCTCATACTTCTGAAGGTTTGAGGGTGCTGCCTGTTCCATACTCCCCCTACTCCTCATCTAGCCTTTTAGGGGTACAAACAATAGTAATTGGGGCCCAGTGTGGTTGTGTACGTGTGATATACATACACTTTTTTTGGATCATATTTTCTATTCCGCTATTTAATCAAAAACCTTTGGGGATCAGTTAAATTGGGGGATAGTCTGTGTTGGTACGTGTGAGAGAGATCCACCTTTCCAAGTTGTTGGGGTTCATCTCATACTTCTGAAGGTTTGAGGGTGCTGCCTGTTCCATACCCCCCCTACTCCTCATCTAGCCTTTTAGGGGTACAAACAATAGTAATTGGGGCCTAGTGTGGTTGTGTACGTGTGATATACATACACTTTTTTTGGATCATATTTTCTATTCCGCTATTTAATCAAAAACCTTTGGGGATCAGTTAAATTGGGGGATAGTCTGTGTTGGTACGTGTGAGAGAGATCCACCTTTCCAAGTTGTTGGGGTTCATCTCATACTTCTGAAGGTTTGAGGGTGCTGCCTGTTCCATACTCCCCCTACTCCTCATCTAGCCTTTTAGGGGTACAAACAATAGTAATTGGGGCCCAGTGTGGTTGTGTACGTGTGATATACATACACTTTTTTTGGATCATATTTTCTATTCCGCTATTTAATCAAAAACCTTTGGGGATCAGTTAAATTGGGGGATAGTCTGTGTTGGTACGTGTGAGAGAGATCCACCTTTCCAAGTTGTTGGGGTTCATCTCATACTTCTGAAGGTTTGAGGGTGCTGCCTGTTCCATACTCCCCCTACTCCTCATCTAGCCTTTTAGGGGTACAAACAATAGTAATTGGGGCCCAGTGTGGTTGTGTACGTGTGATATACATACACTTTTTTTGGATCATATTTTCTATTCCGCTATTTAATCAAAAACCTTTGGGGATCAGTTAAATTGGGGGATAGTCTGTGTTGGTACGTGTGAGAGAGATCCACCTTTCCAAGTTGTTGGGGTTCATCTCATACTTCTGAAGGTTTGAGGGTGCTGCCTGTTCCATACCCCCCCTACTCCTCATCTAGCCTTTTAGGGGTACAAACAATAGTAATTGGGGCCTAGTGTGGTTGTGTACGTGTGATATACATACACTTTTTTTGGATCATATTTTCTATTCCGCTATTTAATCAAAAACCTTTGGGGATCAGTTAAATTGGGGGATAGTCTGTGTTGGTACGTGTGAGAGAGATCCACCTTTCCAAGTTGTTGGGGTTCATCTCATACTTCTGAAGGTTTGAGGGTGCTGCCTGTTCCATACCCCCCCTACTCCTCATCTAGCCTTTTAGGGGTACAAACAATAGTAATTGGGGCCTAGTGTGGTTGTGTACGTGTGATATACATACACTTTTTTTGGATCATATTTTCTATTCCGCTATTTAATCAAAAACCTTTGGGGATCAGTTAAATTGGGGGATAGTCTGTGTTGGTACGTGTGAGAGAGATCCACCTTTCCAAGTTGTTGGGGTTCATCTCATACTTCTGAAGGTTTGAGGGTGCTGCCTGTTCCATACCCCCCCTACTCCTCATCTAGCCTTTTAGGGGTACAAACAATAGTAATTGGGGCCTAGTGTGGTTGTGTACGTGTGATATACATACACTTTTTTTGGATCATATTTTCTATTCCGCTATTTAATCAAAAACCTTTGGGGATCAGTTAAATTGGGGGATAGTCTGTGTTGGTACGTGTGAGAGAGATCCACCTTTCCAAGTTGTTGGGGTTCATCTCATACTTCTGAAGGTTTGAGGGTGCTGCCTGTTCCATACTCCCCCTACTCCTAGCCTTTTAGGGGTACAAACAATAGTAATTGGGGCCTAGTGTGGTTGTGTACGTGTGATATACATACACTTTTTTTGGATCATATTTTCTATTCCGCTATTTAATCAAAAACCTTTGGGGATCAGTTAAATTGGGGGATAGTCTGTGTTGGTACGTGTGAGAGAGATCCACCTTTCCAAGTTGTTGGGGTTCATCTCATACTTCTGAAGGTTTGAGGGTGCTGCCTGTTCCATACCCCCCCTACTCCTCATCTAGCCTTTTAGGGGTACAAACAATAGTAATTGGGGCCTAGTGTGGTTGTGTACGTGTGATATACATACACTTTTTTTGGATCATATTTTCTATTCCGCTATTTAATCAAAAACCTTTGGGGATCAGTTAAATTGGGGGATAGTCTGTGTTGGTACGTGTGAGAGAGATCCACCTTTCCAAGTTGTTGGGGTTCATCTCATACTTCTGAAGGTTTGAGGGTGCTGCCTGTTCCATACTCCCCCTACTCCTCATCTAGCCTTTTAGGGGTACAAACAATAGTAATTGGGGCCCAGTGTGGTTGTGTACGTGTGATATACATACACTTTTTTTGGATCATATTTTCTATTCCGCTATTTAATTTAACTGGGCCTCCATGCGAGACCTGTGTGCCTTGTTGCACTGTTTTGAGTACTCCACCAACATGGCCAGTGGCAATGACGCCGTTCTCAGCTTAACTATCCCACTTCTATGCCTCCTTGAAAAAACAATTCGGGCGATGATGGAAGAGGATGTGGCACAGGATGAGGAGGAGGAGGAGGATGAAGAGGTAACATTTCCAAGGCTTTCAGGGCAGTCATTCGCAAGGGGCTCCGAGGGTGGGTTCCTGCACACGCAAACGCCAGGGACGCAATTGTCCAGCAGGGGCACAGTTCTGGAGGATGAGGAGGATGAGGAGGAGCTGGAGGAGGAGATGGAACCATGTTCACAGCAGGGTGGCACCCAGGCCAGCTCATGGCCATCACTGGTGCGTGGCTGGGGGGATACAGAGGACACGGACGATACACCTCCCACAGAGGACAGCCTTTCGTTGCCTCTGGGCAGCCTGGCACACATGAGCGATTACATGCTGCAGTGTCTCCACAACGACCGCCGAGTTGCCCACATTCTAACTTGTGCTGATTACTGGGTGGCCACGCTGCTGGATCCCCGTTACAAGGACAACGTACCGTCCTTAATTCACTCACTGGAGCGCGATCGCAAGATGCGCGAGTACAAGCGCACGCTGGTAGACGCCATGCTGCTGGCATTCCCATCTGACAGCGGGGCCACAGTGGAAGCACAAGGCAGAGGAGGAGGAGGAGGAGGTCGCCAACGCAACCAGGGCACCGCCAGCACCTCAGAAGGCAGGGTTAGCATGGCCGAAATGTGGAAAAGCTTTGTCAGCACGCCACAACAAACAGCAGCACCAGCAGCTCAGATGGAACGTCTTAGCAGGAGGCAGCATTTTACCAACATGGTGGAGCAGTATGTGTGCACACGCCTACATGTAGTGAATGACGGGTCTGCCCCCTTCAACTTCTGGGTCTCCAAATTGGGCACATGGCCTGAGCTTGCCCTTTACGCCTTGGAGGTGCTGGCGTGCCCTGCAGCCAGTGTATTATCTGAACGGGTATTTAGCACGGCTGGGGGCGTTATAACAGACAAGCGCAGCCGCCTGTCCAGAGACAATGTGGACAAGCTCACGTTCATTAAAATGAACCAGGCATGGATCCCACGGGACTTTTCCGTACCTTATGCAGAATAGCAATGGATACCGACCTTACCCACCCATTGTTCCATTTTTGCTCTTTCTCACTCTTTTGGGGTGTACCCTCATTTAAAATTTTTGAAAAGAAGCAGTGTTGGCTACCTCGTCCTCCTCCTCAGGGCCAGATTAATGTAGGGGCTATTGGAGCTGCAGCTCCAGGCCCCTACCTTTTATATAGGCCCCGGGTTGGCCATATTCACTGTTACCGCTCTTCTGTCACTTGTAAACACAGAAGTCTGGCTTCTATGCTCGCTTCCCCAGGCAGCACCCTCAGAACCTCCCCACACAGCGTGAAGGCCGGACAAGGAGGGACAGTTGGCGATGCATGGATGTGTTTATGGGCTTCAGAGACAGCATCCCATGTTGAATTAGGCATGCATGGCTGCACCCTTCCTCCTCTGGGTGCATGGCAAGGCACGGCCCTTAAGGCCCTTCAAAATCCTCAGCACCAAGCCCATGATGCTGTTAATCCGGCCCTGGTCCTCCTCCACCGCCGCTTCCACCTACACCGCCCATAGGTGTGCGCAGCCTATTGCATTAAGGTGTGCACCCCAAAGTTGAAATACACATGCATGTGTTTGCCAGCAGGGAGAGTAATGTATCGGGGCCATGTACCTGTAGGCAAGGAGAAATAGAGCAGAGCAGGTCCCAGGGAGATCTTTCCCATCTCCTCACTGGCAATGCTATGTGCCCTAGGTGATTAGGGTGTGCCCAGGCACACCCAGCACACCCTGTGCGCACGCCTATGTCACCGCCACATCCACCACCACCTCAACCTCCCTCCTACTCCATATGGGCCTCGTCCTTCAGAGATGAAGAAGAACATTGTTTTATTTTTCTGTTTTTTTTTGTTGTTTTAAGTTATTTCCCTATCCACATTTGTTTGCAGAGCACTTGCCATGCTCTTAATTACGTTTTGCTGCCATTTGCAGCACTCTAGCCCTTTCCTTTGGTGTTTTAGAGCCATTTTAGTGCCTTAAAGTTCGGGTCCCCATTGACTTCAATGGGGTTCGGTGTCCGGGAAAAGTTCGGTAAAAGTCCGGGACACGGACCCGGACTTTTTTTTAAAGTTCGGCCGAACCCGTCGAACACGGACATCTAGGTGTCCGCTCAACCCTAGTGACAATACTAACAATAATTTCTAAAAGAAAAATACAACACATACACCTCATAATGTTATATGCAGTCCTAATAGGTGGCTAGACAGGGGCCTGAAGACACTGGTGTTGATTTACAAATACTGGAGAGTGCAAAATCTGTGCAGATCTGCACCAATCAGCTTCCAGGTTTGTTTTTTTTTTGTCAAAGCCTAATTGAACAAGCTGAAGTTAGAAGCTAATTGGTTAGCATGAATAGCTGAACCAACTTTTGCACTTTGGTTTTAGTAAATTAACCCCACTGTTTGCAAATCATTTAAGGAATAATTGGAACTGCTAAATTTCACAGAAAGTATAAACCAGTTCAAATATCTATCTTTATCTACAATTGGAAAGTATTAAAAATAAATCCTTCAAATCATTGTCCCAATATAGCTATACATTTCCTAAAATCATATCCATTAATACCTCTAGACATGTGCGGCTCAATTTGTTCCAAATAAATTTGGACAATTTTTTTTTGTTCCAAACAAGTTTTATTTGGTGATAAACAGCACATACAGAATCAATTTTACAGACATTTCAAATACTAAAACTGTTATGACAGAAAAAACAATGAGCATTTACCCTAATCTTATGTTAACTTATAACAACAAACATTTGAGTTGCATATCTGGATGTACATAATTTTGAAACCAGAGACTGTAGGTCTGAACTATAATATGCAGGTCCTTAACGTAGGAGATTTGATAACAAAATAGAAACAAATATAGGAAAATTGGTTAGTTGATAAGCTTGTAAGACAGCTTGCGTATAGGGGAGGAGAGGATGGAGGGATGGGAGTATAGGAGGTATACAGGGTTGACTGTTTCTCCTACCAGGAGTGAGAGATTGCTTATTGTTGTCTTTGGAGGGATCTTTTGTAATAGGGTTGACAAAATATTCAACTCTGGCCAATGTAATCTTCCTAATAGTAGGGAGTTCTCGGGGTTAGAGAAACTGTCTGAGTAAGTACAAAGGTCCGGGGAAGAAAAAAAAAAATAATTGAGTGATGTCAGGGTAAAAGTGTGCAGCCAGATTCGAAAGATGGTGAGGAAAGTTGTTTCCTACTAAAGGGAGGAGCGTTTCAGTAAGCGTTGTATTGTCAGCATGGGTCTGTGAGTGGTAAACAGCATTCGTTATGCAGTGCTATGTGCCTGTCATTCAAAAATGGAGCCAGCAGGCCCATGTTGAGTTATATTTGTCTGGGGATTCCTTAGCTGTGTGTATCAGTTCCTCCATTTCTGCTACTTTGTTGATGCGTGCGAACCATTCTGGTAAAGAAGGCACACATGGAGAGTTCCAATGCACTAGTATGCATGACTTAGCTGCATTTACCATGTGCATTGCGACTGATTTATAATATCCTTTGACAGGGAATGATGTGTAGTGTAGCAGGTATTGTGCTGGCATGTACTCTAGGGTAGCGGTTGTGACCTGAAGCAAGATTGGGTGCACCTCAGACCAGAAAGGTTGGAGGAGTGGGCATTCCCACCAAATATTTAAAAGCGTGCCCAATTTCTGCTGACATCTCCAGCATCGGTTGGGACATGAAGGGTCAAACTAATGGAGCAGTGCTGGGGTCTTGTACCACCTAGATAGAAGTTTGTAATTTGTTTCCTGAATGGAAACTGTAACGGAACAGGGCACCCCTGAGCGGGTACCTCCGTTGACAGATGCTCCTAGTGCTTCCCGAGGGCTCCAAGCACTCCACCAGACACCTTAAGCACTTCAGACTCCACGAACCGCCACAGCTTGGGTAGGGTCTTGGCATCTCCTACCCACCCTGGACCTACGACAAGGCTCCATGTTCCTGTGGGTGAACCTCTCTTTCCCCAGAGAGTGCCGCACGAACAAGCTCTTACACAAGCTCTTACAAGAGCTCAGTGATTATCCAAGGGAGTATGGAGGACATAGCAATCCCTTGCAGCAGATTCCCCCAATAAGAGACAGAACTCTAGATTGAGGTGAAGGAACTCTAGAACAACTTTATTGAACAAGATTAATATACAGAATTTGGAACATCCCGCCCCCAACAACAGCTTTCCTATTGGTCAATTGTAAAGTACCTGTGGTCTCCTTCAGGTCCTCCTTAGCCATGCAAATGAGGACTTGAAAATGAGTCAGCAGGGATTGTTCCGATAGCTTGACCAGAAGGACTGCCATGTGCAATGAGACAGAAGCCCCCAGGGGGCAATCAATGTACACAATAGCCAGACACAGAACAATGGGAGGTCATTAGCACTTACAATGAGACAGGGCAATCCACATTCCCTCCCAATACACAAACAAAAGTAAAACCTTGCTGACATTGAAAGATATGTAATATACACAGCATTTAGGAATTACAGATTTCATGGCAAATGGGAATAAATCTTAATATTTCTATATGGAGATATTGCTATCAAATATGAAGCAATCCAAACAGTGGCAGCCTGTGCATAGGGGGCGCCAGGGCGCCGCCCCCCCTAAAAAAATTACAAAAAGAACAATAAAGTTTAAAAAAAAAATCGCGTTCGCCGGCCTATGTGGTGGCTAGGGGGGGGGGGTCGGGTTTATGACCCAGAAGAGGCGCCGATTGGCTGCCTTCTGGGGGCGTAACCTGGGCGCAGGTCATAGCGCTAGGACACCCCCACTTTCGTGATATCCTGGCTGTGATTGGTCCAGTCTCCAGCCTGGAACAATCATCATCCAGGACATCCGATTGCTGATGTCGCAATGGGGGCGGTGCCGGTGCATGCGTCAGTCACGCACCGTCACCGCCCGATCTCCTTCCCGCCGCCCGGACCGATCGGAAGACCAGAAGACAGAAGAGGACGAGAGGAGCAGCACCGTGGACGGTTCCCGGAATCCCGCCGCCGTCAGAAGAAGAGGACTCGAGGAGAGGAGCAGCGCCGTGGACGTCTCGCAGGCAGCCCGGGAGGAGAGCAGGTAATTGATTGAAGCCGACCTGTGCCCTCACCTGTACCATGCCTATACCATCACCTGTACCATGCCGCCTATACCATCACCTGTACCATGCCGCCTATACCATCACCTGTACCATGCCGCCTATACCATCACCTGTGACATGCCGCCTATACCATCACCTGTGCCATACTGCCTATACCATCACCTGTGCCATGCCGCCTATACCATCACCTGTGCCATGCCGCCTATACCATCACCTGTACCATGCCGCCTATACCATCACCTGTACCATGCCGCCTATACCATCACCTGTACCATGCCTATACCATCACCTGTGCCATGCCGTCTATACTATCACCTGTGCCATGCCGCCTATACCATCACCTGTGCCATGTCGCCTATACCATCACCTGTGCCATGCCTATACCATCACCTGTGCCATGTCTATACCATCACCTGTACCATGCTGCCTATACCATCACCTGTACCATGCCGCCTATGCCATCACCTGTACCATGCCGCCTATACCATCACCTGTGCCATGCCGCCTATACCATCACCTGTGCCATGCCGCCTATACCATTACCTGTGCCATGCCGCCTATACCATCACCTGTACCATGCCGCCTATACCATCACCTGTTCCATGCCGCCTATACCATCACCTGTTCCATGCCGCCTATACCATCACCTGTACCATGCCGCCTATACCATCACCTGTGCCATGCCGCCTATACCTACACCTGTGCCATGCCTGTGCCATGCCTATACCATCACCTGTGCCATGCCTATACCATCACCTGTGCCATGCCGCCTATACCATCACCTGTGCCATGCTGCCTATACCATCACCTGTGGCATGCTGTCTATACCATCACCTGTGCCATGCCGCCTATACCATCACCTGTGCCATGCCGCCTATACCATCACCTGTGCCATGCCTGTACCATGCCTATACCATCACCTGTGCCATGCCTGTGCCATGCCTGTGCCATCACCTGTGCCATGCCTATACTATCACCTGTGCCATGCCTATACCATCACCTGTGCCATGCCTGTGCCATGCCTATACCATCACCTGTGCCATGCCTGTGCCATGCCTGTACCATCACCTGTGCCATGCCTATACCATCACCTGTGCCATGCCTATACCATCACCTGTGTCATGCCTATACCATCACCTGTGCCATGCCTGTGCCATGCCTATACCATCACCTGTGCCATGCCTGTACCATCTCCTGTGCCATGCCTATACCATCACCTGTGCCATGCCTGTACCATGACCTCAAAGTCACGCAATTTTTTTACCGCGTTTTTTGCCGCGAAGCAATACCTATTACATTTTTCTTTTTGCGCCCCCCCCCCAAAAATTATGAGCACCTACCGCCACTGAATCCAAACCATTACTTATCTGTCTTTAAATTCCAGTGACGGTGAATACTGTCACAGAGACATTTAACAAATCTTTGTGGGTAGTATGGAAAATATGTTCCCAACCTCCCGGGGGGGGGGGGGTGTATTTCGACTAGTAAGTTTCCTTCCCATGCGTGACAAGCTTTCCCTGTATTCAGTGGTATATGTTCTCCAAGGAGAACATAGATTGTAGAAATTACATGTTGTCGAGGGGTAGCTTTTGAGCATATGTTTTCAAATGGGGTGCACGACTGGGACATGTTTGTTATGGAGCCTGGGGTTAAAAAGAAATGGCAAAGTTGGATATATATACAAGGGGTTATACGAGCGTCTGGCCAATGGGAAGCAAATTGGTCATATCAAGTAATACTCCTGCAGTTTATTTTGTATTGTTTCGATAAACGTGTTGGCAGTTGTATGCCTAAGTAAATAATCGCTTCTGATTGCCAAGTAAAAGGGAAATTGTTCTTACATTGTTCAACTAGTGGTGCTGGTGAGGTGACATTTAGAGCGTGCAATTTGTTAAAGTTGATTTTTAAGTTGGAGACAAATAGAAAGAGGCAAAAGTCTTGTATGAGGTTGGGCAGGGTGATATGTGGCTCGGAGAGAAAAAGTAGGACGTCATCCGCGAAGGCTGCCAATTTATATTCACAATTGTTATGCCTGGACAAATTTTTTGTTATTCGGATTATTATTACGAAATTCCGAATTACAATATAAACAAATTTTTCCGAAATCTCAGAATAACGAAACAAAATTCATCTGAATTTACGAAATTCGGTATGAAATTCAAATTGAGTTGTAAATAGAAATGCATTCAAATTCGAAAGGGAATTCGAACTGTAAACATATTGCTGAAATCAAAGACTTTCCGTGTCCTATTAATGTACAATTTTGAAATAATGCTGTTTTGATTTTTTTAAGCCAAAGGTCATTTAAAGATTTGTTCTAATGATCATTTTTTTAAAGAATTTGTACTTATTTTTTTTTCACCTCAAATAACACAGGATCTCTGCACTTTCTTCTCTCCTCTCTCTCTCTCTCTCTCTCTCTCTCTCTCTCTCTCTCTCTCTCTCTCTCTCACAAATGGCTGCCAAACATGGCCTTATATAACATGCAAGGGCCAAGGGATATGCATTGCATTATGTTAGTGGTGCCCAAAATATGCCCTATTTTACATAGGTACTTGTGTATTAAAATATTTGAATTAATTTTAGCATTGATTTGTCAGTCAGTTCCGAAATCAAAATGCACTTTTTAAATGTAAATATTATGACTACCGCATTCAAATTGAAAAAAAAAATCTAAAATTTTTGATTCGACCAATTTGAAATTTATCAATTTGAAGGTTTCGAATTGAAAAAATTGATAAATTTGAATAAAATTCAACAAAATGCATTAAAACAAATTTCAAATACGAATCCCAAATACTAATTGAACGAATCAACTGAATTTAACGAAACAAAATAACTAGATTAACGAAAACCACTAGATTAACGAGAAAACGAAACTAAACAAATTTTGTTGCCATGCACATGTCTAAATGCTTCATTTATCCAGTAAGTGAATTCACATTGGAGCATATAAGAGGGGATGCCAGTCTCCCTTCAGTACATAGTCACACCTATCATCCACTGCACTGAATGCCCACTTGCTCCAAATATGCAGCTCACAATATTACAATAATGGTACTGTCCCCTTCCACACTTTGGTCCCAAAAGTATGCCCCTTACTTAAAAAAAAGGGTAAATCATAGAAATTTTTGCAGGCTCTAAGCCATGGTGTTATATCTTGCCTACTGTGTCGTACTGTTCTACTATATGAAGACTATGTCTTTTACTGTGTCGCCCTTGCTTCCATACTACTCCTGTTTCCAACATTTTATACTTTTGAAGGAAAATGTTATAAATATACTAAAAAACATACCTGTTTAACAGGAGTATAGTCTCTAAAATCTCACTAGTTGAATGATGAGAAGTTCCAAATGTTTCCCAGTCTCATAATATTACTGTTCCTTCAGTTATGGCAGGCAGCTCCAATCTTCTCTGTCTCAGCCCCCAAGTTATATAACAGTTACATGCAGTAGTATCAGAAATATTTTCACCTAGTATTCCATCGGCATAGACAGATACAGCATCTAGAAATACTGAGAAAAATTAAAATTAAATGTGATAAACTCGGCACCTCAGCTCCGCAAATTTAATAATTATTGGAATAGTGTATAAACCCACAGCTGCCTCTTTAAAGTGAAATCATCACCTCTAAACTAATAAAAACAAATAAAGGAATGGCGCTAATTGGAAGCCCCAAAAAAACAAAAATCATTTAAAAAAAAGTCCACAAATAGGGATAGGGAAATCCCTCAAATTTCTTCCAATCAATGTGCCTCAAATAGATATGTGCCTTAATAGATTTACTCCACATGTGCTCCATCACCATGAGGGCAAAAATTCAAACTCACCAACTCCAAATGGCCAAAAGAGGCCTCATTGGCTTTCTATAAATATTCCAGTGATTTCTCCTTTCATCATTCTCCCATAGCTAGTGGGTTAATAGATCTCGCATTTACAAAGGGGTCCTCCCACTCCATATACGTCTTTTTCCCAAAGAAAACCTCTGGATTTGACGCTGAGCACATGCACCCAACTTCTCTGGTCGACCATGGCGAGGCCTGTTCTGAGTGGAACCTGTCCTGTTAAAACACTGTATGATTGGCTACCGTGCTGCAGCTCAGTTTCAGGGTCTTGGCAATCTTTTTATAGCCTAGTGTCAGTGGGTCTGTGGTAGTGAGCCCTTATAGATCCCCAGCTCAGGATTCCCCAGGGTGCGGAGTCTAAGCCTGGACTTGCAGCAGGCTGGAACCAGTCGTGGCCCCCAGGTAGGCCCATCTGAAGATGTGGGAATCGCTGGCATGTGCCGAGTAAGCAGCAGACTTAAAGGATATCCAAGAGACAAGCCAAGGTCAGGACAGGCACCAAACGAACATAGACGGAGAAAAGAAGGCGGGTCGGTACACAGGAAATCAGATATAATAGCCTAGGGGTATACAGATGGGAGCTCAGAGAACAGTGAAGTTGCTCAAGCAAGGAGCAGTGCACTGAGCATGTGTATATATAGGGAAGCACACAGGGAGGTGACCCAGGAAGTCATAGACAGGAAAAGGATATAACCCACAGTGGAGCAGGCGATGCCCATAGGAGAACAGAGAAGCCAAACATCACATGTGAAAGGAAGCAAGATTGAAGCACTGCAGCAAGGAGGTAAGAGTATACAAACAAAACTACAGGCTAACTTGTGACACCTAGGCCATCTTTATGTAGAGCAACCATCCTTTTTTTTAGATCTTCAGAGAGTTCTTTGCTGTGAGGAGCCATGTTGAAATTCCAGTGACCAGTATGAGAGAGTTAGAGCAATAACACCAAATTTAACACACCTGCTCCCCATTAACACCTGAGACCTTGTAACACTAACAACTCACGACTCACAAGTAGGGTTGAGCGAACACCTAGATGTCCGTGTTCGACGGGTTCGGCCGAACTTTAAAAAAAAGTCCGGGTCCGTGTCCCGGACTTTTACCGAACTTTTCCTGGACACCGAACCCCATTGAAGTCAATGGGGACCCGAACTTTAAGGCACTAAAATGGCTCTAAAACACCAAAGGAAAGGGCTAGAGTGCTGCAAATGGCAGCAAAACGTAATTAAGAGCATGGCAAGTGCTCTGCAAACAAATGTGGATAGGGAAATAACTTAAAACAACAAAAAAAAACAGAAAAATAAAACAATGTTCTTCTTCATCTCTGAAGGACGAGGCCCATATGGAGTAGGAGGGAGGTTGAGGTGGTGGTGGATGTGGCGGTGACTAGACATATGCCGGTTTTCGGTAATTCGATATATCGCGGTATTGCATAGCCACGGTATTGTTATTGTGGCATTTTTAAAATACCGAGTTTCTCTGTCAAGTCTGCCTGACTTGTGAATTGATACATTTCAGTGAGCTGGATGACTCATTCACTCACTCAGCTAACACCTTTCAGCATTAAGTCTCCTAACTATAAACAAAAATGATTACATTTGTATCTTTTCCTTCCCTCTGCCAGGGAGAAAGGAAGTTTAACCTCTTAAAGACTGGATCTTTTTCTGACACTTGCTGTTTGCAAGTTAAAATCAGTTTTTTTTTTGCTAGAAAAGTACTTAGAACCCCCAAACATTTTATATATTTTTTTAGCAGAGACCCTACAGAATAAAATGGCGATTGTTGTAATATTTTATGTCACACTGTATTTGCGCAGCAGTCTTTCAAACGCAATGATTAGACTTTAATGAATAAAAAAAAAAAAAAAAACGTAACAGTAAAGTTATCCCAATTTTTTTTTTTTGTTACACAGAGAATCGTGAGAGAATCGTGATCTTTATTCCAAGCTAAAAAATCGTGATTCTCATTTTGGCCAGAATCGTGCAGCTCTAATAAATATATATATACACACACACACGCCTAGCAGCCCACATTACATTATTATATAGCCATCAAGCAGTGTCTGGCCTACCTGGTGATGACTGGTCCTGGCGCTCTGATCCGATGGCCTGGTCTTTAAAGGGGCAAATCCTTGCGATCCAGAAGTGGTTAAACCTGCAGGAGGACCGGTGTTTTTATCTATTAATGACTTTACTATTGCTTTAGGCCTGGTTCACATGTATGCGGGTTGGTGGTTCACATGTATGCGGGTTGGCGGTTCACATGTATGCGGGTTGGCGGCCCACATTTGCACAGGCATAGCAGCCCATTGATTTGAACGGGCTGCTATGCCCTCATTTTCCGCAGAAAAAAGGTGCATGCAGCATTTTTTTTAAATTCAGTGGCCTTGAAATCCATCCTGCTTTTGCACCATGCGACTAACCTGCAGTTCCTGCTCTGGCAAGCTTTCTGCATTTTTTGTATACGTGGGCACGGCATTTAAAAATAAACAGTTTGCGTGTGCAGCAACGGCAGGTAAGTCGCATGGTGCAAAAGAAGGATGGATTTCATGGCCACTGCATTTTTTTAAATTCTGCATGCACCTTTTTTCAGCTGAAAACGCAGGCATAGCAGCTCAAGCCCATTCACATCAATGGGCTGCTATGCCTGTGCAAATGTGGGCCCCCAACCCGCATACATGTGAACCAGGCCTAAAGCAATAGTAAAGTCATTAATAGATAAAAACACCGGTCCTCCTGCAGGTTTAACCAATTAATGACTTTACTATTGCTTTAGGCCTGGTTCACATGTATGCGGGTTGGGGGCCCACATTTGCACAGGCATAGCAGCCCATTGATGTGAATGGGCTTGAGCTGCTATGCCTGCGTTTTCAGCTGAAAAAAGGTGCATGCAGAATTTAAAAAAATGCAGTGGCCATGAAATCCATCCTTCTTTTGCACCATGCGACTTACCTGCCGTTGCTGCACACGCAAACTGTTTATTTTTAAATGCCGTGCCCACGTATACAAAAAATGCAGAAAGCTTGCCAGAGCAGGAACTGCAGGTTAGTCGCATGGTGCAAAAGCAGGATGGATTTCAAGGCCACTGAATTTTAAAAAAATGCTGCATGCACCTTTTTTCTGCGGAAAATGAGGGCATAGCAGCCCATTCAAATCAATGGGCTGCTATGCCTGTGCAAATGTGAACCACCAACCCGCATACATGTGAACCAGGCCTAAAGCAATAGTAAAGTAATTTATAAACAACACCTCCTTCAGGTTTAACCACTTCTTGACCACAAGGATTTGCCCTCTTAATGACCAGGCCATCGGATCGGAGCCGAGCGCCAGAACCAGTTATCACCAGTTAGGCCAGACACTGCTTGATGACCTATTTTAGGCCTGGTTCACAGAGTCTGTACTGACTGACTATATAATAATGTGCATAAGTGAACCAAAGCCCCTAAATTCAGCAATGAAATTGAAGTGAGGTGGAAATTTAATAATTTAAATTTAATAATAGAATACCGTGATAATACCGTATACCGTGGCAAAACCTTAATCAATTAATCGCAGCATGAAAATCTGATACCGTCACAAGCCTAGCGGTGACATAGGCGTGCGCACAGGGTGTGCTGGGTGTGCCTGGGCACACCCTAATCACCTAGGGCACATAGCATTGCCAGTGAGGAGATGGGAAAGATCTCCCTGGGACCTGCTCTGCTCTATTTCTCCTTGCCTACAGGTACATGGCCCCGATACATTACTCTCCCTGCTGGCAAACACATGCATGTGTATTTCAACTTTGGGGTGCACACCTTAATGCAATAGGCTGCGCACACCTATGGGCGGTGTAGGTGGAAGCGGCGGTGGAGGAGGACCAGGGCCGGATTAACAGCATCATGGGCTTGGTGCTGAGGATTTTGAAGGGCCTTAAGGGCCGTGCCTTGCCATGCACCCAGAGGAGGAAGGGTGCAGCCATGCATGCCTAATTCAACATGGGATGCTGTCTCTGAAGCCCATAAACACATCCATGCATCGCCAACTGTCCCTCCTTGTCCGGCCTTCACGCTGTGTGGGGAGGTTCTGAGGGTGCTGCCTGGGGAAGCGAGCATAGAAGCCAGACTTCTGTGTTTACAAGTGACAGAAGAGCGGTAACAGTGAATATGGCCAACCCGGGGCCTATATAAAAGGTAGGGGCCTGGAGCTGCAGCTCCAATAGCCCCTACATTAATCTGGCCCTGAGGAGGAGGACGAGGTAGCCAACACTGCTTCTTTTCAAAAATTTTAAATGAGGGTACACCCCAAAAGAGTGAGAAAGAGCAAAAATGGAACAATGGGTGGGTAAGGTCGGTATCCATTGCTATTCTGCATAAGGTACGGAAAAGTCCCGTGGGATCCATGCCTGGTTCATTTTAATGAACGTGAGCTTGTCCACATTGTCTCTGGACAGGCGGCTGCGCTTGTCTGTTATAACGCCCCCAGCCGTGCTAAATACCCGTTCAGATAATACACTGGCTGCAGGGCACGCCAGCACCTCCAAGGCGTAAAGGGCAAGCTCAAGCCATGTGCCCAATTTGGAGACCCAGAAGTTGAAGGGGGCAGACCCGTCATTCACTACATGTAGGCGTGTGCACACATACTGCTCCACCATGTTGGTAAAATGCTGCCTCCTGCTAAGACGTTCCATCTGAGCTGCTGGTGCTGCTGTTTGTTGTGGCGTGCTGACAAAGCTTTTCCACATTTCGGCCATGCTAACCCTGCCTTCTGAGGTGCTGGCGGTGCCCTGGTTGCGTTGGCGACCTCCTCCTCCTCCTCCTCTGCCTTGTGCTTCCACTGTGGCCCCGCTGTCAGATGGGAATGCCAGCAGCATGGCGTCTACCAGCGTGCGCTTGTACTCGCGCATCTTGCGATCGCGCTCCAGTGAGTGAATTAAGGACGGTACGTTGTCCTTGTAACGGGGATCCAGCAGCGTGGCCACCCAGTAATCAGCACAAGTTAGAATGTGGGCAACTCGGCGGTCGTTGTGGAGACACTGCAGCATGTAATCGCTCATGTGTGCCAGGCTGCCCAGAGGCAACGAAAGGCTGTCCTCTGTGGGAGGTGTATCGTCCGTGTCCTCTGTATCCCCCCAGCCACGCACCAGTGATGGCCATGAGCTGGCCTGGGTGCCACCCTGCTGTGAACATGGTTCCATCTCCTCCTCCAGCTCCTCCTCCTCCTCATCCTCCTCATCCTCCAGAACTGTGCCCCTGCTGGACAATTGCGTCCCTGGCGTTTGCGTGTGCAGGAACCCACCCTCGGAGCCCCTTGCGAATGACTGCCCTGAAAGCCTTGGAAATGTTACCTCTTCATCCTCCTCCTCCTCCTCATCCTGTGCCACATCCTCTTCCATCATCGCCCGAATTGTTTTTTCAAGGAGGCATGGAAGTGGGATAGTTAAGCTGAGAACGGCGTCATTGCCACTGGCCATGTTGGTGGAGTACTCAAAACAGCGCAACAAGGCACACAGGTCTCGCATGGAGGCCCAGTTAAATTAAATAGCGGAATAGAAAATATGATCCAAAAAAAGTGTATGTATATCACACGTACACAACCACACTGGGCCCCAATTACTATTGTTTGTACCCCTAAAAGGCTAGATGAGGAGTAGGGGGAGTATGGAACAGGCAGCACCCTCAAACCTTCAGAAGTATGAGATGAACCCCAACAACTTGGAAAGGTGGATCTCTCTCACACGTACCGACACAGACTATCCCGCAATTCAATTGATCCTCAAAGGTTTTTATTGAATAGCGGAATAGGAAATATGATCAAAAAAAGTGTATGTATCTCGCACGTACACAACCACACTAGGCCCCAATTACTATTGTTTGTACCCCTAAAAGGCTAGATGAGGAGTAGGGGGGGTATGGAACAGGCAGCACCCTCAAACCTTCAGAAGTATGAGATGAACCCCAACAACTTGGAAAGGTGGATCTCTCTCACACGTACCGACACAGACTATCCCGCAATTCAATTGATCCTCAAAGGTTTTTATTGAATAGCGGAATAGGAAATATGATCAAAAAAAGTGTATGTATCTCGCACGTACACAACCACACTAGGCCCCAATTACTATTGTTTGTACCCCTAAAAGGCTAGATGAGGAGTAGGGGGGGTATGGAACAGGCAGCACCCTCAAACCTTCAGAAGTATGAGATGAACCCCAACAACTTGGAAAGGTGGATCTCTCTCACACGTACCGACACAGACTATCCCCCAATTTAACTGATCCCCAAAGGTTTTTGATTAAATAGCGGAATAGAAAATATGATCCCAAAAAAGTGTATGTATATCACACGTACACAACCACACTGGGCCCCAATTACTATTGTTTGTACCCCTAAAAGGCTAGATGAGGAGTAGGGGGAGTATGGAACAGGCAGCACCCTCAAACCTTCAGAAGTATGAGATGAACCCCAACAACTTGGAAAGGTGGATCTCTCTCACACGTACCGACACAGACTATCCCGCAATTCAATTGATCCTCAAAGGTTTTTATTGAATAGCGGAGTAGGAAATATGATCAAAAAAAGTGTATGTATCTCGCACGTACACAACCACACTAGGCCCCAATTACTATTGTTTGTACCCCTAAAAGGCTAGATGAGGAGTAGGGGGGGTATGGAACAGGCAGCACCCTCAAACCTTCAGAAGTATGAGATGAACCCCAACAACTTGGAAAGGTGGATCTCTCTCACACGTACCGACACAGACTATCCCCCAATTTAACTGATCCCCAAAGGTTTTTGATTAAATAGCGGAATAGAAAATATGATCCCAAAAAAGTGTATGTATATCACACGTACACAACCACACTGGGCCCCAATTACTATTGTTTGTACCCCTAAAAGGCTAGATGAGGAGTAGGGGGAGTATGGAACAGGCAGCACCCTCAAACCTTCAGAAGTATGAGATGAACCCCAACAACTTGGAAAGGTGGATCTCTCTCACACGTACCAACACAGACTATCCCCCAATTTAACTGATCCCCAAAGGTTTTTGATTAAATAGCGGAATAGAAAATATGATCCAAAAAAAGTGTATGTATATCACACGTACACAACCACACTAGGCCCCAATTACTATTGTTTGTACCCCTAAAAGGCTAGATGAGGAGTAGGGGGAGTATGGAACAGGCAGCACCCTCAAACCTTCAGAAGTATGAGATGAACCCCAACAACTTGGAAAGGTGGATCTCTCTCACACGTACCGACACAGACTATCCCCCAATTTAACTGATCCCCAAAGGTTTTTGATTAAATAGCGGAATAGAAAATATGATCCAAAAAAAGTGTATGTATATCACACGTACACAACCACACTAGGCCCCAATTACTATTGTTTGTACCCCTAAAAGGCTAGATGAGGAGTAGGGGGGGTATGGAACAGGCAGCACCCTCAAACCTTCAGAAGTATGAGATGAACCCCAACAACTTGGAAAGGTGGATCTCTCTCACACGTACCAACACAGACTATCCCCCAATTTAACTGATCCCCAAAGGTTTTTGATTAAATAGCGGAATAGAAAATATGATCCCAAAAAAGTGTATGTATATCACACGTACACAACCACACTAGGCCCCAATTACTATTGTTTGTACCCCTAAAAGGCTAGGAGTAGGGGGAGTATGGAACAGGCAGCACCCTCAAACCTTCAGAAGTATGAGATGAACCCCAACAACTTGGAAAGGTGGATCTCTCTCACACGTACCAACACAGACTATCCCCCAATTTAACTGATCCCCAAAGGTTTTTGATTAAATAGCGGAATAGAAAATATGATCCAAAAAAAGTGTATGTATATCACACGTACACAACCACACTAGGCCCCAATTACTATTGTTTGTACCCCTAAAAGGCTAGGAGTAGGGGGAGTATGGAACAGGCAGCACCCTCAAACCTTCAGAAGTATGAGATGAACCCCAACAACTTGGAAAGGTGGATCTCTCTCACACGTACCAACACAGACTATCCCCCAATTTAACTGATCCCCAAAGGTTTTTGATTAAATAGCGGAATAGAAAATATGATCCCAAAAAAGTGTATGTATATCACACGTACACAACCACACTAGGCCCCAATTACTATTGTTTGTACCCCTAAAAGGCTAGGAGTAGGGGGAGTATGGAACAGGCAGCACCCTCAAACCTTCAGAAGTATGAGATGAACCCCAACAACTTGGAAAGGTGGATCTCTCTCACACGTACCAACACAGACTATCCCCCAATTTAACTGATCCCCAGAGGTTTTTGATTAAATAGCGGAATAGAAAATATGATCCCAAAAAAGTGTATGTATATCACACGTACACAACCACACTAGGCCCCAATTACTATTGTTTGTACCCCTAAAAGGCTAGGAGTAGGGGGAGTATGGAACAGGCAGCACCCTCAAACCTTCAGAAGTATGAGATGAACCTCAACAACTTGGAAAGGTGGATCTCTCTCACACGTACCAACACAGACTATCCCCCAATTTAACTGATCCCCAAAGGTTTTTGATTAAATAGCGGAATAGAAAATATGATCCCAAAAAAGTGTATGTATATCACACGTACACAACCACACTAGGCCCCAATTACTATTGTTTGTACCCCTAAAAGGCTAGGAGTAGGGGGAGTATGGAACAGGCAGCACCCTCAAACCTTCAGAAGTATGAGATGAACCCCAACAACTTGGAAAGGTGGATCTCTCTCACACGTACCAACACAGACTATCCCCCAATTTAACTGATCCCCAAAGGTTTTTGATTAAATAGCGGAATAGAAAATATGATCCCAAAAAAGTGTATGTATATCACACGTACACAACCACACTAGGCCCCAATTACTATTGTTTGTACCCCTAAAAGGCTAGATGAGGAGTAGGGGGAGTATGGAACAGGCAGCACCCTCAAACCTTCAGTATGAGATTGTGTTCACTGTACCCCACAAAGATTGAGTTCACTGCACCCCACAATGATTGTGTTCACTGCACCCCACAAAGATTGTGTTCACTGCACCTCACAAAGATTGTGTTCACTGTACCCCCCAAAGATTGTGTTCACTGCACCCCACAAAGATTCTGTTCACTGTACCCCACAAAGATTGTGTTCACTGCACCCCAAAAAGATTGTGTTCACTGCACCCCAAAAAGGATGTTGTTCACTGCACCCCAAAAAGGATGTTGTTCACTCCACCCCAAAAAGATTGTGTTCACTGCACCCCACAAAGATTGTGTTCACTGCACCCCAAAAAGATTGTGTTCACTGCACCCCAAAAATGATTTTGTTCACTGCACCCCAAAAAGGATTTTGTTCACTGCACCCCAAAAAGGATGTTGTTCACTCCACCCCAAAAAGATTGTGTTCACTGCACCCCAAAAAGATTGTGTTCACTGCACCCCACAAAGGATTTTGTTCACTGCACCCCAAAAAGATTGTGTTCACTGCACCCCAAAAAGGATGTTGTTCACTGCACCCCAAAAAGGATTTTGTTCACTGCACCCCAAAAAGATTGTGTTCACTGCACCCCACAAAGGATTTTGTTCACTGCACCCCACAAAGATTGTGTTCACTGCACACCAAAAAGGATTGTGTTCACTGCACCCCAAAAAGATTTTGTTCACTGCACCCCAAAAAGATTGTGTTCACTGCAGCCCAAAAAGATTGTGTTCACTGCAGCCCAAAAAGATTGTGTTCACTGCAGCCCAAAAAGATTGTGTTCACTGCAGCCCAAAAAGATTGTGTTCACTGCAGCCCAAAAAGATTGTGTTCACTGCAGCTCACACACAGAAAAATGGATGTGGATCACTGACACCTGCCTATCTCCAATCCCACACCACACAGCAATATCGATTGTAGTTTGTAGAACACAGTTTCCCTAAAATTCAGCAGACTCTGTCCCTAACAGGATTGAGAAGAGATTGTAGATCAGGATTGAGTGCAGACCCCACCCCCCACACAGCAATATCGATTGTAGTTTGTAGAAGACACTGACCCTATATAATTCAGCAGACTCTATCCCTAAAATGCCTACAACTCGCCCTGCCTAAACACTCCGACCTGTCCCTCAATTCTATCCGGACACAAATGGTTTTTTCCTGCCTATCTTTCCCTAATCAGCAGCCAGCACGTTGATGTGTGCTCTGTCCCTGAATCTAAGCAGCATAATGACGCCGCTGCGGCTGCCTCGAACTTATAAAGACTTGGTCACATGCTTCAGACGGCCAATCACAGCTACTGAGACATTTGCAGGCATGGCTGGGATGGCTTAAGGCACACCAGTTAAACGATTGTTGATTGGCTGTTGAAAGCCCGCCATGAAAAGAGCGCCAAAGCATGCAAAACCCGGAAATAAAACGACCGAACACGGATTTTTACCCGAACATACAGTAAAGTGTCCGTGTCCGTGTTCGGGTACAAAAAATCCAATTATTCGGTACGAACACGAATAATACAGTCCGTGTTCGCTCAACACTACTCACAAGACACTGGGGAATGACACCGGGGAGGGAAAATGGCTAATTGGGCCTAATTTGGACATTTTGACTTAGAGGTGTACTCACTTTTGTTGCTAGCGGTTTAGACATCAATGACTCTGTGTTGAGTTATTTTGAGGGGACAGCAAATTTACACTGTTATACACTGTTATACAAGCTCTACACTTACTACTTTACATTGTAGCAAAGTGTGATTTCTTCAGGGTTGTAAGAGATATGACAAAATATTTACAAAAATTTGAGGGGGGTACTCACTTTTGTGAGAATATATATATATATATATATATATTGAGTTTTCTGCATCCTATATATATAGAGTTTCCTGCTTTCTATATAAAACATTTATTCCTAATCGAAATAAGTTGCTGCATTAGTAATGTATACTTATTAGATGACATTGCCAGATCTGAACCTTACAGATATACATATTAGAAATATCATATGGCTATGCCTGTACCAGGATAAAATGGATATTCTTACAACAAATCTATAAGAATAATTCAAAACAAATAATTCTGCTCTAGGATACACTTGGTGGTTAAAAGAGGCCATGCTTAATCACACAAGGAAGTTTATTTTTATCTGCCTGAACCAATGGGAAAAAGTTCCACCTTCTGGGCTAGGCTTATTATATATTTTATGAGCTTATTGTCCAAAACGGTATATAGGAACAAGGGAGACAGAAACACACTTCATCATCGCACACTACACTTCATACACTCCCCGCACTTCACACTTCTCATCAATTCACTCTGATCACACACTGCTTATTACACCTCATACTCTGAAACTTTAGGGGTGCAAGATGCAAACTCCTCCTTACCCCTTTTTAAGACCGGAAGGATTTGCCCCCTTAATGACCAGGCCCTATTTTGTGATTCAGCATTGTGTTACTTTAACGGACAATTGCGCAGTCCTGTGACGCTGTACCCAAGAAAAATTTACGTCCTTTTTTTCCCACAAATAGAGCTTTTTTTTGGTGGTATTTGATCACCTGTATAAACAAAAAAAGAGCGACAATTTTGAAAAAAAAAAAAAAAAAAAACAATATTTTTCAGATTCTGCTATATAACTTTTCAAAAAAACCAAAAAATTTAAAAATCTAATTTTTTAAACATTTTTGGCCAATTTGTTTTCTACTACATATTTTTGGTTAAAAAAAATCCCAATAAGCGTATTTTGATTGGTTTGCGCAAAAGTTATCGCGTCTACTAACTACAGGAAAGATTTTTTTTATTGTTTTGTTTTTTTTTTACTAGTAATGGCGGCGATCTGTGTTTTTTTGACACTTTTGGAGGTAACAGTGACATTACAACAGTAATCAGTGCTAAAAATATGAACCGTTACTGTAATAATGACACTGGCAGGGAAGGTGTTAACCCTGTTGGTGATCAAGGGGTTAAATGTAAGCCTAGGGGAGTGAATCTAATTGTATGGGGGTTGGGCTTCTGATATGATAACAGAGACATGTGATCCTATATAGAAGGGTCACATGAACTCTGTGATCATCCCAGGGAGAAGGATGGTCGGCTGTGTTTACAACAGCCAACCGTCCTTCTCTCTCAGCAGGGAGCCGCAATCGTAGCCGCCTGACACACGCATCGGCCTCCCAGCTGATGATTGGGGGCGGGAACGCGCCGACGGTGGCGCGCGCTCGCCCCCTAGCTCCTCCCAGGCAAATGACGTACCCATATGTGGTTTTGTCTGGGAGAGCCACTCTGCAGCGGTATATATATAGTGGCTAACCAGCCACCAGTTTTTGGGAAGGCAGCCATCTTAGGGGACTCTTGTAATGACCATTGTGAGCCAGCAGCCATTTTGGAAGGGTAAATATGTTTTATTGATTTTGGTATTGATTATATGAATACTGAATATTGAGTGCTCATGATATTTATATTATTATACCATAGATGTAACAACCATCGTAGATATTTCCTAAACTTTATGTTTCAAAATATTACCATCTATGTTTGGCACTATATTAGTGAACCAGTTTTTCATTTTACGTAGTTTGACTCTCACTCCAACTGCAGAGGAGTAACTTTTGGCTACGCAAATGGCAGACCTTTTTGTCTGACAATTAATTCTATATTATATGTTTTTTACATAGACTGGGAGAAATGAATCCTTTAATTTAATTTATGTTGCTGAGGAGAACCCATTAGCGAGTGTTGCAAATAATTTTGTACTTTATGTAAGATTTTGTTTTGTTTTTATGTCACCCATATCTGACTATTTATTGTGAATACATGTCTTTATTGTTAGTCTGTATTCATATCGCTTGGTGTATGCTTTTAAAATGAATAATTATCATTATAATTATCATTTGGTAAATTATTCTCAAACAAATAGCGCATAAATGTATACAGCCTTTTGAATGTGCCACCGCTTCTCCTGGAATCGGCGTGTGTTCCACCACCAGGAAGTCCGGGGTGGATGTGACGTCAAATGTAAAAGTGACGGCTCCCGCGAGGCTTCGCAAATTACTTCTTCAGAAAAGCCACCATATACTATACTAGGATAATTAACTGGAGATCTAAATAGAAAAATGTGATTGATTTTGATGGGCCAATCATTACCCTGAAGCGCTTATTGACTTTTATGAATTTAGAGGTCACTGGAGCTATGGTGAGTGGGCACTTTTCACTTTTGGTGATGGTTATTGGTGTTTTCTTGGAAGACCACCCTTCAGATATAGGAAGATCACCTTTTTTTATGGTGTGGGATCATCACAATTGATTTTTTGACTTTTATATATGGAATTTTTTGCAGTTCTTTTTTGTTGATTCCCCTTTCTTTGCTTTTAAATGCCGGTTCACATTATTGTGGCTGCGGAGATCGCATGTAATTCGGAGCGCACAGCTCCTTCATTACATGCGATCTCATGTGTGGATGCTATGTACGGCTGAATTTGCACTGTATCCACACCAAAGACGCACAGGAGGCATTTTTTCTGCCGCCTCAGAATCTGATCGCACAGTGGTTCACACTTGTGCGATCCGATTCTGTGCGTACTATCAGATCGAACTGCGATATGCGATCAAACTGGGGGTGTCGTTAACATTTAATTGACACCCCCTGCGTATCGCATATGGTAGTGTGAACTGCCAGAGGTGCGGATGCGACGTGGGAAGAGGCTGCATATTCGCAGCGTTCCCGCATCACAGAAGTGTGAGCCGGCAATAATAAGATTCTACTATAGGGAAGGCAGCTAAATTGATTATCACAGGGAATCAGGCGGCTTTATATTTATATTAATTCCCAAAAATAATGTTTAAAATCAAAGAAAAAAAAACTTGAGGAGGAAAGAGTGCATTATCAGCACCCATAGGCAAGTGGTTGCTCTATGCCCCTAACCGTTTTGTTACCAGGCCTTGTACTCCATGTTTGAAATTAGGTGGCCAAACCAATTTTGCAATTTTTTCCCCATTTTATATTTTTCAGAGTTCATAAAAGACCCCAAAACCATTTATTTGCTGAAAGCATAGGATGAACTTCAGGGAGCTTTATAAAGTGAATGAATTCACATGCTTTCTGTGAACATTTAAGCTAATGTGTAAATTAGATTCCTCCAGTTGTAGCTTTGAGTCTCTCAGTGCAAATTATTCACTGACTTCTGAATGTATGTGGACCTGCCTGTAATTCAATTCCTTAAATTGCATAGTTTGCATGCTTCCTTAGTGGTTTTCCTTTTATTATAAACACATTGAAATGAGTTTCGCTTGTCCACCAATACTATTTGTACAGTGGCCATTGTTATCAATAAATCACCTGGCTGCCTAAGGTTGCATTAATATACTGTATTATACTGCATGCCTACTGCAGGATTCAACCTTCCAACAATATGCTGAATAACGTTGAAGAGGTTCCTATATATATATGTTCAGCCTTCTGAAGGATTATACATTATAAAAAATTTAAATAATGTCTCTATTTTCTTTTTCTTATACCATGCAGAGGCAATATGATTAATTTAACTCAAATTACTAATATACGCATTCTGTAATGCTATTTAGGGTTGATCTCTCACACGCTGCTATCTGATCTTTTAGCACCTGGAAGTGCTTTCTTACTCCTTTAAAGCCTTGAAGATACACGAGTGTCACTGAGCAGTGGATTGGGTGATATATTATGCTTTGGAGACATTGTATTGAAATGTGTTAAGCATATGTTATCTTACTAGAGTTCTTATTAAGATCAGCATACGTATATGGTATATTTATATAATATACATCTTTTTAATTTTGGTAGGATCCTGCTAAAGGTTTTAATTGTTTACATTTCTTTATTTTGATCTTGTTTTCTGGTTCTGATATAAAGAGTATTGCTGTTATAATATGACAAAGAATAAAAAATTTTTTTTAACACTTCTACAATTTTGTTATACACGATGCAAACACTATTGTGTTTGCATCAATCTTATCATAAGTCCTTGTATTCTTGTTCTTTTCTAGATTTTTTTTGCAGGCTAGAATACAAGTGCATAATAGTTTTATATATTAATACTATTTACTCTCAGCAGAGTTCAGCAGGTTCATTTTTCTCCCATATACTTATACTGTATATTCCCAGATTAGTCTGTAAAAATAACCACAGTTCCTAGAGTTGATTATGTTGTTCCAGGGAGTTTTGTAGATTCGTTGTGAATTATTCTGTTAGGACCCTCATTCAGTAAGTGCTCATTTTCGTACAGCAGGTGCTCATTTTTGTGCAAATGCTTGGGTATGTGAGCGTGGGAGCTTAACAAGTTGTGCAAGGACATACCACATGTGCCATGGCACACGTGAAAGTGCCATGGTGCACATGTACACACACACCCTTCCCACAGATGCTGGCACCTGGCAGCCTATTTAAACCTGAGGTCTGCCTAGCCTCCAGCTCTGTTCCCTGTGTTTTGTTTTCCTGAAAACCTGCTCATGTTACTACTGACCAGGCTATGTCTGATGTTTTTCTTTGGATTCCCCTTGCCTTCCATTATGCCTGCCATTGACTTATGTTACCAACCCTGACCTGGGCTTTTAAATAAGATTCTGCCTGTTGGTTTGTACCTCACTGCCAGCCTTTTGCCGACCTCTGCCTGTCTCTGACCTGGATTCTGATTGTGATTCTGTACCTACAGTATCTACCAGGCTGTTACTGAACATGGCTTGTGACCTGACTCCTTGCTTCTGCTTATCCAACATCAGAATCTCCAAGCTCAAGTTCGTTGAACCAGCTTCCTGGCACCTGCACCCTACCACTGTCCTAGCAGTCCTTGCATCCACCACCAGCTTAGATGGGAATTGTGCCCAGAGGCCACCCTATTGTATTTTTTTTTTTTTGTAAAGTGTAAAAGTAGAGCTTTTGGTAACATTTTAGCATAGAATTTTCCAAATTTCTGTGGTAGTTCCTTACCTATAATGTTTTCCAATTTTTTCATATACAGGCGTTTGAGGAAGGGCTCATTTGGAGGGAAGTTAGAACTTTTTAAATGTCTGAGATCAGTCACTTTCAGGAGGGACCAGCATGACAGATTTCTTCAAAGAGGGTCAGTTTTGAAACTGTTAAACCCTTAGAGAACCTCTGGATATAATGATTAATTTGTAGATATCCATCAGAAAACATGTTTTGGAATGTCATGTTTGTTTGGCAAATGGGTAAAAGAAGTGAAGTTTTTTAGTTCTTCCATTCTGGCACATTGGGAGGAACCAGGGTGTTCGTCACAATGCTTGCACATGTGCGCCGGATCGCAGCTGTCTTGGATGAGGGCATCTAGGGGATGTTTCAAATGAGTAAGGGCCACTTCACATCACAGTCCAAATGCATTCCGGATGCATTTCCATATGCGTGTTTTTAACACGTTTTAAAGCGTTTTTGATGCTTTCCTGTGCATTTTTCCCCTTTTTCTTCACCTTAAATGGGGTGCATTTAGGTGCATTCCAGTGTGTTTTTGATATGTTTTACCGTGTTCCAGTACAGTCCAGTGCAGAAAAAAATGCATCATGTTCTACTTTTTTTTGTCTGGAACTGACCGTACTGGTGTGAACTATGCCATTGGAAACCATAAAACCTACTATGCATGCATTTCTGATGCAGACAAAAATGCTCTGGACTGCATCTGGTATGAACCGGCCCAATTTTATTCAATAAACTTTTGTTAAGAGCTTTTACACTATGAAAAGTGTTTGAGTGTATCAGAAGTGTTTTTTTACATGTCTGATTAAGATGTCTAAATGGCTAAATACCCAGAGCTGACATATCTGGGTGATATCTGCTGTGATATTTTTAAATGTTTAGATCAAGTAAAGGTTGGAGGAATTTTATTATACAGCTGTTTTTTGACTGCTCTTTAATCAGAGTGTCAACTCCATCTGGTAAGCCTCCTTTATGCACAGTGTGGGGTGGAGCACTTGTAAAAACTAGGTTATTATTATCTCTGACCGAAATCACCATTTCTCAAGCTCACCTGGCATTGGGACTTTCTCCATATGCGTACTAATATACTTAGGCTGGAAATTGTAATGAAGTAATATTGGGAATCACACACTATTGTTGACTGAAGTCTTCATTCTTTTTGCTCACTTGGTATTAGGACTTTTTTCCACACAAATTTGTATATATTGGTTTGGATTTATTTATTTATTGATTATATTTATTGCATAACATATTTTTAGTTGGTAAAATTAGGAATTGCACGCTGAATACTTTGCATTTACTGCAAGTGTTACATCTGAATATTCGTATGGTTCAGGATTTGATACTGCTGATTGCACACCAGTTAACTTATATTGTTTATCTAAGAGACTAAAACCTTCTTATACTATTTCAATTTACCATATGATAGTTTTTTTTGTGTAGCAATTTTTTTTGGGTCTGCCATTAGCACCGGTAACACTCCCAACACATTTAAGTTGTGAACCCAGGTGTGAGAACTGAGACAATAACCATTCCGGCATCTTTAGTTTGTTTTGTTTATTGTATATTGGGGATGGGAGAAGGGAATGAGTGGGATACTCCTCTGGCTCAACTAGGTTTGACTGGGACACTGTACAGAAAAATGCCCATTGGCATTGTATTGACGCCAGCTGAATGCCGACTAGCGCTTCCTGGCGCTCAAAGATAGTGTGAATACTGAACTTGTGCTAGAACTTCTACTTTAACTTGTTTGTTAACTCAGAAGATCCAGGACTGTAGAACACTTGACTCCTGACATGCGATGTAGCTCAAAAGTCACTGAACAGCTCCCTCCAGCCCTTCACTGACTGAGGTAGCTCCTTGTCCCTGCTTGTGATGCTGCAAGTCTTAACTCTGTACACTGCACACTGTACAGTGGCTCTTCAGGGCCCAACCACTGGTACCCCCTTTAACACTTCAGGGTCCTCTGACTAGGTACCCCCTCTAACACTTCAGGGTCCTCTGACTAGGCATCCCCTTTACAGCTAGCTGACTCCTGGATCCCTGGAACCTTCTCTGAAGTAGTCCCCTCTACACTTGGCAGACCCCTAGGGGCAGTTCGCAGTACTCATGACCTTGGCAGGCTTTCCTGGAACTGAACCCCTCCTCCTCCACTGGTCCTTGGCACCCCGGATCCTCTCTGAAGCTCAACTCAGCATTCTCTGGATTCCCAGGCAGCCACCCGGAACACCCGATCCTTCTGACAGGAGGAGAGACAGCCATACTCTCCCTCCTGGGACTCTGCTTCCCACCAAAGACGCTGCGTCATGCATTCCCTCAAAACTTATACCCACTCCCAGAATCCTCTGCGGCGGAATCTGCCTTCTGGGATAGATACAGGCCTGAGTTTGTCTCTGATTGGGTTTCCTCCACTGCCCAATGAGAACCCTCATGCAGACACACCTGGGAGACATGACAGCCAGCTGAAATCATGGCCCTGCTGTTAAGCAGCCCAGGCCCACTATACTTTTACCTAGCACCTACCTGTAGGGCGCTACATCTGTATTCACATTTGTTGGTATTATAGCTGGGTTTGCAATTTTTTGTATCTTTATTTTATTTTTAATGTTAAATCTAAGTGCTGCGCATTTTTCACTTAACTATTCCACCACATTGTCAAACTGAAAGAGGGCCATATTACTCCAAGGGCTTGAAATCTGTTAAGTCAGGCTATCAGGCACAATAGGATAATACAGAAAAAGCGTTAGTGGTAATTTTTTGATTAACAGAGTTTTTGGCTCTTTTCCAAACATGAGCGAAGTTTTGTAAATGTTTTATTTGTTTGGATTGGAATCTAATTGATGAGATGCTATGAGATTTCCAAGTGGCTAGGAGATGCCTTATGTCATAAAACAAGGAAGGATAGTTTGGTTTTTAAAAGGAAGTTGTATAATGAGGTTAAGTTTACTCCAGATAAGGTAAGTCATTTTTCATGTGAAATCGGGATTGAAAAAGTTAAGCTGATGGAGTGTTTGGTATGTCATGCTAAAGGAAAGTGCTTCTGTTTTTTTACCATGAAGCTAAAAAGTAAAGCATATGTGATTAGGAAAGGCACCACAGAGAATAAGTAGGAAATTAGGGGTTGAGTTAGTGAAAGTAGAATTCTGTACTTTTCATAAGTAGGAGTGTGTATTCAGATTTTTCTCATGTGTGCTTCTGGGGGTTTGATACAGAGCACAAATAGAAGGGGAGAGAACAATCAATCCTGCCCAGTACCATTCTAGATTAGAAAGAGTTGGGAGGTTGTGTGGGGCATTTTTATTGTTGGTGTGGGGGTAGAATAGGGGGCTTTAATTGCGAATCAGGAATGATCTTTGATACCTATGTTTTCAAGACTGAATAGGAACAACTAGCTAAGCCTTTCAAAAGTTGTTCTGCTTTGTAGTTGTCTCTATTGGCAATATCTATGAGATTGATAGCTGTTCTGGTATTATCACCAGCCTGTCTAGGGGACCATTTATACCTTTTAATATGCATTGAGTTAAAAGAGAAGTAGAGGTTTAGCTTTTTTAGTTTAATTCTGTTGCTTATGAGCTAGTACATAAACATGTTTCCAGCACTCCGAGAAATGCACCATTTCTGTTAAAATACTTACTCATGGGAGAGGCTACCGCCTGCCCTGTCTTCACATCCCAACAATTTTGTCTGGATGCTCCCCCTTGATTCTCCTGTGCTAAATTGATGTTGGCTCTGGGCTGTCTGCGTGTTCCCAAGGTTTTACTCAGTAGAAGCTGCTCTTTCCTCCTCCCCATTCCTCCTCCTTTTTACACAGCAAACAGCTCAGATCGGATTCTCTTACAAATAGCTTCTATCGGCACACTGTGTAGCTGGATGATATGCTGCACAGCTGTTCTTATTTGGGAACTTCACATGTCAGAACTGAAGCATAGCAGACAGCTGCACAGTGTGCAGATAGAGGCTGTCTGTAAGAGAATTTGATCTGAGCTGTGTGCTGTGTGAGAGAGAAGAAGCTGAAGAAGCTGTGCTGCCTGTGCTCAGGCTGTGTTTAATGTGGGGATTAAAAAAGGAGCTCAGCAGGACTGCCCTCCCCAATGCCCCCTTCGCTCCCAGATCCAGCCATGTCTATGCCACTTATGTATTTTTCTACTTCTATGCAGAGGAATAGTACAGTGCCTACTCTAGTTTACTGCTTAGGTTAGTACCTGTTCAGTAAGTTTGGCCAAATCAGGGACAAAGAGGGGGAAAAATAAGGAGGTAGAAGGAAATAACAGCCGATATATAATCACAGTAATATTTGTAAAGTATTTAGTTTATCCCACACGTCTCCTTTAGGGCAGCCCATTCAAATAAATAGCCAGACAATGCATTACAATGTCCCACAAAAACAGATATGCACCATTTTGACATTGCAATATACCACATTGCATGCTAATGCATTATTGTACGTTGTGGTACCTTGCAACACATGTGCATTGAAGCTATACTGCCTCAGTGTGTTGAGGTACCATTCAAAATTAATTGCACCACAATGTGCTAACACACATAAAATGCATTAATGTGTGTTGAAATAACACAAGTATTATGGCACCACACCCCAAAGGTGTAAATAGGCCCTAAAAGGTTTTTTATGAATGTAGAACGATAAAGTTTACATTTCTCATGAATAATTTTTTTTTAAGTCAGAATTCAGGATAGTTAGGGGGCCTGTAGTTGGTGAAAATAGAGTGGTCTTTTTAGGAATGAGGCAGGGTGTAATGTTTTCCGTTTATAGAGAAAGTTGAGGTAGATTGTGTTGTTGTTGTTTTTTTTTTTTTTTTAAGTTTCCTTGCCAATAGAGTAGCGGCTTTTTGTTTCCAAAATAGAGAGATGTTTTTTTTATATGTTTTAGTTGGTGTTTGATGGATAAGATGGTATGCAATTTCTATGTGGCTAGAAGATGCCTGATGTCCCTAAACAAGAAAGAGAAGTTTGCATGTATAAGGTATTGTAAAATTCAGTGCCTCACTAGTGTTTTTTCTATATTCCCTACAGCTATATACTTAAGTTTTGTTCTGGTTGCTGGCATAGCGCTACCCCCGCAAGGGCTGCTGGAAGTTGATTGTCCCTATTGGTTGCCTTGACCTTGCACGCCCCCCGACAGCTCTGACACTCTGGGTTCTAAAATAGTTCAAGCAAACATAAAATTAAAAAAAAGATACTAAGGATTAGTAAGAATTGCAAGTAAACACTTTACTGGGAGCTTAGGTCAACAGGACAATAAAAGTTCCAGGCATAACCCAATTTGAGTAATATAAGAGGAAATGAGATCACAAAAACACACAATGAAATGACAATTGCAATAAGTCAATTGGCTATAATAAACAGGCTGGAACAGATTGGCTATAATAAACAGGCTGAAAGAGATTATGACTCCAGAACAGGAGGGAGAAGAAGAGACTTTTAGCCAGTCCACTCCCTCTAGGCCTTGATGCCACAAGAAATATGAAGTAAACAATATATATAAAGTTTGTGTAGGAATTCCCCTTTAATAAACGGTTCTATATCTATAAGGTGATTGTAATCTGCCATAGGTTCATTAACAGACTCTTTGAGGAAAGGAGGTCCTTTGAGTATAGATATCCCTGATCTTCAGATGGCTATGGTGGGGCCCAGTGATATTACTGTGTAGTAGCAAGCCAATGAGGCTGAATGTAATAGATGCTGTATTTTTCTTAACAAAGACCCTCGATCTGGTCTGGTGTAAAAGTGTTTGCATGCAGTGTCTTTAGGTAAAGTGTCAGAGATAAGATGGGACAGGATGTCCCTGTGCAGGCTCTTGAATATCTGCTGTGATTTGTGCGGTGCCAGACTGGCAGCCTGTAGTCCCAGGAATTCAGCTATGACTGCGTGTCTGTGCATAGGATATGAATCCAATCAGCAATGCAGCAGATGTGGTGCAGTGACAGCCACCCTGTGCCCAGCGTTGCAGCCCTTTGGGTGAGAGGTCCCAGCCCTGCCTAGGCTGCAGTGCCCACCAACAGCACCTGAAGTGACAGCCTCTGGTTCTTGCAGCTCTGAGGCCTGAGTCCCAAGAGAGCAATCCCACCCAGGACATTCCAATTTATCTCATTGCCCAGAATTCTTTTCGTCTTGCAGTACTCTGAAACTTGTAGTTTCAAATAGTATGAAGTTCATGGTAACTTCCGGTGACTGGACTACATGCCCCATGATCCTCTGCTGTCAGTGAATGGCTTTTCCTCTGCATTCAGGAAGTGATGTGATTATCCCCTGATTGAACTAGAGGAAAAGTGCTCAATGCATAGCACTAGAAGGAGTGTCTCTGAGTGAAGATAATGACACAGCCAATCCCTGGCTACACTAGGATATTGTTGATCGTACATCTAAAAGGAGTGCATCTTTATTTCAAACGTGAATTTTTTTTTAAGGTGGACTGCCAGATTGTGACCTCTTAAATACCACCTTTTGGGTTTAGTATATAGTGTAATGTGCAATTTCTGGAGTTATATTTTCTTTAAAGCTGAGTTGCTGAAGTTAGGGTTCCCCACCACTGCACAGCCAATCACACAGTATTTCCTTCATTCACTCAATACAGAAAAAAGTCTTTGGCTTGTTTTTGTTGCTTTATTTGGGTATGATAACTTAGATGGGGTAAGAGGAATTATGGGATACCCAACCTGAAAACATCCAAAACACAGAACAAGGGACAACTTCCTCCGTATTTACAAACATGCTCTTCTTCCTTGCTCCTGCACAAACGTGGTCCCTTTGTACAGCACCTGCTTTTCCCTCCCTGTGGAACTAGCAGTATACCACTAGTTTAGCAAAGGCCCATTACAGGCTGTAACTCTTAACAAAGTAGCACAAATGGAGAGAACAGCATAACCCATGTCCTTCTGCTTTTCTGTGGCCATTGATTTCAGCTCCACTTGCTTGTAGAATGCTAGCCCATCTGGCAGCCACCAACCACACCTGGCTGTTCTTTTTCCCAGTCCTCCTGACTGACTCTCTGCCCCAGTCTTACCCAACTGACACACACACATGGAGACTCCCCAGAACAAGGTTGGATGAAGACTTGGCACACCGCTGTCTTCCAGAAAGCACTGCTTCAGCTGGCAGTCTCTCCCCTTGTCTGCCCCCGCACCGTGCTGATCTACTCACTCTCTCCTTGCTCTCTCCACTGCCTCTCCGGCTTGAATCCCTTCAACTACTCCCTGTGCTTGGATCCTTCTGAGGTAAACACCCCCCCACCCCCCACCCCCCGGTAAGGGTTCCCTTAACCTCCCTGGCGGTATGATTATGTCAGGAATTACATACCAAAAGCGGTACAATTGTTTTCATGGAAATTTGGCGTTATGTATTATAGGCCTACAATTCTTAGTAATTACTGACTTAAACCTGACCAAAACAAGACTCTAGTAGACATCCCAGATGTGATAAATTTGAAACACAAACGCATGAATTATAATCGAATCAATAATATTATTTTATTATTTAATATATAATATATATAATAAAATTATATTATTGATTAGATTATAATTCATGCGTTATATATTATATATAGATATATGTGTGTATATATATATATATATATATATATATATATATATATATATATATATATAATATATAACGCATTAATTATAATTGAATCAATAATATAATTTTATATATATATATATATGTGTGTGTGTGCATATATATATATATATATATATATATATATATACATATATATATATATGCATATATATATACCGGTGTATATATATATATATATATATATATATATATATATATATATATATATATATATATATATATACAGTATATATATATATATATATATATGCGCATATATATATATATATATATATATATATATATATATATATATATATATGCATATATATATATGCATATATGCATATATATATATGCATATATATATATATATATATATATATATATGCATATATATATATATATATATAATATAAAATGTGTTTTGTGTTTTGTGCAACGTTTTTTTTTTTAATTTCCCTCCCTAGTTCCGCTCCCATGCAGCATTGCTGCTGCAGGAAACGGAACTAGGAAGTGATCAGACTGACGGAGGGACGGAGGAGCGGCAGGACTCTCGGCTGGCGATCTCAGCAATGAGAGATCATCGCTGGATCGCCAGGATAAGGTAAGAGAACACCGCTGCGCTCTCTGCAATCCACCCCGAGCGTGACTCGGGGTTACCGATCCTGCAATGAAAAATCAACCCCGAGTCACGCTCGGGATTACCGCCTAGGAGGTTAAGGGCCAGTGACAGCCTCTCTCAGCCTGCTTCTCCATCTTCCACCCGAACTCCCTGCTAGCATGGCCCATTTCTCAGTTCCCTGCCAGGCCCTTTCCTGGGCCCATAAATATTCATGGCAGCCCCTTCCATGCCTCCAAGTCATTCAGCCCTGGCCTCTAGTAACCCTGACCAAGATTTAATGACTCGGGTCTAACCAGGAGTCAGCTATGTTTTTACCTACTCTCACTACTAGTAGCACACAACTAGATACATATGCATATGTTATACAGGAGCGATCACTACAGTAGCTGCAGCTCTTACACTGATAGCAGCAGTCTTTGTGGCCCAGTGCCAAGCGGCTGCCCTTCTGCATAGCAACCACGTGGGATTGTTCGGTAGGCACTGCCACCATTTACAATACACCTTGAATTTCTTCAATGAATACAAGGTGTTCTCTGATTGTGATGTCACCACTCGATCTCTTCACCTCATTTAATTAGAGAATGTTAAGACCTTTTACATTTAGTGATAGTAATTTCACCATGGCAATGGAAAGGAAGAAGAATCATCTACTTAACTTTGTGTGTTTGAGAAACATGGATTGTCATTGATGCTTTCTGAGTCAGATAGAGAGGTGAGGTTCCCCAGGGAAGAAAGAGGAGAAAGGTACTGGGAATAGGAAAAAAAAAACATACTGTGACACTACCAACAATAACAGCGTGAACTGTTTGTAACATTTTCATCTTAGTGAGGTATAAACGGGATGTCATGGTTGCCAAGCCACAAGGGTAACTTCTTTCAGCAATCAGTCAATTAATATGGCAATACCAACAAAGGGGCATCATAAGTGCTGGCACTCCAGAAACTGGAATGTTTGCTCCTAGCCTAAATAGTATATAGTTTAGCAATAATCGTACAATATACTGTATATATAATGGAAATTGGAGACCAAAGGATATTATTATACTTGGAACTCTAAATGAAGGTCAAAGTAGACTATGTGAGAATAAAAACATAAAAGTTTGTAATCAATTGGGAATAGAACTTTACAATCATTATCTGGTGTCCAGCAATACAATGACACAAAGCCAATTAGTTATGCCAAATAAAAATAAATGATACATTTATTATCTAAAATTATTAATAATAATTTAAATGCATTCATTAAAAAATACATTTGTAGCCTTTGCTTCACCTTTATCTTTTTCAATGACTACTGATTGTCTATTTTACATCTGAGCCCTATAAAATACTACATGCCCAAAAGAATGGTTAGGTAGCCAAAAGTAACCAATGTGCGGGGATGTATTAGGGAAGTTAATCATAAGCAGTGAAGTGCTGCTACTACAACGTGAATTAGTCTGGAGTGTGACTGACAGGAGAGAGGGATTTAAAAATATAGGATTGCTACCAAAGCCATTTAGTTATCATTAAAAATGACAATTTTAGTCTGCAGCTGGGTCATTTTAAACTGTCAGAAAAATCGTATGTCGCATCCTTGAAATATGGCAACCTGCATGTAAACGGATTGCCCCTAAAATGTCATGATTGGAACGCTGATTTTCTCAGAAGTTTGCAAAGAGCTACAAGTCAAATCTCAGGCATCCCTTACAATAAAAGTGACAGCTTCTAATTTTTAGTGAGATACTTTTTAAGGCTCATCTACTTCTAATGGGATTGACAAACTGCAGCTTAGAAAAGTATGAATCTGAAGAAATGTTTGCAAATTGTGAAGAGGGAGATTTTATATTATTTATTTTATTAAAAGATATCTGTTTATATTTGTGTCAGGTTATCATATAGATCAGTACATAATGCAGAGTATTTAGAATAAATTGTTGTTTTTTACCTGTATCAGGATATGTATGTCTTATTTTGATAAATATGTTTTGAAAGCAGTGAGCGGTCCCTGGAGTGTACCTGATGCTTATAAGCACAAAAAAAAATACATAGTGTTTGTTGAGATACTGCAATAGTTTCCTATTCAGTGTCACAGCAGAGGAAGGGAGTTAACTGGCAGCTTTCATAGTCAGATTGAACCGGGCGTGTTAACATGAGGTTATCCAGCAGCCCCAGCTGTGTTGTATTAGGTTCTTATGGTAGTAGCTGGGAGGCTTATATAATGGCTTAGGCTGAACGGCTCCCCTACCTACTGAGGAAGCCTATTGGAGGGCGCTACGAGTCTATGAGGGAGGAGTCGAGCCTGTGACATCATGCTGCCACCACTGCGTACGAAGAGAGTGGTGAGCCAGCTGATGTAGATTTGTTACATGTATAATGGCTCAAGCTGAACGACTCCCCTACCTACTGAGGAAGCCTATTGGAGGGCGCTACGTGTCAATGAGGGAGGAGTTGAGCCTGTGACATCATGCTGCCACCATTGCATACGAGGAGAGTGGTTAGCCAGCTGATGTAGATTTGGTATAAGCGTCAATTACTATTTTATCTTGTAAGGGTATTCCATTGGGGGTTTTAATACATAGTTAAACAGGAAAGCACTATGTATCTGCCTCTTTGTTCCCTATGGTCTGGTTGTTGAACGTGAACACAAGGGTAAGAGATAACCAAGACTCATGAGGAAAGAAAACAGTTCTCCCCATGAGCAGAGTGATATTTGATGAAGGGCCTGATTATTTTTATTTTGAAGTGAGCAGTGTTTTCACCTGGTGTTCGGAGCACATGCAGCACAAGAGAAAGGAGTTACCACTGAACACTGTTAGTGGGAGACGAGATTTAGATGATGTTAAGGAGTCGCCTGGTAGCGTCTGATGCCTGGCGGAAGGGTGTAAACCCCATTTGGTCTAAGTGGACTATGGAGGGGAGGACTGCTTTGATCCTATTAGCGAGCAATTTAGCGTAAATTTTGGCATCTATGTTTAGTAGGGATATTGGCCTAAAGTTTTGAGGAGAGGTAGGGGCTTTCCCTGGTTTCGGGAGGGTGATGACCAAGGCTTGAAGCATTTCAAGGGGGCACTTAGAGGAGGTGGCAGCTTGGATAAAGACAGGTAACAGATGGGGTGAGAGGACGGAACAGAAGCGTTTAAAGTATTCGCCCGACAAACCGTCAGGGCCAGGTGATTTGTTGGCTGGTAGGGCGGATATGACGTCTGCTATGTCTTGTGTCGTGAACGGGGCATTAAGGAGTGCCAATTGTTCTTTAGAGAGGGTAGGGAGTGAGACTGCAGCCAGAAACTTATCAATCTCCTCTTGAGAGGGCTGGTGAGTGTCCGGGTCTCGGTTAATGTTATATAGGGCTTCGTAGTATTTACTGAACGCGTCAGCTATGTCTTGTGGGTTATATTCTTTTTTGGAGGACGTGGGGTTGTGTAAATATTCTATTCTGGTCTTAACTCTTTGCCCCCTAATTTTTTGTGCCATGCTCTTCCCAGCTTTGTTGGAGGTGGAATAAGAGGCTGCCTTACACCGGCGGTGGAAGCGTTCAAAGTCCACCAGCAATAAAGACCTCAATTCTTGTCTAATAGTAGCAAGCTGCAGTTTGTGATTGTGATCAGGGTGCCGCTTATTTAACTCGTCTAGGTCTTCTATAGAAGAAAGAAGAGAGTCCACACGGGCGGTTCTCTTTTTCTTTTCCCTAGAGCCTACCTGAATAAGCAGTCCCCTAACAAACGCCTTGTGGGCGTTCCACACCACAGCCGGGTTGGATACAGAATGTTGGTTGTGTGCGAAAAATTGGTCAAGTTGGTCAGAGATGTAAGTGGCCACATGTGGTTGTTGGAGTAAAAAGTTGTTGGTTCGCCAAATGAAATGGGATTGTTGGGACGATTTATCTGACAGGGTGAGTGTCAGTGGAGCAAGGTCCGACCAGGCTATCGTGTGGATCTCAGAAGACAAAACATTTTGCAATAACCACTTATCCAGCAGAAATAGATCAATCCTGGAATAGGTATTGTGGCTCGGGGAAAAGTACGCGTAGTCACGCTCTTCAGCATGCTGGCACCGCCACGCATCGTGTAGGTCGTGGGAATGAAGTAGCTTTTTCAGCTGGGAGTTGTGGCACTTGGAAGGGGCAGTAGAGTCTAAAGTCACATCTGGAACTGTGTTGAAATCTCCGCAGACAATTAAATGTCCCTTGTGAACCATGGGAGAGCCTTGGATAGAAAGGTTATCTGTCGTTGGTTGGGTGCATATACGTTGAGGATTGTGTATTGCACGTTGTTTATAGAACACAGAAGAATAAGGTAGCGCCCATTTACATCCGTAGTCAGATGGTGTTGTTGGAAAGAAACAGAGTCTCTGACAGCAATCATCACCCCCCGCTTTTTGGCATTGAAGCATGAGTGAAAGACGTGGGGAAAGTTTTTATGACGGCAGTATGGTAGTGGTGATTGCGAGAAATGAGTTTCTTGGACACAGAGAACGTCACTGTGGTGAGCGATGGCGGTTGACCATAGCGATTTGCGCTTGGCTGGGTGGTTTAATCCCCGTGCGTTTATAGATAAGATCGTGAGAGGCATGGTGCCGAGGTGGCTAGGTGGGTGGTGTAGTAGAATTACTCACAGTTGGATGAGTTGACTCCGAAGGGAGATGTGGGTGACCAAGTCCAGTGGATCACATAGAGCCTGGTTGGTTGGGAGATCGTCGCTGCCCAAGGCACTGGAACAAAGTGTGCGTGGACCAGTAACTGTAAAAACAACAACACAACAGAAAAAGAAAAAGAACAAGCAAAAAATAAAAAAACAGTAACTCCGCAGATGAATGAGGACTATGCCTTAGATAGATGCCCCTGTGGCAGCGCCTGTAAGGCTGGTGGAATAAGGTATTAGCAAGTAGCGTAGCTTCGTGGTATGTGACACGGAACAGGTGCTTGTATAACTGCACTTAGTATGGGAGTAAATAACAAAAGCTCTGTGAAGCGAGAAAGTCTATCCAAGAGCGGAGAAACACCGGTAGGAGACACTGACTTTGTGTACTACCAGTGGGTCGGGGGGAAGAGTCTTTCAATGGATCCCTGAGAGGGGGACAGAGGAGAGCGCTGGAGCGTCATGGGGCCCGCTACACATGATGGTCATGGGCGCTGGCGGGAGTCCCCAGTAGGCTGATTCCGGGGTTGGCGGGTTCCGGAGGACATGGTTTGCATAGGTTCGTCCCTTGGAGGGGTGGGTATGATACCCCATGAGTTGAGCAGTCGCATCCCATTATGCAGAGAGGAAATGGTATGGGGGATCCCATTTTTGGTGACTAGGATAGTCGCCAGGTGTCTCCATTTATAGGGGATGTTGTGATTCATCAAAGCCTCCGCATTTGGAGCGTGTATTTAAAAAGATCCGCAAATAGTTGTATCCCCTCATAAGGAGCTGGGAGCGTGCGTTGGAGATGTGATGCAGCCAGGAGATGGTCTTTAGTTTGATAAAAGTGCACTCTCATAAGGGTGTCCCGCGGTACAGAGTTGGCAAGATGGGACGCCTTAGGCAGCCTGTGTATGCGATCGATAGTAAGGTCCATAGCAGAACAGTCAGGGAGCATGGTCGCCATAAGGGAGCTAGCATATTTGTGGAGCTCGCTCTGAGGAACAGACTCAGGAATACCATGCAGTTTCACATTATTGCGTCTAGAGCGGTCCTCTAAGTCTGCCAATTTAGCCTTAATCCAGTGCTGTTCATCATTAGTCTCATCACAGGTGTCAATGATATCGTTAATGGTGTCAGTGCAGTCAGCCATCTGAGCCTCCACAGAGCTCAGCCTGTGATCCATCCCCTGCACATCAGAGGCAATTTTACCAAATAAGGATGACAGATTCTGAAACAGGGAGGATTGGAATGAGAGCAACATGTCTTTTAATGTAGTGTCCAGAACAGGCTGGCCTGTGGTGGGGAAGTCCGCAAATGAGGCCTGCAATGTGGGGTTAGAGAGGAGGCTAGTGTCCTGGTTACTGTGTGGGAGACCTGGGGGCTGCATCTCCAGTCTCATGCGGGCTTTCGCAGGGCTAGAGGAGGCTGGGGAATAATCTCCTGGTCTGGTGGGAGATGATGGGGAGGTCTGAGGCGGCATTACCTCAGATAGGACCCCGATGTCCTCCTGTGGCTGTGTGGAGAAGAAGGCCGCAGGAGCGCCGGCGCCATCTTGGCAGGAAGGGACCCGCGGCGGAGGACGGGAGAAGAAGGCCATGAGCTTTTTCGGCCGATGATCGTCCTTCCTTTTGCGGGACATCCTGAGCAGGCTGTCAGCGGGTATCCCCGGAGCCGGTCAGTGCGGTGATACGGGTCTCGGCGGGCTGTCGTCGCTGGAAGTTCTTCTCTGTCCCCTCAGAGCACAGACTTAAGCGGCCATCTCTGGTGCTGGCAAGCCATGCCCCCCGGGAGACAAGATTTAGATGGACACATATATAATTGGAAAGTATTATAATAATTATTTTTTTGAATTTTTTTGTGCAACTATCACAATTGGAGAGAATGACACTATAATATTTGTTTATTTGCAAGAGAATGTACTAATATAGACAGGGCTCAAAATTTCAAGTCCTGTGCTACTAGCCAGGCCTTAAGGGTTACTCGCCACCGGTTGCCCCCCCTAACCCCTACCCTGCCCCGCCCCTAAATGCGCCCTCATAAATTATTTTATAAAATTACACTGTTAAATGTTTTTGCATGAATGCAGAAGTTGCACAAATAAATATCAATAACAACTTTATCAGTGCCCATCAGTGCAGCCTCACTAGTGCCCATGAATGCAGCCTCACCAGTGCCCATCAATACAACCTCACCTGTGCCCATCAATGGAGCCTCATCAATGCCCAACAATGCCCCCTCACAAGTGCTCATGAATGCAGCCTCACCAGTGCCTTTCAATGCAACCTCACCTGTGCCCATCAATGCAACCTCAACTGGGCCCATCAATGCAGCCTGATCAGTGCCCATCAATGCTGCATCACATGTGCCCATCAATGCAGCCTCACCCATGCCCATTAGGCAGCCTCATCTGTGTCCATCAATGCAGCCTCACCTGTGCCCCTTCAATGCAGCCTAATGTGTGCCCGTATTGCAGCTTGATCAGTGCCAATCAATGTCGTCCCAATTGTGCTCATCAATGCAGCCTCACCTGTGCCCATCAATGCAGCCTCACCTGTGCCCCTCAATGCAGCCTTACATGTGCCTGTCAATGAAACCTCACATGTGCCCATCAATGCAACCTCACTTGTGCCCATCAATGCAACCTCACTTGTGCCCATCAATGCAACCTCACTTGTGCCCCTCAATGTAACCTCACTTGTGCCCCTCAATGCAACCTCACCTGTGCCCCTCAATGCAACCTCACCTGTGCCCCTCAATGCAGTCTTACCTGTGCCCCTAAATGCAACCTCACCTGTGCCCCTCAATGCAGTCTCACCTGTACCCCTCAATGTAACCTCACCTGTGCCCCTCAATGCAGTCTCACCTGTGCCCCTCAATGCAACCTCACCTGTGCCCCTCAATGTAACCCCGCAATGCAGTCTCACCTGTGCCCCTAAATACAACCTCACCTGTGCCCCTCAATGCAGTCTCACCTGTGCCCCTCAATGCAGTCTCACCTGTACCCCTCAATGTAACCTCACCTGTGCCCCTCAATGCAGTCTCACCTATACCCCTCAATGTAACCTCACCTGTGCCCTTCAATGCAGTCTCACCTGTGCCCCTAAATGCAACCTCACCTGTGCCCCTCAATGCAGTCTCACATGTGCCCCTAAATGCAACCTCACCTGTGCCCCTCAATGCAGTCTCACCTGTGCCCCTCAGTGCAGTCTCAAGTGCAGTCTCACCTGTGCCTTTCATCGCAGCCTCACCAGTGCAGGGGAAGAGAGAGGAAGAGGAAAGGCGGCCGGATAATCAGAATGGGGAGCGCTGCACTGTAACATATTTCATTTGAATTGCCAGGCACTCAGCTTCACACACAGTCACGCCTCCTGGCTCGGCTCCTATGATAGACGTCACACGTACCAGCGGTGTCCTGTCTATCAAAGGAGCCGAACCAGGAGGCGGGACTGCGTGTGAAGCTGAGCGCCTGGCAATTCAAATGAAAGATGTTACAGTGCAGCGATCCCCGCTCTAATTATCCGGCCGCCTTTCCTCTTCCTCTCCTCTCTCACCCTCAATCATTTAACACTCGCAAAATGCGAGCAGGTGAGTGGAAAATTTGTGGGCTGATATAGATATACATTTGTTGAGCTGCACTATGAAGGTATTTTTTATTGTATGGTGTTGTGAGGTCACTAAGTGTTCAGCTTGCAACAAATTTGAAATTATTTTGAGCTACTTATCTGAATTGTATTGTTTTTTAGGTTCATATATGTTGAGATATTTTAGATTGATTGATTTGATTTAATTTGGATTGTTGTAATTGTATTTTATTTCTAGTAAAGTATTACAGGTGGTGGTGCAAGCTGGAAATTTGGAGAGTTTCCTGTATCTTTAGAAACCTAGGCCAGGATAAAATCTCTCTCCAGACTATTCTGCGTAAACTAGCTGGAGATCCTGAAACTTGCCAAGATAAAATATAAAATTATATTTAAATCTTATACAAAAGTTGTGAGCATTCCCAGTTTTTAGAATGTTTTAAAATTAATTATATTCCCACAATTTCCCACCCAGGTGGAACAGAAGCTTGATTCAGAAATTGTGATCTAAAATTTGACGTCCTTGATTTGAAGTCCTGCAGCTGCAAGCCTAAATCAGGGAGTCCAGTAATGGTGTGACCACTTTGGTCTCATTCTCTAGGAAGAGTGGAAGGAACAGAAGTTTCTGCTCCTCTTCTGTGATGTCAGAAAAAGGAAACGAGGATTTAGTCACTTCTGGTTTCGGTTTGTTTGACAAGCTGTTATCAATATCAGTTTGATCAGATGCTTTGGAGGCTAAAGGAGAAATCCCAGACCTCAGATCTCTCCATAAAGAGGATCTGTCACAGCCCATGCTATCACAAGAGATATTGTTAATTCCTTGTGATAGCAATAAAGTTAATAAAAAATAAATAAAAAATAAGGGTACAGTGTAAAAAATATTTTAATAAAATAATAACATTTTAAAAATAAGTTACAATCACCCCCAACCCCCATGCCCATGTGCAAATGCAAACGTGCACATAGGTCCCGGACACATGCACCAGACACCTCCAACATCAGAGTAAGAGCAATAATTCTAGCGCCAGACCTCCTGTGTAACTATAAGCTGGTTTAATGCTTGGGGTTCTAAGTAAATTGAAAGCAAAAAAAAATTATGACTTTTACATGTATGACAGAAATGCCAGAATTGGCCGGGGGGGGGGGGGGGTAAAGAGGTTAAAGAGCCAGCCCCTGCTTTACTCAGTCTTGTGCACAGATACTTTAAAGAAGAGCTAAAGGCAAAACTTATTTCCATTTTGGATAAAGTAAGGAAGGGTTATAACCCCTGCCAGTTTTTTTTCTGCCATCCGTGTCACATTGGAGAAATTTGCCTTCACTTCCTGTTCCATAGCCAAAGCAGTAAGTGAGAGGAATTCCCCCCCCCCCCCAAAATGAGGGAATCCTGGAATTTCACCAGGGTCATCAAATCTAGTGTCTCCATTGGTAAATGTCTCCTTTTATTACTGTTCTGGTGTCACCCCAAAATCTGGGATTTTCTTTTACTTTTTACGATAATGGTAAACAGGACATACAAAGGGTGAATCTCCATAATGGGGGCACAGACAGCAAAACCTGACAGGTGCTCTAATCCCTCACCACTCTATCCAAAACTAAAAATAAAAGTTTAGCCTTTAGTTATACTTTAATCCTTTTACTGCCTCAAACTCTCTGCCAAGGGAGGTAGTTCATACCCATAAAGCAGTACTAACAAAATCAGTGAAGGATCTTACAAGGTGTCAAAATGATCGCCCTCTTCAATACAGACACTAATCTTCTGTCAAAACGTTTGGCTGTTTTTGGCCTACACTACATGATCAAAGGATGCATACCTGGGGTCATTAGGCATGCATTTTATATCTAACATACAAATAATTGGTAGACATATTATCAATATACAGTATCTCAAACTTGCTCACTTTGAGATAACGTTTTTCTTTTCTTGTATTGTAAAGAAAAATATGTAAAAATAATTGTTTATGTCAAAAACATTTTTGTCGCTATATCAAAATAAAACTGAAAAAGTAGTAAGCAAATTCACTGTTCCTACATTTAAGACCTGCCAAGATTATGGGCTGTAGGTATGTTACTATTGTGCTGAACCAACTGTCACTGACATGAAACCACAGATATCGGACTACTGGCTCCATGATGTCAATGGACACTTTTGACACTGGAAATGGATAATAACACCATGCATGTTGGAAAGTGAAGGCCATTTTAGTGTTCTATTAAAATAACAAATGCTACGTTTGATAATTCAGATTCATGAAAAAAATACATGCACTGTATACACTGTTGCATTGAATTCCCCAGTATCTTTTCAAATGAGCTCATTAGGAGAGATGTACTTAATATGTTGGAAAGTGAAGTCTACAGAGTCTAGTATGTACTAGGATCAAGAGAAACTTTATGTGCTTTGAGGTAGAATTCAAAGAGCATAGCTACTAAGATAGCTTCCCTTTATCAATGGGGAGCAGTGTTTCTTTTTACAAGTACAATCTACAAAATTCTCAAGGCAGAAGTACTGGAGGACTGTAAGTTTCAGTATGAGCATGCCAGGGGACATACTGTATCCTAAAATAGAGTCCCATTTTTCTGGTCTTGAGGGTGTAATTATAAAAAAAAAAAAAAAAGGACACTGTAGTAAAATCTCGGATGTTTTTTAACCTGAAGGTTAAAGGGAAAGTATGATGTTTTTTAATCTGCTTTCTTGATTTACTATGTTCAGGCAACAATGTATTTTGTTCCAAACAGGTAAATATGAATTATGGCATTTTAATATTTCAAAGTTACCACTTGCATTCAGCCTTGTGCAAGATGTGTGCTTCATGAAATTTCTTTCTTATAGCTGTTATGCTAAAAATACACCAGAATAAATGCAGACGAGTGCAAACACACCTCCATCTGTGCTAAAAAACAGATGCAAATGTGTTAATAGGTAGTCCAGCATGTAATACTAATGGGCCATACACACTATACAATTGTCTTTAGATTTTTTTTTTCCTTTAGATTTACCAAAACCATATAATATGAGGTCAAACCTAAACACTTTCCATTTGTATGCAGTCAGGCAGGTCCTTGCACTACATAGTTGAAAGTAAATCTAAAGGAAATCTAACAACAAAAGTTGTATAGTGTGTATCCAGCTTTATTGTCATGTAGATACCCTGTAATAACTAATATTTTTATTATATAAAAATAATTATATGGTGATATAAAACATTGCTATTAAAACTTGCAAACTTAAAAAAGAAATGAATAAAAACAGCAATTTTGTCCCTGGGTAGCAAGTAAAGTCAAATAGTGAAGTCTGTTATGAATGGTAGTGAAACTAGCTTTATCACAGGGCTTTTGAGCAGTACTACAGCCTACTGTCACTGTGCTATGCAACCTCAAATGGAAAATACAGCCACTAGATGGTGCTAAGTATCATAAGAAACCCTGTGATACAAAGTGCCTTCCAGTGGCTAAATGTGGTATTTTCCTTTTTAAATGAAATGAAAGCATTCAACCAGTAATAAAATGGTCCTATAACACTTGATTTTGTGCCCATTAACAAAGAATGAACGCATATGCCCTTTCCGTGGTAGAATTGCTAAGATTTAGTTTCATGAATACACCCTTATATGTGTGCAATGAGGCAGTGAGATCCAGGCTCGTTGTTAGAATTGTGAAAGACCTGGGGCACCCAGGGGCACACATGGGAAAGTTTTCAGCATGCAGAGCATCCTCGCAAACAGTGGGCATGGTCATTTTGCACCTTACAATGATAATGGCATTATGGGGGATAGTTAAGTATTTTATTTTTTTGTTTGTTTTTTAAACTAGTGTTACATTTTATTGTTTGGGCGATTCACCCTTCTATTTGCCCTGGTGACCTTTTCCACATAGATAGAAATAATTAGAGTTGTATTGGATCTTCATGTACGCTGGATGGGCAAATAACTCTTTTGCGCTAATAAGTGCACTTTTGGATATTAATATATGCCAAGCGCAATTTACCCGGTTGTGCTAAAAAGCACAGTTCTCAGCTCTTTTGTATAAAGTAATGGAGCGCACTCAGCAGTACCCAGTAATACAGACACACAGGCTGTTACCACATTGGATGCTCGATAAAATGTCCTGCCTAAAGCATTGAGCTCCGTTTATTTATGGGACAACACAGGGATAACAGCAGGAAGTGATGACTATACAACATCAGCCAATCAGTTCCAAATGTACAGTCACATGACATAAGTTACTCACTTAGAATCAGCCAATGACACACCTGTATACATTAAAATATACAAAAGAAAGGGTAAACGATTGTGAACGAGCAGAACAGCTTGCACGGCTTTCCGCCGTTGGTGTGGGGAAATCCGAGCACCGCAGTTAACAATAAAACCCACGTGTAGCGGAAATTCGTTTTTGTTGTCATGTGTCTTCACCCACCTCCATAGCGAAGCCATGGCTGACAGCTCAGCATGGGATCAGCTTCAAAAAAGTTATGTATACTGATTTCTTCTTTACAGGGCTAGATAGGTTCGTAATAGATCGTTGATGTGTGTAGATGCAGGGATTTTAGTGCACACACTGTATACACACAAATACTGCATACACATAAATACACACACTCCATACGCATGTATACATATTGTATAAACGTAGTCACACATAATATACACATACTGCAGGTACACACACTCGATGCACATAAATGTGCTTATAATATGCAGAGGGTGTTTAAAGGCCTAGTAGCCGAAGTTTATTAAACAAAAAAAAGACAAAACAAAAGAACAACATACAGTTTACCACACAGGGATCATCTCCAGAAAAATATCAACACTGGAAAATGCCAAGCCACCTGGCTGTCTGGTCAGTAGTACCTCTGCTTTGTTTTGGTCACACAGACCATTGGCTATTCAGGCTCTCCGAGCCTAGGTGAAAGTACCTAGCTGTTCAGACACCACGTAGCCTCTTGACTGGGTTTTTCTAGTACCTCAAGCTTGCTCCCTCCAGAGACTTACAGATCCCCCCAGCCTCCTGGATTCATTGGCCTCTTAGGCTGGATTTACACCTCTTTAAGGGTCCAATTACAGCCATCATGTAATGTCAAAACAACCATTATAACGGCGATCGACTTTGCTTCTCCTCACGCTGTTTTACTGCTTTTTAATCACTGATCACCCAGTTAGTGTCCCCAACACAGTGAAAACCCCTGTCACACATCTGTCCCAGTAAAATAATCTGTTACAGTGATCATCTGCCACATTTGTCCATGATAATCTGTCCCATCTGTCTGTGATCTGCCACATCTGTCCGTGATCATTTGGCGCACATCATCTGCCACATCTGCCAGTGATCATCTACCACACCTGTCTGTAATCATCTGCCACACCTGTCTTTAATCATCTGCCACATCTGTCCGTGATAATCTTCCACATCTGTCCATGACCTGCCACATCTGTCTATGATCATCTTCCACATCTGTCTATGATCATCTTCCACATCTGTCTATGATCATCTGCCACATCTGTCCATGATCTGCCAAATCTGTCCATGATCTGCCACATCTGTCCATGATCTGCAACATCTGTCTGTGTGTGATCTGCCACATTTGTCCCAGTGAATATCTGCCACAACTCAGTGATCAACGTCTGTCACAGGGCCTTCAAAAATGTGATAGGTACAGAGGAAATAAAATGTGTAATTTATGCCTTTAGAACACCTGACGTAGCTACTTGGATGTTAGGCCTCTGTATGTAGCCAGGCTGTGTAAAAGTCTCACACGTGATATCGCCATACTCAGGAGGAGTGGCAGGATGTATTTTGGGGTGTCATTTTTGCTATGAACATGCTATGTGTTAGAAATATCAATCAAAAATATAAATTGACAACTTTGTGTAAAAAAAAAAAAAAATAATAATAAGTTTTCATTTTCTTTCCACATTTTCCAAAAAACTTGTGAAAAAAATTACATCTTCAAAAGACTCATTATGTCTCATAAAATATACAGTGGTGTGTTTTCTTTCCATAATGGGGTCATGTTGTGGGTAATTCTATTGTTTTTGTGCTATACGGCCTTCAAAAATGTGATAGGTACTCAGGAAATTAAATGTTTAATGTATGCCTTTTAAACGCCTGACAGTGCTACTTGGATGTTGGGCCTCTGTATGTGGCCTAGCTGTGAAAAAGTCTCACACATGTGGTATTACCATACTCAGGAGGAGTAGCAGAATATATTTTGGGGCGTAATTGCAAGTTCATCTATGCCATGTGGAAAAAATAACTTGTTAATATGACAAGTTTGTGGAAAAACAAAAATCTTTATTATCCAAACTATTGTGGAGAAAAAATTGCAACTTCAAAAAAAACTCACTATGCTTCTTACTAAATATTTTGGACTGTCATATTTATAAAAAGGGGTAATTTGGGGGGTAGTTGTACTGTCCTGATATTTTAGGACCTCAAGAAATGAGATAGGTGGTCAGTACATCAGGATTGGTCAATTTTCAATGATACGTAGCCTAGCTTGTAGACTCTATAACTTTCACACAAACCTATTATCATACACTTATCCGAATTTTTCTTACAGAAGACATGTAGCAGAATACATTCTGGCCTAAATGTATGCTGAAATTAGATTTTATTGGATTTCTTTTAAAACAGAAATTATAAAATAATAAAACAATCCACAATCAAAACTCATGCACTCTAACCATCACTATCAGAAATATCTTGTGCTTATATTATGTTGTTATTATTTGTGTTTGTAAACACTTTTGTTGTACAAGTTATATATTACCATATATAATGTAATATTTTTACTTACTTTTAATAAAGATCTATTGTGAAAAAAAAAAGAAAATATTTTTTTTTTCAAAATGTTTGCTTTTTTTGCGCTTATATTGCAAAAAATAAAAGAACCCAGTGGTGAATAAATACCACCAAAACAAAGCTCTATTTGTGTGAACAAAATTACAAAAATTTCATTTGGGTACAGTGTAGCAGGACTGAGTAATTGTCATTCGAAGTGAGAGAGCACTGAAAGATGAAAATTGCTCTGGGAAGGAAGGGGGTGAAAGTGTCCAGTATTGAGGAGGTTAAGGATGTCTCAAAGTTTATCAATTATTTGACAGCAGTAAGTAAAAGTTTACATTCACAATAGGGACAACTTATTATTTTTTTAAAAGCACCTTCAAGCAACAAGTAATATCAAGCCGAACTACTAATTCAGAGAAAAAAATACCTCTAGAAAAGTTAAAACTTTTTTTTCTAGTATATTTATTAATCTTCCCACAAGGTTTCTGGTTACAGCTAGGGATGATCGAACTTTTGAAAAGTTCGGTTCGACCAGAACACCCGAACTTCACGAAAGTTCGGTTCGGATTTCAGAACCCCATTGAAATCAATGGGACCCGAACTTCTGTAATCAAAAAACACAATTTTTAAGCCCTAAAACCCAATAAATGCCCCTAAAAAGTGCCTAGGGTTCTGGGTCATGCCCCAGGGACTATTAATCACAAAAAAAAGTTCTTAAAAATTGTCGTTTTTGATAGATAGCCAATTATTGAAAAAATTAAAAAAAAAAAAAAAAAAAGATTTCTTTGGATTTAGTGTCTGGGGGGTCTAAAAGGTGTACCTGTGAAGTTTCAGCTCTGTAGCATGTCCAGAACCAGAATTACAGCATACCAAACCTTCAAAAATGACTTTTTTGCTTAACCGCACCTTTCTTTTGCTCCTAATCAACGGCTCAGCCAATGTGTATGATGGGGACATAATGCAGTGCACTGGGAACAAGATTAGAGGTTTTTTTGGAAAAAGGTGCTGTCTCTTTAAATGTGCATATAATTAACGGGTGTATTTCCACAATGGGGCTTTTATTACCAAATGTTTCAAGAAGTCCAAAGATGTATGTAATTGCACTTTATTTCATGTAAAATGGTGTTTGGTGCACTTTAACTTGAAATCTCACAAGAAACAGACATATATGCACGGATACATTGAGGGTTAGGGGTAGGGGCCACAATGTAGTGCAGAGTGAACAAGATTAGAGATGTTTTGGATGAATACTGTTGTCTCTTGACTTTGAATAGAAGTAAAGGATGCTTAAAAATTGGGCATTTGGTGGTGCGGACGATGCCTTGACACCATATCCCTATGAAAGTGCTGGTAATGAAAGCAATAATTGCCTTTGTAAGGAAAAAAATTACAATGATATGCATCTGTGTGACAGGTGCGCAAAAATTGTTGTTTGGGTGTTGGCGGAGCCATACCACTGTAAGCCCAAAGAGCTGGTGTTGAAGAAGGCGTAAAAATTATGAAGGTGTGCACTTGTGGAACAGGTGCGCAAACATGGTAGTTTTGGTGTTGGCGGAGCCTCCCCACCATAACCCCAAAGAGCTGGCTTTGAAGGAGGCCCAAAAATTGTAAAGGTGTGCACCTGTGGAACAGGTTCGCAAACATGGTAGTTTTTGTTTAGCATAGCCTCCCCACCTTAACCCCAAAGAGCTGGTGTTGAAGGAGGCCCAAAAATTGTAAAGGTGTGCACCTGTGGAACAGGTGCGCAAACATTGTAGTTTTTGTTTTAGCATAGCCTCCCCACCTTAACCCCAAAGAGCTGGCGTTGAAGGAGGCCCAAAAATTGTAAAGGTGTGCACCTGTGGAACAGGTGCGCAAACATTGTAGTTTTTGTTTTAGCATAGCCTCCCCACCTTAACCCCAAAGAGCTGGTGTTGAAGGAGGCCCAAAAATTGTAAAGGTGTGCACCTGTGGAACAGGTGCGCAAACATTGTCGTTTTTGTTTTAGCATAGCCTCCCCACCTTAACCCCAAAGAGCTGGTGTTGAAGGAGGCCCAAAAATTGTAAAGGTGTGCACCTGTGGAACAGGTGCGCAAACATTGTCGTTTTTGTTTTAGCATAGCCTCCCCACCTTAACCCCAAAGAGCTGGTGTTGAAGGAGGCCCAAAAATTGTAAAGGTGTGCACCTGTGGAACAGGTGCGCAAACATTGTCGTTTTTGTTTTAGCATAGCCTCCCCACCTTAACCCCAAAGAGCTGGTGTTGAAGGAGGCCCAAAAATTGTAAAGGTGTGCACCTGTGGAACAGGTGCGCAAACATTGTCGTTTTTGTTTTAGCATAGCCTCCCCACCTTAACCCCAAAGAGCTGGTGTTGAAGGAGGCCCAAAAATTGTAAAGGTGTGCACCTGTGGAACAGGTGCGCAAACATTGTCGTTTTTGTTTTAGCATAGCCTCCCCACCTTAACCCCAAAGAGCTGGTGTTGAAGGAGGCCCAAAAATTGTAAAGGTGTGCACCTGTGGAACAGGTGCGCAAACATTGTCGTTTTTGTTTTAGCATAGCCTCCCCACCTTAACCCCAAAGAGCTGGTGTTGAAGGAGGCCCAAAAATTGTAAAGGTGTGCACCTGTGGAACAGGTGCGCAAACATTGTCGTTTTTGTTTTAGCATAGCCTCCCCACCTTAACCCCAAAGAGCTGGTGTTGAAGGAGGCCCAAAAATTGTAAAGGTGTGCACCTGTGGAACAGGTGCGCAAACATTGTCGTTTTTGTTTTAGTATAGCCTCCCCACCTTAACCCCAAAGAGCTGGTGTTGAAGGAGGCCCAAAAATTGTAAAGGTGTGCACCTGTGGAACAGGTGCGCAAACATTGTCGTTTTTGTTTTAGTATAGCCTCCCCACCTTAACCCCAAAGAGCTGGTGTTGAAGGAGGCCCAAAAATTGTAAAGGTGTGCACCTGTGGAACAGGTGCGCAAACATTGTCGTTTTTGTTTTAGTATAGCCTCCCCACCTTAACCCCAAAGAGCTGGTGTTGAAGGAGGCCCAAAAATTGTAAAGGTGTGCACCTGTGGAACAGGTGCGCAAACATTGTCGTTTTTGTTTTAGCATAGCCTCCCCACCTTAACCCCAAAGAGCTGGTGTTGAAGGAGGCCCAAAAATTGTAAAGGTGTGCACCTGTGGAACAGGTGCGCAAACATTGTCGTTTTTGTTTTAGCATAGCCTCCCCACCTTAACCCCAAAGAGCTGGTGTTGAAGGAGGCCCAAAAATTGTAAAGGTGTGCACCTGTGGAACAGGTGCGCAAACATTGTCGTTTTTGTCATAACCAAAATGAGGTTCTGTGAACGTAAAGAGAATGAGAGGAGGGTTTGAGGGTGGCACCATGGTCCAGGCTTAAACTGAGGCTCAACTGCCACATCACAACGATAGCCTAGTCTACAAGGTCTGCATCAGGTGCATCAAAGCTTGATATCCACGACTGATTCATCTTAATGAATGTCAAACGGTCGACTGAGTCGGTGGAGAGTCTAGTTCGATGGTCTGTGACGAATCCTCCTGCTGCGCTGAATGCCCGTTCCGATAGGACACTGGAAGCAGGGCAGGCCAACAACTCCATGGCATACTGGGCCAGTTCTGGCCAGTGGTCTAATCTTAAGACCCAGTATGCCAGTGGATCGGATTCGTCACATGAAAAGCCCTCTGTGTCACTTTGTGCCCGCACGTAATCGTCCACCATGTGATGCAGACGGTGTCGATGCGATGTGGCAGCTGAGAGGCCTGGGCGGTGAGGACTAAAAAAAGACCGAAAGGCATCCGTCAACCGCACGCCTTCTCCAACGCTCCTCTCGTGACCACCAGTAGAATCCATGGTAGGTTGTCCCCGCCCCTGCACCCTACGGGAGTCGGGGAACATGTTCACCAGATTCCTCTTGAGACTGTCCTCAAGGGATTTGATCCTGTGGACTCTATGGGTGGATGGGAAAAGCTCCGAGACTTTACACTTGTACCGGGGGTCAAGTAGGGTGGCCAACCAATAGTGGTTAGTCTCTTTAATGGCCTTGATTCTGGGGTCCTTTCGCAGGCTCTGGAGCATGATGTTTCCCATGCGTCGCAAATTAGCGAAGGCCTGAGAAGCTGACTCCTCGGGGTCACTCATAACGACATTATCTTCAACGGGCTCCTCCTCCTCCCAGCCACGTACTACTCCAAAGTGTCCCGAGGGAGTCAAACTAGGCCTTGCAGATTGCCGCATGTCTTCCTCCTCCTCCTCCTCAAACCCTGCAAAAGTTCCCGCAGAATCGTCCTCCTCCTCCTCTTCCACCCCTGGATCCTGCTCGGGCCTCTGGGAGCTAGGCATAATGGGGTCAGGATTCTCAGGATAAAGGGGGCCTTGAGAGGCAAGGAAGTCCTCCTCTTCCTCCTGCTGCTCTGCCTCCAGTGCCCTGTCCATAATGCCACGCAGAGTGTGCTCCAACAAAAACAGTACCGGTAGGGTGTCACTGATGCATGCGCTGTCCCGGCTGACCATCCTTGTGGCCTCCTCAAATGGCGAGAGGACAGCGCATGCATCCTTAATCAAAAGCCACTGCCGTGGTAAAAAGAAGCCCAGGCGCGCAGAGCCAGTGCTGGTGCCGTACTCGCATAGGTATTCATTGAGGGCCCTCTGCTGCGTGTACAGGCGCTGCAGCATAGCCAAGGTGGAGTTCCAGCGGGTGGGCATGTCACAGATGAGGCGGTGTACCGGCAGGTGAAACTCGCGCTGCACTTCGGCCAAACGTGCAGTGGCACTGTACGACCGCCTGAAGTGACTGCACACCCTTCTTGCCATCCTTAGCACATCCTGCATTCCCGGGTACGAGTTCAAAAACCGCTGTACCACGAGATTCAGGACATGCGCCAGGCATGGCACATGGGTTAACTTTCCCTGACGAAGGGCGGCCAGGAGGTTTGACCCATTATCAGTAACCACCATCCCTGGCTGCAGCTGGCGTGGTGTCAACCACCTCTGGGCCTGTGCCTGCAGAGCCCCAAGAATCTGAGGGGCAGTGTGCTGCCTGTCCCCTAGACACACAAGCTGCAGCACTGCGTGACACCTTTTGGCCTGAGACATAGAATAGCCCTTTGAACGTTTACGTGGTATCTCATCATATTCAAAGGACCATTCTGCAGAGGAGGGCATGGAGGAGGTAGAGGAGGAGGAGCAGGAGGGGGTAGAAGTGATCGATCTACCCGGATCAGCGACACCACCAGCTGTTTGCAGACGTGGGGGCAACACTGGCTGCAGCACCGAGCCCTGGCTACAATCCCTTCCACTGGCAAGCAGTGTCACCCAGTGAGCAGTGACAGAAATGTACCGTCCCTGCCCATGTTTGCTTGACCAAGTGTCAGCCGTCAAGTGTATCTTACGGCTGACTGACTTGGCCAGGGACGACACTACATTGCCTTCCACATGTTGGTATAGGGATGGCAGGGCCTTACGGGAAAAGTGATGCCGACTTGGCACCTGCCACTGTGGAACTGCACATTTTGCGAAGTCACGGAAGGGAGCAGACTCTACCAGGTTAAATGGTAATAGTTGCAGAGCCAGTAGTTTAGCCAAACTACTGTTTAGACGCTGGGCATGTGGGTGGCGGGGAGTATACATTTTTTTTCGTTCCAGCATGTGTGGAATCGAAATTTGGCGTCTAGATGATACAGCTGGTGGTGTGCTGGAGGTAGATGCGACACTGCCTGCTATATCATCATCCCTGCCAGTGGAGGCTGCCAACAGGTGACGAGTGACTATAGCAGGGCCAGGAACAGACTGATGTGCAGGTGGAGCAGGTGGAGCAGATGGAGCATGAGGAGGAGCGCGAGGAGAACTAGGAGGCCGACTGACCAATCTTTGGCCCTTTTGTGGGTTCTTTAAATGCTCCTGCCAACGGGCCGAGTGGTGGGTTGTCAAATGCCTGTTTAGGCAGCTTGTACCCAGGTGGTTGACATTTTTGCCACGTTTTATACCCTTCTTACAAATCTTGCAGATCACAACTGTTTTATCTGCATGGGATGTCTCAAAAAAGGCCCAGCAAGATGAGGTGTGTATAGTGGCCCGGGAGACAACAGGTGCGGCCTTAGATGGAGTAGGCCGTCTGCTCTCCCCTCTTGCTTGCTCTGCCTCCTCCTCAACCTCAGACCCAACATCTGACTCCATCAAAGACTGAGCATCAGGCCTGGCCTGGGAGACAACAGGTGCGGCCTTAGATGGAGCGGGCCGTCTGCTCTCCCCTCTTGTTTGCTCTGCCTCCTCCTCAACCTCAGACCCAACATCAGACTCCATAAAGGACTGAGCATCAGGCTGGAGTAGATGGCCGACACTGTGGTCAAACAGCTCAGCTGACTCCTCTGCCATGTCTGAAATTGGGTCTAAGGGAGGACATGAGGTGGACATGGACTCATCTGTATTTGTTCTGACAACTGCAGAAGACTGACCACTTTTCTCTGCCTGGGTCACTGTAGTTGCAGATGATGCCGATGATGAGGGTTTGTTCATATAGTCCACCACCTCCTGTACATACTGTGGACGTATAGCTTGGCCACTGCCGGAGAACAATCCAAATGGTGGCCTGGCTGAGGACTGACCACCACGTCCACCCCTGCCTCTAGACACCCTAGAAGCTGTGCCCCTTTCCGCAGCAGGGCCACGTATGCCTTTTCTTGGTCTACCAGGCATATTTCTCAATGATGCGTTGGCAACTGTGTGCGGTGAAAAACGCACACTGCTATGCGACCCACAGTTGTCGCTGGATACAGCACAGCAGTTGCGGTTCACGCACAGTAGCAAAGCCTTTTGCACAGTGGACCTAACGCTTTGAACAACAGGCGTTAGGTTGTCACTGATGCGTTGGCAACTGTGTGCGGTGAAAAACGCACACTGCTATGCGACCCACAGTTGTCGCTGGATACAGCACAGCAGTTGCGTGTCACGCACAGTTGCAAAGGCTTTTGTACAGTGCACCTAACGCTTTGAACAACAGGCGTTAAGTTGTCACTGTATTTTGCTGCCTAGCAAGCACGTATACCTGCTGTGATAGAGCAGCACTGTGCCACGTGCTCACTAAACAGAACCCTCACACTTTCCCTACAGAAACTAAATTTTCAAATCTAACTAATGTAGTACAAAGTTCCCTAACTACACTAGATATCCCTTTCCACTAAATAGAAAGCTCCATACAGCAGAAGACTGACACTGTCCCTTAAGTTTTTTTTTTTTTTTTTTTTTTTTTTTTTAACTCTAAGAACCAGCACAATCGCTGTATCTAACTACACTGGCTGTAAGCTAAATACAATTCTGCTATATGGAGCTTTAGAACCACTCGATATGTAGGAAATGTAGTGTAGCAAGCAGGAGTCAGACAGAACTGCTTCAACTCTCTTCAACAGGCTCTGGATAACTGTGCTAGGGGTTAGGCGGGGCCATCTTATATAGTGTGGGGCGTATTCACTCCTGATTGGCCTCTGGTCCCCGTAGTCACTCCAATCACGTTCCTAGGAGACTCCTGCCCCCTCATTGGCTTTTGCAGACGTTTCTGGGCCAATCACGGGCTTTTAAAGCCCAGTTCCTGTCCCAGTGCATTTTGGGCGGTTCTGGTGGCCGAATACCGAACTTTTGCCGCAAAAAGTTCGGTATTCGGACGAATATCGAACATCCAATGTTCGGGTCGAACCGATGGTCGACCCGAACCGTTCGATCATCCCTAGTTACAGCCACCTCCTCTTGTTGCAATATGGTATGTTGGGCAGAATTCCTGTAATAATATAATGTGTGTAAGTAGAGATTCATGAATCTGGGGGTGAGGGTAGTACTTGAACCAGTGAACACACAAGGCCTGCACTTTCAATGGCTTCAATTTCAGTGAAAATATTGGTTAACTGAGTTCTTAAGGATGACATTTATTGTCACAAGTAAACGGTTTCCCTGACACTCCCTTCCTTTGCTGATCATAAACCAGTAAATTAGTAAAGCGTAAACCTCTCCTCTCTTTAAAAACTGAATTTTTTTAGCCCTGATGATATACACATCCCTGCAGTTCCTGTGTTCTTCTAAAGCCCTGGTTTTGAGGAAGGAACCAGCACAAAGCCCATACATTACCATAGCCCCCTTTTCCCCCAGAGCACACCCAATCAATGGACCTGTTGATGCTATTTAAGCTATCCTACACAAGCAGCATATAGAAAAAGATTTGCAGATGGAGGCAGCCAGTGGGATTGAGAGGCAGTTATAATCAGGAGCTCAGGACTTCTCAGGACTTCTCATGTTTGAAGTCGGGGAGGAAGTTTGAAGGTACTGAGGGTGGTTCTATTTACTTCTAAGAGCAATAAAGAGTGTGTTCGGGAACGAGAAAGGCTGCCTATACCAGAAAGAAAAAGTAAGGCTGAAATTCAGCTTTAAGATGTCAAAGGCACTAACAGGTCCTTGAGTCAATTTAATGTATTTACAAGTACGCTCTAGTCAAACGCTGCATTAAACTGAAAAAAATGCAAGGTGTTCTAAACTATGAGAAACATTAGTAGTTCTGGGCTAGCCAGTGATGCTAGAGTACTCAAGCAGGTCCTCAGAGGACATACCAGTTTCATTCATTAAAGCAGTTGTAAACCCTATAAAAAAAAAAATAAAAAAAAAAAACCTGCAAGACAAAGGCATAATGAGCTAGTATGCATCGCATACTAGCCCATTATGTGTAACTTACCTTAAAACGAAGCCCCGACACGGACCCCCGGACATCGCTGCGGGCGCTGCCATGATCCCTCGCCGTCTCTTCCGGGTTCGGCGGCTCCGGCGCGCTGATTGGCCGGAAGAGATGGCTCCGGCGCGATGATTGGCCGGAGCCGCGATGACGTCACTCCCCGCGCATGCGCCCGGGAGTGATTTTTCCGGAAAGCTCCGGCAAACATAATTGAAGGTCCCCCCGGACCTTCTAGAGCGCATGCGCCGCTTGCGTGAGCGGCTGCATGCACTGTAAATATCTCCTAAACCGTGCCGGTTTAGGAGATATTATTTGTACCTACAGGTAAGCCTTATTATAGGCTTACCTGTAGGTAAAAGTGTCAAAAAGCGGGATACTACCGCTTTAAAGATAATCTGAGCCAAATTGACCTTGTCTGTGTTTATTCAAAATGTCTTGCTTTGTATATGAATAAATATTCAAGTCATTATTGATGCTTAGAGACTTACAGTCTATCTTGATAATAGCTTAGGAGCAAAATATTCTTAATTCATGGAATAAAGCAGAACTCCAGATAGGCAGCTTAAACACATACAGTATTCTAGATACATGTTTACTGTTCACTGTCTGTCATGGAAATTAATAGGGCTTGGAGCATAGAAACCCACTCAGTGCGCTCAAAATTAATACACACCAAACACCATTAACCACTTAAGCCCCGGAGGATTTGGCTGCTAAAGGACCAGACCCCTTTTTTCAACTTGGCACTTCGTGACTTTAACTGATGATTGCTCGGTCATGCAATGCTGTACCTAAACGAAATTTACGTCCTTTTTTTCCCACAAACAGAGCTTTCTTTTGGTGGCATTTGATCACCTCTGCGCTTTTTATTTTTTGCGATATTAATAAAAAAAGAGCGAAAATTTTGCAAAAAAATGACATTTTCAACTTTGTCTTTTAAAAAATATCCAATATACTCAATTTATGTCATTTTTTTTGGCCAAAATATATTTAGCTACATGTCTTTGACAAAAAAAAAATCAATGAGCGTATTTTTATTGGTTTGCGCAAAAGTTATAGCGTCTACAAACTATGGTGTAAATACTGAAATTTACGAAGCTTTAATTTCTGACTGCCTATCTCATTTCATGAAGTGCTAAAATGGCGGGGCAGTACAAAACCCCCCCAAACTACCACTTTTTGGAAAGTAGACATCCTAAGGAATGTTCTGAGAGGCATGTTGAGCTCATTAAATATTTTATTTTTTTGTCACAGGTGTTTGAAAAATGACTAAAAAAATTTTTTTTTTTTTTTTTTTACACAAAGTTGTCATTGAAATGATATATTGCTCACACATGCCATGGGTATATGTGTAATTACACCCCAAAATATATTCTGCTGCTTCTCCTGAGTACAGGGATACCACATATGTGAGACTTTTTGGGAGCGTAGCTGTGTACGGGAGCCGGAAAACAAATCACCACCATCAGAATTTCAAAGGGCGTACATTTTTCATTGCATTTTCTCACTACCTATAACGGTTTAGGAGGCCCTGAAATGTCAAGATACCACAAAACCCCCCCAAATGACCCCATTTTGGAAAGTAGACACCCCAAGCTGTTTGCTGAGAGGCATGGTGAGTCCATGGAATATTTTATATTTTGCCACAAGTTTCGGGAAAATTACAATTTTTTTTTTAATTTTTTTTTTTTACACAACGTTGTCACTAAAAGATAAATTTCTCACACATGACATGGGTATATGTGGAATGACACCCCAAAATACATTCTGCAGCTTCTCCTGAGTATGGGGATGCCCCATGTGTGAGACTTTTTGGGAGCCTAGCTGTGTACAGGACCGCGAAAACCAATCAACACTCTCAGGTTTTCTAATGGCGTAAATTGTTCATGTCACCTCTGCACTACCTGTCGCAGTTTCGGAGGCCCTAAAATTCCAAGATAGCACAAAACCCCCCCAAATGACCCCATTTTGGAAAGTAGACACCCCAAGCTATTTGCTGAGAGGCATGGTGAGTCCATGGAATATTTTATATTTTGCCACAAGTTCCGGGAAATATATATATATATATATATTTTTTTTTTTTTTACACAAAGCTGTCAGTAAATGATATATTGCTCACACATGCCATGGGTATATGTGAAATGACACCCCAAAATACATTCTGCTGCTTCTCCTGAGTACAGGGATACCCCATGTGTGAGACTTTTTTGCAGTCTAGCCGAGTACAGGACCCCGAAAACCAACCTCCACTTTCAGGCTTTCCAAAGGCGTAAATTGTTGATTTCACTCCTGACTACCTATCACAGTTTCGGAGGCCCTAAAATTCCAAGATAGCACAAAACCCCCCCAAATGACCACATTTTGGAAAGTAGACACCCCAAGCTGTTTGCTGAGAGGCATGGTGAGTCCATGGAATATTTTATATTTTGCCACAAGTTCCGGGAAATATATATATATATATATATATATATATTTTTTTTTTTTACACAAAGCTGTCAGTAAATGATATATTGCTCACACATGCCATGGGTATATGTGAAATGACACCCCAAAATACATTCTGCTGCTTCTCCTGAGTACAGGGATACCCCATGTGTGAGACTTTTTTGCAGTCTAGCCGAGTACAGGACCCCGAAAACCAACCTCCACTTTCAGGCTTTCCAAGGGCGTAAATTGTTGATTTCACTCCTGACTACCTATCACAGTTTCGGAGGCCCTAAAATTCCAAGATAGCACAAACCCCCCCCCAAATGACCCCATTTTGGAAAGTAGACACCCTGAGCTATTTGCAGAGAGGCATGCTGAGTGTTTTGCAGATCTCACTTTTTGTCACAAAGTTTTGGAATTTGAAATAAGAGGAAAAAAAATGCATTTTCCTGTTTTTTCTTCATTTTCCAAAAAAAATGAGAGCTGCAAAATACTCACCATGCCTCTCAGCAAATAGATTGGAGTGTCTACTTTGCAAAATTGGGTCATTTGGGGGGGTTTTGTGCTATCTTGGAATTTTAGGGCCTCCGAAACTGTGATAGGTAGTCAGGAGTGAAATCAACAATTTACGCCCTTGGAAAGCCTGAAAGTGGAGGTTGGTTTTCGGGGTCCTGTACTCGGCTAGACTGCAAAAAAGTCTCACACATGGGGTATCCCTGTACTCAGGAGAAGCAGCAGAATGTATTTTGGGGTGTCATTTCACATATACCCATGGCATGCGTGAGCATTATATCATTTACTGACAACTTTGTGTTAAAAAAAAAAAAAAAATTATTTTCCCGAAACTTGTGGCAAAATATAAACTATTCCATGGACTCACCATGCTTCTCAGCCAATAGCTTGGAGTGTCTACTTTGCAAAATGGGGTCATTTGGGGGGTTTTGTGCTATCTTGAAATTTCAGGGCCTCTGAAACTGTGACAGGTAGTCAGGGGTAAAATCAGCAATTTACGCCATTAGAAAACCTGAAGATGTGGATTGGTTTTCGGGGGCGCGTACACAGCTACGCTGCCAAAAAGTCTCACACATGGGGTATCCCTGTACTCAGGAGAAGCAGCAGAATGTATTTTGGGGTGTCATTTCACATATACACATGGCATGTGTGAGCAATATATCATTTAGTGACAACTTTCTGTAAAAAAACAACAAAAAAAAAAGAAATAATAATTTTCCCGACACTTGTAGCAAAATATAAAATATTCCATGGACTCACCATGCCTCTCAGCAAATAGCTTTGGGTGTCTACTTTTCAAAAAGGGGTCATTTGGGGGGTGTTTGAACTGTCCCGGCATTTTATGCTCAATCTTATCCACACATCACCCACTCTTCTAACCACTTGAAAACCAAGCCTTTTCTGTGCCTTTTTGTTTACATGAAAAAATATTTTTTTTTTACTAGAAAATTACTTTGAACCCCCAAACATTATATATTTCTTTAAAGCAGAGGCCCTATAGAATAAAATGGGGGATGTTGCAAATTTTTTTGTCACACGGTATTTGCGCACAGATTTTCCAAACGCAATTTTTGCGAAAAAAATACATTTTTTTTAAATTTATTGCACAAATACACTATATAATTCCAATTTTTTTGGTAAAATTTAAAAGATGATCTTATGCCGAGTTCATAGACACCTGACATGACATGCTTTAAAAATTGCGCACGCCTGCGCAGCGGCAACAACGTACGTACATTTTTAAAAACTTTAAAAGTCTCTACAGGTTACCACTTTAGACTTACAGAGGAGGTCTACTGCAAAAATTACTGCACTCGATCTGGCGATCGCGGCGATACCTCACATGCATGCTGAAATTGCGGTTTACATATGACACTAGACCAACGCTTGCGTGTGCCATTGCGTGCAAGCACGGGGGGAAAGGGGGGGGGCTCAATTTTTTTTTTTTTTTGCTTTTTTATGTTATTTTGACACCTTTCCTTTAATTTTTTTTTTTTTAAATCATTTTTATTGTTATCACAGTGAATTTAGATATCCCCTATGATAGCAATCGGTAGTGACAGGTACTCTTTTTTAAAAAAATTGGGGTCTTTTATACTCTAGATCTCTCCTCTGACCTTAATGTATCTGACCACGCCAAAATTGGTGTGATAAAATACTTTCCCAATTTCCCAATGGCCCTGTTTATTTCTGGCGAAAAAGAAGTCATGAAATGCTCGTAGCCTCCGGCATCTTAGGCCATAGAGATGATTGGAGCCATTCTAATCTTCAATTAGCTCTATGGTTAGATAACTGAACCACCGGCTGCACTCTCGGGTTAACCGGTGGGACAGGAGAGCCCGAGAAAAACCACGGAAGGCTGCGGAAGGCGGCGGTGGGGGGGGGGAGACCCCTCCCACTGCATGTAAAAGCAGTCTAGCGGCCAATTACCTGCTAGGATTGCTTTTACATGTTAGCCGACCGCTGGCTGTAAAAAACGATACCAAGATGATGCCTAAATCTGCAGGCATCATCCTGGTACAACCACTCAAAGTCCAGCAACGTACCAGTACATTGCTGGTCCTTGTTTGGCATATAGGTTTTTTTTTTTCATGCAGCCTGTGGGCTGAACGGAAAAAAAGAGAACCTATCAGAAATCAGCACAGGAATAATGCGTAGTATTACTCATCATTAACCGCCCAAACAACCACCCACTGAATTTAATGATGGGTATACACGACACTATCCACGTATACCAAAATAGGATTTTAACTGCAGTGCTGAAATCAGAAAATCACCACAGCTGCTATCAGCAAAGGTATCCATATATGCTGAGCGCAAACACTGTTTGTGTCAGAATATATAAAATCAATGCGTGGTAGCCAACGAGTACCTGCAAGAGAAACAGGTCACAAAAGAATGAAAAAACAAACAAAGTACATTAAAAAAAAGTACATTAGGAAGAGTAGGACATATAAAATGACTGACACAACAAAAGTTTTTGGATTCTCATCATTAACCGCCCAAACAACCACCCACTGAATTTAATGATGGGTATACACGGCGCTATCCACGTATACCAAAATAGGATTTTAACTGCAGTGCTGAAATCAGAAAATCACCACAGCTGCTATCAGCAAAGGTATCCATATATGCTGAGCGCAAACGCTGTTTGTGTCAGAATATATAAAATCAATGCGTGGTAGCCGACAATTACCTGCAAGAGAAACAGGTCACAAAAGAATGAAAAAACAAACAAAGGACATTGAAAAAAGTATAGTAGGAAGGAGTAGAAGGACATATAAAATTACTGACACCACAACAGTTTTTGGATCCTTTTATTTTACTTTCTAACTGTTCCTTTATTTCTTGATTTGGGAGGGAGTGCGATCTTCTGCGATCTTCTCTTCCAGCTTGGGTCTCTCAAAATGTCGATGGACATCCAACATCCTTCGAGACCCTGTGTTTGTGTGCCCTACACTGTGTCGTGCTGTACCCTACACTAATACTCCACTAGTGTATGGTAGCGCTCAAAACATTCCCCGATGCAGAGACCAGGTTGGTCAGGACATTTGGGACAATAATAACGGGTGTCACGCCTAAATCCGCGCCTGCTACAGACACGACATCGTCTTTGGGGTCGTATTTGGGTAGGGGTACTCGGGAGGGCATAAGGAAAATGCCTCTCATGCAGCCGGCTCACTGCATCTGGAAGGGGAAGTTGGGCAGGCATGCCTCCTGGGTACAGGTAGGCAAGGATGACCGCTTCCTGGAATTCCCGGAAGGGTCCAGTTCGTCCTGACGCCCTGTATAGGACAAAGGCGTTCAGCATAGCCAATTGGAAAAGGTAAACAGACACTTTTTTGTACCAGCGTCTGGCTTTACGGGCAACTAAATACGGCGCCAAAAGCTGGTCGTTAAGGTCCACCCCTCCCATGTTAAGGTTATATTCGTGGACACAGAGGGGTTTCTCCATAACGCCAGTTGCCGTAGGGATTTGGACTGTCGTGTCTGCGTGAAGGGAGGACAGAACATAAACATCCCGTGTATCCTTCCACTTCACCGCAAGCAATTTGTCCGTTTTCAAGCAGGCTCTCGCCCCCCGACTAAGACGGGAATTTACAAGCCGTTGGGGGAAGCCCCGGCGATTAGGTCGCACGGTGCCACATGCGCCAATTTGTAAATCAAGCAGGTGACTAAATAGTGGCACGCTTGTGTAAAAATTGTCCACGTACAAATGGTACCCCTTTCCGGATAAGGGTGACACCAAGTCCCAAACAATCTTACCGCTGCTCCCTATGTAGTCTGGGCAGTTCGGGGGCTCCACAGTGCTATCTTTTCCCTCATAGACACGGAAATTAACTGTATAGCCTGTGGCCCTGTCACAGAGCTTATACAACTTGACCCCGTATCTGGCACGCTTGCTGGGGAGGTACTGCTTGATAGCAAGACGGCCAGTAAATTTAATCAGGGACTCGTCAATGCAGACAACTTGTTCGGGGGTAAACAAGGCTGCAAACCGCTGATTGAAGTGGTCTATGAGGGGCCGAATTTTGTGGAGCCGATCGTATGCAGGGTCTCCCCGAGGACGACAGATTTCATTGTCGCTGAAATGCATAAATCGCAGAATTTGCTTGTATCTCCCCCTGGACATGGAGGCAGAGTACATGCGCATATGGTGAACTGGGCTAGTGGACCAATATAGCCGCAATTCACTTTGTTTAGTTATGCCCATGTGGAGGGAAAGGCCCAGAAAGATCTTAAATTCGGAAACCGTTATAGGATTCCAGCCGAATCGTCTGGCAAGGTGCGAATTTGGGTTGGCGGCGATAAATTGTTGAGCATATAAATTTGATTGATCCACAATAGATCTGAAAAGATCTTCCATGAAGAACAGCTCAAAAAAGTTCAGGGGCGTAAAACCAGCTGTCTCCACATGGATTCCAGGTTGGGCGGTGAATGGGGGAAGTACTGGCGCTGTAGAATCAGTGGGTTGCCAATTGGGATATGCCAGCGCATCAGGGAGGGCACTATGGGCTCTACGGGCCTGTCTTCGAATACGCGGTGGCTGCGGGCCACTACTTGTGCTAGCCACCGCACCAGCTTCAACTGCACTTAGGGGACTCGCCACGTCACCAGGTCTTACTGCAGTGCTGGTTGTACTAGGTCCAGGTTGTACTAGGCCGCTGGCGCTTGCCAGGTCGCCAGAAAAATGAGCGGCACTAGTACCCACACTCTGCTCCATACGAGCACCCTGCGATTCCTGCATTTCAACAACACCAGAATGGGGTCGGGTACGCCTGGGTCTAACAGGGACCCATCTGTCGTCGGAGCTGTCTGTCAGGGAGCCGCTGCTGTCATCTGGTTCGTATACTGACCCTGATTCTGCCGGTGAGGCTTCCCCATCGCTCTCACCTGACATGGTCATTATACTGTAAATAGCTTCATCACTGTACGAACGTTTAGACATTTTGGTAACTAAATTTACTCGTACAGTGATGCGACTCACAGGTAATAAAAGCACCTGGTTGTCGAAGACTATTTCAAGCGCTACCAAAAAACCTGCTAATGCTAGCAGGGATCAGGCCTGACTCTGCTAACACAGCGGTTTTGTGTCTTGTGTTTTTTGTAAGTGACAGTAATCTATTGATTACTACACTTACCTGGGTGAAAGGGTTAAACGCAGGTGCTGGCCGGAATCAGTGCTGATCGTGCAAACACCGCGTTTTGGGAACCCTAAACTATGGGGGCGCTAGTATAGCTCTGATCAGATCAGATATTGATCTGTTCAAACACTGTACTAGAAATGGAAGTGTAGGTGCGTGCGTGCGTGTGTGGTAATCAAGGGGTTACTTCTAAACTATGCGCCGGGGATCTGGGGGGGGGTGGCGGGGACCCTAAACCTCCTTTGGGAAAGAAACTAGCTAGCTAGAGCAACCTCAAGTCACAATGACACTAATACAAAATACAGTAAAAACAGTATATTATGTGTGTATTAGTGCTAATGTGACAGAGGGTGTAGGGGTTAACGGGATGTGATCAGGGGGGGATCAGGGGTTTAAATCTTTATTGGAAGGGACTGGCGGGTATCCTAAGGATAAAAGGAACGGTGGCAAGCGCTAAACCTGGTCACAAGTCACACTTATACGGGTATATAGAAAATGCTATATACTGTATACGGTGTGCGTTGTGGCAGGGGGTGTAGGGGTGATCAGGGGGGGATCAGGGGATTAAATCTTTATTGGGCGGGTGGCGGGGACCCTAAACCTCCTTGGGACACAAACTTAGTCGCCTGCGCTAATTCTGATCACAATCACACTAATACAAAAATACAAAAACACAGTATATTACGTTTGTATTAGTGCTGATGTGACAGAGGGTGTAGGGGTTAACTAGCGGTGATCAGGGGGGGGTCAGGGGAGATCAGGGGCTCAAATCTTTATTAGGGGGGGGTGGCGGGTAATTCAAGTGGAAAAAAGGGGGTCGCAAGCGCTAGACCTGACCACAAATCACACTTATACGGGTATATAGCAAAATGCTATATACTGTATACGGTGTGTGTTATGGCAGGGGGTGTAGGGGTGATCAGGGGGGGGTCAGGGGCTTAAATCTTTATTGGGCGGGTGGCGGGGACCCTAAACCTTCTTGGGACAGAAACTTAGTCGCCTGCGCTAATTCTGATCACAATGACACTAATACAAAAATACAATAACACCGTATATTGCGTTTGTATTAGTGCTGATGTGACAGAGGGTGTAGGGGTTAACGGCGGTGATCAGGGGGGGGTCAGGGGAGATCAGTGGGTTAAATCTTTATTAGGGGGGGGTGGGGGGTAATTTGAGTGGAAAAGGGGGGGTCGCAAGTGCTACACCTGTTCACAAATCACACTTATACAGGTATATAGGTATATGCTATATATGCTGTATATAGTGTGTGTTGTGTCAGGTGCTGTAGGGGTTAATTGGGGGGGCGATCGGGGGTGAAATGTGCCTATCTAAGTGTGTATGTACGTGCTTGGTGCTGTACTTACAATTAGATGTGCTCTCCTCTCACGCTGGATCCAAAAAGACCGTTGGGAGGGGAGGGCACATCTCCTCTAAGCCTGTGTTTACATTTCACAGGCTTAGAGGGAGATCTGATTGGGCAGGACCGATCAACAGGTCCAGACCAAAAATGATTGGCCTGGACCTGATGACTGATCGGTTCTGACCCCAATCGAGTCATCGGCGGGACCGCGGGTGCGCGCGCGCGCACCAGAGCGGCGAAGGCTAGTGACGTACCGCTACGTCACTCTGCCTGGCCGGGGCTGACCGCCGCAGTATATAGTCGTGCGGCGGTCGGCAACCGGTTAAACCCTTGTACTGAAAAGTACAATATACCGCTCTTTTGTATAATGTTATCCAAGCGCTCGGCAGCAAAGAAATGAACAGACACGCTTGCTGTAGTCAATTTGATGCCATCTAGAGGGTTTCCTGTGAGTGACTGTCCCTCCAAGACAGAGCAGGTTTATTTAAAAAAAGGGGGTTACAGGGAGTGGCTCCAAAACCACCAATCACAGAACATTTATACATTCAGAAAGCACAATAGGAACTGTAGAGTAGATGCCCATGAATGGACATGACTGAACAAAGGGAATCCCAACTGTAGCACATGGCTTTTCAACGTTCAGTCATGTCAATCCATAAACATGGACTCGTACCTGTTAGTGGGTCTAATCAAACATGATTCATATATATAAACCAAATTTAATAGTGACCATTCTAACTGTTCCAGTCAATGATGCTTTATCTGCATAACACAATAGCAGCAGTTTCAGTCACACGGATCATATGTGACTAAAAGATGCCATCTATTAATCTTGGTAAAGTGTTAAGAATTCCATATCACAAACCTATCTCAGCAGTACGGGGCCCCCGAATGGCAGGTATAGATCTGTGCGATGGACTCTCTTTGCGACAAATATTGTGCCATCTCAACCAATGGAAGGTTTTCACTAACAAGTCTTTCCTGCAATGACAGTTAAAGCAATAATCACTGTGAATAGCGATTACCAGTAAAACTGACACTGGGAGACATTATGACTATTTAACTAAAGAAATGTCAAAATTAAATTTCCACAACACTGTCTTACCTGCCAAAGAAAATGTATCCAGCAACTTTTCTTACTAACCACTTGCCAACCGCCCCACGTACATGTACTGCCGGGTGGCGGCTCTATTATGCGAAATCACGTACAGGTATGTCATCTCGTGCAGTGGGTCATGCGCCCCGTCGGTGACCAGCCCCTGCTGTGATTGGACAATGTGGGAGCCAATAAGAGGGTTTGGCGGACCTGTTTTCTGCCGGGAATCCGGCGATCATTCCAAGAGAGGCAGAACAGGGGTCTTCCTATGTAAACAAGGCGGATCGCTATTCTGTCAGAGGGGAAGAAGGAAATCTTGTGTTTCTGCTAAGGAAAAACATAGATTTCTGTCTTTCCACAGTTGAAGCACCCCCCCCCCACACACACACACACACACACACACACACACACACACACACACACACACAGAGTTAGTAACCACTCCCTAGGAACTCATTTAACCCTTTGATCGTCCCTTCCCTGCCAGTGTCATTAGTACATTGACAGTTCCTTTTTTTTTAGCACTGATCACTAAGTTAGTGTCACTGGTCCCCCCAAAAAGGTGTCACTTAGTGTCAGATTCATCTGCCGCCCACTCAAAATCGCTAATCGCCGCCATTACTAATAAAAAACTTTAAAAGTCCATAAATATATCCTATAGTTTGTAGACGCTATAACTTTTGCACAAACCAATCAATATATGCTTATTGGGATTTTTTTTACCAAAAATGTTTTTTATTGAATATGTTTATAGCAGAAAGTTAAAAATATTATTTTGTGTTATTTTTTCAAAATTGACGGTCTTTTTTTGTTTATAGCTCAAAAAAATAAAAATAACAGAGGTGATCAATACTGCCAAAAGAAAGCTCTATTTGTGGGTAAAAAAGCAGACACATTTTATTTGGGTACAGTGTTGCAGGATCGCGCAATTGTCAGTTAAAGTAACGCAGTGCCATATCACAAAAAGTGGCCTGGTCATTAAGGGGGTAAAGCCTTCCAGAGCTGAAGTGGTTAGAGGTTACAGAACCAAGTATCATTTTGGGCAACTACATAATTTGTACAGCAACAGCAGCCCCCCCAAGAAACAAAAGACACTACACAGCACCAATAGAGCCCACACAACAAAATGGACCCCCACAACAAAATACCAACCCAGCAGCAATAACAGATCTTCCAGCAGCCAGCATCAAAAGACCCTCCAGCAGCCAACAACAATAGACCACTCCCTCAACAGTTGATCCCTCACAGCAACAATTGATCCCCCACCAGCAATACTGGACCTGCCCAGCAACAATAGATCCCCACATAAAAATAGATCCCCACCAACGACAATAGATACCCCAGAAGCCTGCATCAATAGACCCTTAGACAGCCAGCAACAGAAGGCCTCTCCTTCAAACAGCTTATACCTCCCAGCAGCAATTGCCCCCCCCCCCAAAAAAAAAAAAAAACAATAGACCTACAGAGCAACAATACACCAGTTCACAAAAAAAGATTCCCACCAGCGACAATAGATCCCCCAGTAGTCAACATCAATAGACCCTCCAGTAGTCAGCAACAATAGACCTCTACCTCAACAGGTAACTTCTCTCAGCAACAATTGACTCCCACCAGCAACAATAGACCTACCCAGCAACAATGGACCCCACACAAAAAAATTCCTATAAGCGACAACAGATCCCCCAGCAGCCAGCATCAATTGACCCTCCAGCAGCCAGCAATGATTGACTACTCCCTCAACAGTCGATCCCTTTGAGCAAAAAATAGACCCCCACACAAAAATAGATCCTCATCAGCCACAGTAAATCCACCAGCAGCCAACATCAATAGACCCTTCAGCAGCCAGCAACAATAGACCCCTCTCTTAGCAGTTGATGCCTCCCAGCAACAAATCACCCCCATCAGCAACAATAGACCCCACACAAAATAGATCCTCACCCGTAACACAAGATCCCCCAGCAGCCAGCATCAAAAGACCCTCAGGCAGCCAGCAACAATAGACCTCTCTCTCTCAACAGCTGATCTCTCCCAGCAACAATTGTACCCCCAACTAGCAACAATAGACCCACCCAGCAACATAGACCCCCACATAAAAATAGATCCCCACCCGCAATAATAGATCCCCCAGCACACCCCAGCACTCCTTGCCATAAAATAAATTCAGCACTAGAGGTGCTGGAACTGCTGAAAAAAAGTCTGAGGGGTAAAAGCTGTGTAGTTTAGGTGGGGTGTAGTACCTCCTAGTACTTAACAATCATTTCTTTAACACCCATAGACCTTGTGCATCTATACATAATAGAGAGCATATCCCACCACTCTTCAGGGGAAATTCCTTGGCTTGTCTCCTCCTCCCAGCCAATCATTGCTGAAGATTTGGCAGGAAGATTTCTCTCATTAAGGTGTATATATAATTGAGATTGTACCCTCATCCCCGGAGGAGGATACGCACATATGTTCAAAGGTAGAATCTGTGCCTCAAGGGGGATGTGGGTAGAGAAAAAATTTCTGACCTGGAGATATTTTTTTAGACCTCTGTCCTAGGAAGAGCATAATTCAGCTGAAGGGAGGATGAAGAGCAAAATTTGGGCTCCCTTGTCAGAGACTCTGAGGTGACTATGTCATTTTCAGCCCATTTGGAGAAGTCCCGGGGGAACGAAAAGCTGGAGGGAATGTAGGGTCTTCTGCAAAAGAAGCTGGTCCAGGTTTGGGAGGTAAAAGTGAGAATTTTGACTTATACAGAGATCATAAATGGAGCAATTGACCAACCACTGCTTTAGAGTTGATTAGTCTTTAGGGCAGACTGAGCTCGACCATAGCAGACCCAGAAGGTAGTATGGATCAATGGTTTGTTCAAAGCGAAGCCACAGAATATGGGTTGGCGAGGCATGCCACTGTGCAAGATGAACCAGTCTGGCAGAAAGATAATACAACCATAAATTTGGTAAATCCAGCCCTCCCGGGGCCTGTGGTCTGTACACTAACAGTTTGCCCAGATGAGGTTTCCTACCCAACTATATGAACCCATTCACCTCTATTTGTATCACCTCTATGGTCTAGCATGAGATCTATAATGGAAGGGCCCTAAAATAAAAAAGTAATTTTGGGAGTATAGATATCTTCACTGCCTGAACCCTGCCCAAGAAGGAGATGTGGTACGGGTTCCATATGTGCAGCAGTTGCCTGATGCAGGAGAACATCTGTGGGAGATATAATAGTACATTTTATAGAGGGATGGAGCTAGTTTAATAAACAAGTATAAGAGTGTTTTCCCACTCCAGGTAAAAACTGAATTTAGCTTGAATGCCCAAAATCGAGAAGGAATTGATCGGAAGTGCAGTACATTTGGAAAGATTAACCTCTAGACTCGACAAATCTTGAAAGGTGTGTAATGCGGAAACCCGGTAAGGAGACCACAGGATCTGTTAAAGATAATAGGACGTCATTGGCATACATGCTCAACTTGGACTCTTGGTCTCTGTTCACATACCCTCGAATGTTAAGGTGTAGACAGATAGAGCGAGCCAGGGGTTCAATATCCAATGCAAATAGGAGAGAGGAGAGGGGACAACCCTGCCTTGTTCACATGACCCTTTTTTAAACCAGATCAGATTCGCACCGCATATATAGGAACAGACTTCTTTGGAAATAATGCTTTTTTACATGACATGTAAATTTATGTTTTTGGGATCTCAACTGATCCACATATAATTTGCATAAGTGTGAATCGGAGCTAATACTGGTAAACACAAACCTCAAGGCCCCATTAACACACCATTTTGTGGCTCGAAGCTCCAAAACACTCATCCAAAATCCCATGGTTTTCAATTGTGTCTGTTCACACCTGAGCTTGAAGCTTGTAACTCAAAAAGTACACCAGTTTCTTTTGAGCTAAAAACTTCACACATCAAGCGGTTTTGTCCCCCAATAGACTTCAAAGGAAGCACCCCAAAAACATGCAAGAGGCATGCATACCATGCACTTTTTTTTCCATAGTAATTAGCTTTCCAATGACTAAACATAAGTAAAATCAGGAAATTCTCAAGTAAAAAAATCTCAAAAATGCCCATACAACTATTTAAAAATAATATATGCAAAATACTGCAGCGCAAATTGGTCTAAATCCAAAAAAATAAATAAGTGTCACGCTTGCACCTGTGTACTTAGTAAATTTAAATATTTTAATATTTATATATAATATATAATTTCAATTTTAATTTACTTAATAAAAAGAAGCCTGAAAAAATATCCAAAGATGCTCAGCTTGAGTTTGAATGAAGTCTTAATTATAAGAAATATAAAAATAAGGTTGCACACAATTGCAAATTCATTGGTAGGTAAAACTGTAAAGATATATTGCTTATATGTTTAATGATTAGCTGCTTTTACATAAGTATGAAAAACAATATACTGTATCTATCTATTGATGCTATATGTCTACATTTCTACCAGTTGGTATTGGGGTATTGGCATCTTTTTTTTTTTTTTTTTTAAGAAAAATCAATCTATTAAATGTCTAGCGTTTCTTCCCTGCTGTAAAAATTATAATATGTTCATCTGAACCAGGGCCATCTGTTTCCAGAAACAGTAGGCCACTTTAATTTATTTACATGATTATTGCTTAAACTGTGGCAGTATTGCTTACATGTATATTACCCTTGTGACTCATCATGATGTTGCCAGATAAACAGATGATTAAGTAATTGGCCTCAGGACACAAGGTGCTAAAGCTTGGATTGAAAGCTTGTCCAAAGCAAAAAAACACATGTTTACAGGTTAAAGATGTTACTGCAGAATCCCAGAAAGCCATCTAAATCTGTGGAAAAAAAAAAAAAATGTAAGCGCTGTGTAAGTAAAATATATTTAAAAAAAGGAAAACCTTAGAATATTTCCCCAGATGCGTTAACTTTTTCAACTGTTTTCTAGTTTTTGTTAAATAGCACCCAAAGAGTGAGGATTTTAACTGCTTCTTCCCTTAGCTATACCCTCAATCACACATTGACAATGGGATTTTCCTCCAGCTTTAATCTGACTTAATAGTGCATTTTCTATTCTACTGGATCTGCAATCAAGTGAAAGCACTCGGCCATATAACACCCTCTTCATCATTTGAATGGAGCTGTAAGTTGGAGGCAAAGGTCACTCACCAACAGACAATAATATCAATCATATGCCTGCATCCATACGAATAGGATATTGTTGAAATGCCATAGTCATTCTCAAACTTGCAGGCAAATCGGTGGTTTAGTGAAGGAAAACGAGTAGACCAGTCAAGATGAAGATTTCACTGCAGACCTCAATCATTTTTCCTTCAATAAACATCTAGACAGGATCATTTACAAGTCAGGAGAGTATTCTGGATGTATCTTATTTCTCCATGAATAGAGGTGAACCTATTCTGCAAAGCAAATGTGTGTTCATGGAATGCCGTGTGTCCTTGCAGCCTTACCCTATTTCTGAAGGACGTTTGCCTCTTTTATTGACATCAACTTAGATATGCTTGGATAAAGCCAAGAATTTTTTTTTGAGATTTCAGGGAGCTTTTATCAAGGTGAAGCAATGCAGTAATCAGATTGTAAAATAAGCATGAGAAAAGAGGTCAGTGAAACAATCAATCAACAACCAAAATCAACTTTAAAATTTGTCACTCACCCTTTTCAGATTATATATAGAAGAGTACATGTACGGTGTACCAAAGTTATCTGCAAAAGGCCCACAGAATGCTGTAGAATCGTTACACTGAAAGGTAAAGTCGACTATTTATTGATCAAAACATGGGACTGGACAAATTTCAATCCATGCATGGGCACCAACCACCCTGTCGGGTTTTTCCGAATGATCAGTGTTGTCAGCTATAGCCCAACACTGAGCATTGTGTTCTGGTCATGGGGAAGGTTCCCTGCTGTAAGAATACTATACCTCAATGGGAAGGATTCCCCCATCCACCTCAAATGTTTAGATGGAAGAATAGGATATTTTTTTTTACTTCATCCTGATGGTTGAACGAAAAAAAAAAAGTTTAATGTGTGGCCTGCTTTTTTGTGCCAGAAAGATAACAAAAACAGGCATGTAGTCCAAGTGCTCTTGCTAACTTCATAGCCAGGAACGTGACCTCATTTGCTCTGCTGCAGGTAATTAAAACAGCTCAGGGAAGGACACCTTCCAATAGTACAAACATATGGCCACTGCCCCCCACCTATGACTGACCCATTACAGCAAGGAGGACATGGAAGGGCGAGGCATATCAAGCAAAACCAAAGGAAATTCCTAGCTCAACTCACCGACCAATTTGCAATCAACCCGAATTATCCTTTCTAACAGTATGCGTTAAAAACAGGGGTTTTGTTTCCACACATTTGCAAACACATGTGTACTCTGCAGAGCCACTTCATGGCACCCCAAAATGATCTGCAGTCCAAAATCGAAATTCTAAGAGCCTTAACAGTGGAAGCATATACATTATATTATGGATTGGCAGAGGGTAGGTGAGCCTGGAGGAAGCCCATCCCTCCTTAAAGGCACAGGGGTGCACTGGAAACCCAGCATATAGCACAATGGCAGTGAAGGTGTCGAGTGTGTCCCCTCGCCAGTATTCCAACAATACAAATAAATGGCCACTGCCCCCACCTATAACTGGCCTTGATACCTCCCAAGCCTATCTTGTTAGAAAATTAAAGACCAGCATTACGTTGATGAAGTCATCCTTGTGTTCTTCCCTCCTGTAAGCATGTTAACAATGATAAACCAACAGCACTCTACAAAGTAATAAGTCTTAAGTGCCGATCCTTACTCTCCCTGGTTCAATTTTGCTGTGAAGATTACAGGAAACAAATATACAAACAGGTACTGATTGCACTAATTGCATTTACAATAAATATAATACATTTTAAAAATAAAAACATTAAAATATATATTTTTTAGATACATTATGTGTATATATTTATATATGTATACACATTTCAAATGCACATATTATGCACACATATTAACTTTATCAGTCTTTTTTTCCATTGTACCATCATTCACATACAATTTTCCCCTTTTTCACAATACAGATTGTGTATTCCTTGCAGCTATTCATCAAGATACTGTATTGGTTATATGAGCCAATGAGCATTCTGAAATGTCCTGAAGAACTATGCAATCTCCTTTAGTTGGCCACTGGCCTACCTCCCTGATAGTAAACTATTGTGGTTCACACAAATGAAATATTGTTTTTACATCTTAATTTTTATATTTAATGATTGATTTTAGGTGAACATTTTGCAATGAAGTGAGTTGGTTTTAGGGGTGGTTATGAACCACCCCTAAAAGCAACTATATAGAAAATATGAATTTTATATATTTAATCTAAATGTTTATATGAGAATAACCTTCAAAATTGAAGATTATGGGAACTGTATGACTTGAATTGTTCCCCACCCCATTTTAACTACTGTGAGGGATTAGCTCGGTGGTAGGCGTATGGGTGACCCCTTTGGGGGTGCGTTTTCACAGAGATAGCCGATTAGAGGTTGAAAAACAAGACTGATTTATTCATGCAATTTACTTAACACAATTGCAAGCATCAAAACAGCCAAAATAAAATAAAAGACAAAATAAATCCTTGCCTCTGTGGGCGGCTACCTTCTCACAACTGGAACCTGCCTAAGTGTCTGTCTCCAACCTACCGTCGGGCAGACTTCCTTGTCCTACAGCGGACACTCAAATGTCCATTTGTTTTCTTTTCACATATAAACATTGTCCATTGAACATGTCCCTTTGTTTTCTTTCACACAGAAACACTTCGTCTTCTCACCTTTGAGACGTATTCACCCTTGGTTACCGTCCCGGGCACACATCACTCCGGGGGGTCTTCTCCCAGGCCCACACATCCTGTCGGGAGGCACACGCTGACTGTCCTCCTGCTCCCAGCCCACATGGCTTCAGGACACAGCTTCTGGAGGCAGCACTCAATAGATTTTCTCTGGACAAATTATAGAGTCCTTGATCTCCTCATTCTGAACAGCTGAATGGTTTTCAACTTCCTGCTGGCTCTCTCTGCAGCCAACACCCTATAGTATCAGTGAACTTTCAAAGCAGGTGGGAATGTGTCTCCTCTCAGTGACTACATTCCCAGATTTACCTGACTTCCTGTCACATACCCCCCCCTCTTGTTTCAACCCTAGGGTTGGGACACATATTTCCAGGCACGCATGTGTCAGGCACTGCTGACTCACTGATAAGCCTCCTATTATCCTCAAGCTTCCGGATGAAACTGTTTTGTCATCTTCATTGACAGATTTCTCATAAATGCCACACAGTTTGTCTCTCATCTCATATACACATTCTTCAACTGCATTTTTGGCATCATTTTGCTCCTTCTCGTTTCTGTCATCTTCATTGACAGCTTTCTCATAAATGTCAGACAGCTTGTCTCTCATAACCGTCTGTCCAATCCACCATGGAGGACCGTGATCCATAGGCAACTCAATTGGGCTAGTCTTAATGTCTTCAACATTCTTAAGACGCCTCTCTCTGCAATCCATAAATGTTTTCCACAAAACTTTGAGAACCTTTGCTTCACTAAGCTTTGTTCCAAGTAGGGACTCTTGACATCCCTCTGTGACTTGAGTTGCCTCTCCATACATCTGTACACAATCATTGACTTTTTGTTGTAAAAGGGAATGATCTTCCTTCTTGAGCTTTGCTTGCTCTAAGATGCTGTGCAGAGGATTTTCCAATTGAGACAACAGGCTGTCACACATTTCTTCAAAGTGACCCCTGTTCCTTTTCCCAGAGATATCAATATCATTCACCAAACATTTCATATTCATAGGCAGATCGGAAGCATTTGCACTCATCAACTTCTTAAACTTTTCGCCCTCCTGAGCGAGTCGCAGTAAAGGCCTACTATTTGATTTGATATTCAGTTTATATTTCTTGCCAAACTCTTCACAGAAGTAGTCAACCAGAACATCATCAACTTTCCTTACACCAACATAGGGGTTAAAGGCAACAACACAGTTGAACCCAGCGATCTGGGTGGTATCCATTATAGACCTCCTCTCTGCATCAGTGAAGAAGCATGGAACTGCAACACATTCTTTTACAGGTTTCTTCAATGCACTTTCTGCTGAACTATTTGACCGCTCAAGGTCACCTAGTTCTTTTTCTCTATCTGAATTCCACATGGAATGCATCTCAAGATCACGATCAAACTTCTGCCACCCGTCTTTCACCAGTTCCATTTTGGAAACACTCCCTGAAAGGCACTTATTCATTTGCTTCACGTTTTCACCAACAGCCTTAGTTTTCCCCACTAGGTTTTCAGCCTGAACTGAGAAATCATCACATTTCTTACTCAGCTCCTTTGTTTGCTGAAGCTCTAATGATACATTTTCCAATGCTTGAAGTTTTTGAAGGAACGGTTTATTCCAAAGGGGTGATTCAAGCCACATGTCATCACATTTCTGAGGCTCACTCAGGACAGACCCCAAAACACTGATCCTTTTAAAAACTGCATCAGGCACACTATCCCCTCTTTGGGACAGATCCTCTGTTGCCTGGAATTCCTCTTCCAGTTCCTGCAACGGAATCTTCATCTCTTCTACTTGCTGTTCTAAGGCTCGCTTAGACTTTTCTAGCTCCTGAACTCTTTTCACAACATCATCCTTGGAGCTGACCAATTCTTCCATTTCTGTACGCAGCTGTTGGTTAACACTTTCTAGTTCAGCCTTACACTCTAGAGCTTCCTCCAAAGAGCGAGCCAAGAACAGGGCTTTGCTCTCGTTATCACGCACCTCCGTTTCTGCACGGGCGCGTTCTTCTGCATATTTTGCAGACACAGTCTTCTCTTCACCAAGCATCTGATCAAACTTCTTTTTCACATCTTCAACACACTGTAATGAACCAACGCTTTCTTCCATGCGTTTTTTCATATCCGCTATCTGAGCTTGCAATGTTGCGACTTGCTCTGATAGGTTTTTCTTTGCTTCCGCCTCCTTTTTTAATTGTTCCAGGAAGCCATTTTTCTCATCTTCCATTTGTTTGAGCTTTGTGCTAAAACTCAGCCTTTGACACCTCTCTTCCTGTAAGAGTTCCTGCGTGTCTTGCAGCTGCGATTCCAAGATAGAAAAATCTTCCGCAATTTCTCTAGATTTGCTGTCTGCTTGAGAAAGCTGATTTGTAACATTGTCCAACTCAACCTGCAGTCGGTTTGCCTTCTCTGACAGCTTAGCACACAATCGGTCACCTTCTGACACCTTGACTTGCGATTCCAGAAGCTGTGCCTCTACTTTTTCCCTCTTATGTTCACAATCTCCTTTTCCCTGCATAAGAGCCTTCACCTCATTGGCTAGTTTCTGGGAATGAGACTGTAATTCTGCCACACAGGCTTCTTTCTCCTTTAACTGCTGCTGGAAACGTTGGGCTTCACCTTTCCAACTTTCACAGTCTGCACGTAATTCATCTACCACATTGCTCAAAGTGGTGAGCTCATACACAGTACTCAGTAATTTAGCCTCTCTTTCACTTTTCTCATTGTCGCTGAGAGACAATGTCGTTTTCAGAGCGACATTCTGTTCCTGCGACTCCTGCAGGTCTATTTTTGTAACTTCCAAACACTGAAGACTTTTTTCCAGCCGATTACGCAACTCCAACATTTCACACATGCTTTGCTTCTGCAAAGTCTGAATTTCAATTTCCTTTTCCATGAGGATGGTATCTTTCTCCATTATAGTCTCTCTGCGTTTTTGCAACTCGACCAAAAGAAGAGCAGTGGATTCTTCCCACTGTAACACATGAGACTTGAGTAGTTAATTCATTTCCTGCAAGTTTCTATGCTCCATTTTAAGCAATTCCAAGGCTTGTTCCTTTTCTTCCATTTTCCGTTGCAAGGCATCCAACTCAGCCCTGCACACATACTCGGTTTCCTCCAAACCGATGGCCTCCATTGGCTGCTGGCGTCTCTGTTTCCAGCCTGCCATGCTCTCTTGGTGAGCCTTTTGCTGAGCTGCAAAGCTCCGCTGAAAATCCGCATTTGCCTGCTGTTGAGCTGCATTTGCTTGCTGTTGAGCTGCATTTGATATAATCAGATGTTTCAACATCTCCTCCATTTTGAGTTTACTTTTCATCTGAGCACACTGCGTCTCCATAGCAGTTTCATCAGTGTTGCTAGGGACAACAACCTTCCTCTTTAGTAGACTCTCTTTAGGCATGGATGGGGCTGGTTCAGACGGCAACATCCCCTCCATCCATAGAATCCGGTCTCTCATTTCATCTATCTTTGCATTCTTCAGGCGTTTTGAACGCCCCATCTTCAATAACTCCACAAACAAATTTTTCACAGTCCAGCAAAAAATTTTCAGACCACTGTCTCTTTAACACATGTAGTTGTTCTCTCTCTTGCAAGATCTCTTTTCCTGCGCACACAGTTTGTGCAGTCACTTGCACCAGACACAACAAAGTTCATCAAATAATTTTGAGACCGCTGTCTCTTTAAAACACTTTTTATTTTTTTCTGTCAGGATCTTCTCTCCTGCACACATAGATTGTGCAATCTCATGCACCAGATAAAGTTCATCAAACATTTGCACTTCCTTGCAGGGATCTCTGTTTATGCCCACTGCATACCTCCACCATATGTGAGGGATTAGCTCGGTGGTAGGCGTATGGGTGACCCCTTTGGGGGTGCGTTTTCACAGAGATAGCCGATTAGAGGTTGAAAAACAAGACTGATTTATTCATGCAATTTACTTAACACAATTGCAAGCATCAAAACAGCCAAAATAAAATAAAAGACAAAATAAATCCTTGCCTCTGTGGGCGGCTACCTTCTCACAACTGGAACCTGCCTAAGTGTCTGTCTCCAACCTACCGTCGGGCAGACTTCCTTGTCCTACAGCGGACACTCAAATGTCCATTTGTTTTCTTTTCACATATAAACATTGTCCATTGAACATGTCCCTTTGTTTTCTTTCACACAGAAACACTTCGTCTTCTCACCTTTGAGACGTATTCACCCTTGGTTACCGTCCCGGGCACACATCACTCCGGGGGGTCTTCTCCCAGGCCCACACATCCTGTCGGGAGGCACACGCTGACTGTCCTCCTGCTCCCAGCCCACATGGCTTCAGGACACAGCTTCTGGAGGCAGCACTCAATAGATTTTCTCTGGACAAATTATAGAGTCCTTGATCTCCTCATTCTGAACAGCTGAATGGTTTTCAACTTCCTGCTGGCTCTCTCTGCAGCCAACACCCTATAGTATCAGTGAACTTTCAAAGCAGGTGGGAATGTGTCTCCTCTCAGTGACTACATTCCCAGATTTACCTGACTTCCTGTCACACTACTTACATACATGATTAAGACCCTAATACAGAATAAGATGAAAAAGTGCATTATTTGAGCTGGTGTGAGACACAACCAGTATCATATACAGTAGCACAGTAAATCTGAAATTCCAATATCTGTCTAAATTGATAACATTTATTTCTCCATAAGTATTTCTCAAAATAAAATGGATAATGCTGTAGTTGTTGAATTGCAGTGGTTTGAGAAAAGCAATATATTCATAGAGGTGCCGGACTTGGGTACATTGGGTGTAGAGTACTTATTCTCAGATCAACAGGTAGCTTGATGAGTAGTGACGGGCCAAACACCCCCAAGTTCGGACCCAGCCCGCAAATTCAATTAAAGTCTATGGGCCCGAACATAACAAATCAAAAGTCACCATTTTGAAGGCTTATATGCAAGTTATTGGCCATAAAACTTGCATAAAAATGGCACGGGGGACCCCCGTGCCATTTTTTTTAATTCTCTACTGCCAGCAAACTTGGCAATGTTTTTTTTTTTCATTCAGCTGTCAGCAGGAAAGCCCACTAACAGCTGATGACTCAACTCATCTGCTCAGGACGCGGTGGCTTCCCGGCCCCACTCCTTAGAAACCTATTGACTGTGCGCACAGAAGTTGTGGGTGAACACCAGAACGGGCGATGTTCTGGCCAACTTATGCTTGGCTCGACCTTTCTCCCTTCCCTATTGATGAGTTAGCTCAAGTATTCTAACAAACCTAAAACATGAATGCCTAGTTCCTCTGACTTCCAACATGCAATAGAAGTAAGAAATGAATTGCATGATCTCAAATCTTACATAGTTAGTAAGTGAAATAAAACACATTGTATTGAGATTAACAAAAAGAAAAAAAAATATTAAAAAACACACTCAGTTGATCCAAATAAAAAATTAAAAAGCATGGTGGAAATAGCTATAATAGGAAAAGCATTCCTTCCTTTATCCCCAAAAATAATCAGATACTGTCTGAATCTACATCTAGCAGTGTCATGAAGACATGGGCTGCATTTTTATGCATTGTGGACTGGGGAAAAAGTTTTGGGAAAAAAGCATTGTTTGATGTTAGGAAGAGGCTTTGTGCATTTTAGCATTAGTTATAGTTACAGGCACATTCATAATGGAGAGTAGGGATGATCGAACTTTTCAAAAGTTCGGTTCGGCCAGAACATCCGAACTTCCCGAAAGTTCGGCCCGGATTTCAGAACCCCATTGAAATCAATGGGACCCGAACTTCGGTAATCAAAAAACACCATTTTGAAGCCCTAAAACCAAATAAATGCCCCTAAAAAGTGCCTAGGGTTCTGGGTCATACCCCAGGGACTATAAATCACACAAAAAAAAGTTCTTAAAAATTGTCATTTTTGATAGAGAATTATTGAAAAAATAAAAAAATTAAAAAAATTAAAAAAAATAAATTTGGATTTAGTATCTGGGGGGTCTAAAAAGTGTACCTGTGAAGTTTCAGCTCTGTAGCATGTCCAGAACCATAAAAAAAAATTGTTTGTATTAGGACTTATAGAACATGGATATGGCTTTTCTATTTTCATACCTTGCCGGTTTAGTAGCAAGCATTTTTTTGGGCATTTTTTGGGGTCTTTTGAGGCAGGCAAAACATCTGAACTTGTGTATAGGGGTATATATACACACATAGAGTAAACCCCCGCTCCATCGCGGTTCAGTTTTTGCGGTCCCGGTATATTGCATTTTTTTTTGTAATGTTATTTTACTATATAAATCATTAAAAATGAAATATTTTTGTGCTTTCCATAGCTCTTGCTATGTCTCTCAGTATCTTTTATATGTTTAAATGAGTTTCTATTGTTTTAAAAGTGTGTTTAAAGACCTTAAAATGCTTTTACACGTACAGTGACAGTAAAAAAGCATGCCTACAATGCATTTTAATAGGGTTTTTCTATTTCGCGGATTTCCACTTTTCGCGGCTGGGTCCGGAACGTAACCCCTGCAATGGAGGGGGGTTTACTGTACTTATATGTATATATACACCTAGACATATATAGGTGTGATAGTAGCAGAAATATATGCTTGCGCTAATGAAATAATTAACACTAATATGGTTACGCTCCTATAACACCTATATATGTGTAAGTGTAAAATACATATAAGTATGTGTGTATATATACCACTATACACAAGTTCAGATGTTTTGCCTGCCTCCACAAACCCCCAAAAAATGCCTGCAACAACACACCTGGGTGTTTTCTTTTTTTTTTGGCGCTAGCGTTTTTTTGGGCATTTTTTTGGGTTCTTTGGAGGCAGGCAAAACATCTGAACTTCTGCATAGGGGTATATATATACACACACACATATGTATTTTACACATACATATATATAGGTGTGATAGGAGCGAAACTATATTGGTGTTAATTATTTCATTAGCGCAAGTAGTGTTTTCTGCTCCTTTTACACCTATATATGTGCAGGTGTATATATACATACATGGGTGTGTATATATACCCCCTATACACATGTTCAGATGTCATGCCTGACTCCAAACATGTCCTCAAAAAATCCCTATAAACGCTTGCAGCCAAAAAGCAGGCTGACCGACGAGAAGCCATATTAGTGCACCGAATGTGACTTAAAGTGGAGTTCCACCCTATTTTTATACTTACCTCCATCTTCTCGCTCCGGGTCACCTGAAAAAGAAATGGATAATCGCATATTTTTTTTTTTTTTTTACTTACCTCGTAGCGAAGAAAATATACTTACCTTACTTCCTTCTTCCTCCTTCCTCGGCCGCGGCCCGTCGTCACTTCCTGGCTCTGCAATGATTCCTGGGAGCTGAAGGTCATAGCTCCCAGGAATCATTGCGCCTGCACCGGCCCCGACGTCAGTTCCGGGTCGCGCGCGTCATCCCCTTCTAAACAGCTTCTGGGCATGCCCAGAAGCTGTGGAGGGGTGACGCGTGCGACCCGGAAGTGACGTCGGGGCCGGCGCAGAGCATCGTGGGACCACAGAAGGCGGAAGAAGATGCCGAAGAGGACGCGCTGGCTTCAAGCTGCCCACATCTGAGATGGCAGCGCTGGACAAGACGTTTGCAAGGTAAGTATTTCGTCTTGCAGGTAAGTGCAACCCGGGACAGATCAGAGGCTAGCCATTGTGGAATGCACTAGCCCTGACTGTCCCGGGGGTATTAAAAAAAAAAAAAAAAATCCAGGGTGGAACTCCGCTTTAAGAGAAACTATCTTTTCTCTATAGCGGTCACCCTGATATGGAAGGGTTTTGTCACCCTGCCATAGCAGTCAGTGTCAGTTAACCTTACACTTCACTACAGTCCCCTTACACTTAACACTTTCCCTACAGAAACTACATTTTTGCATCTAACTAAAGTGTAAAAGAGCACCCTAACTACCTAGATATCCCTTTCCTCACACTAATAAATGCTAAATGACACTTTTAAAGTAAAATTAACAGAACTGCTTCCACTCTCTTCCATGTCCCTGTATTACAATGCTAGGAATTTGGCGGGGGCTATCTTATATACTGGGGGGGCGTATTCACTAATGATTGGCCTAGGGACCCCCTAGTCACTCCAATCACATTCCTAGCATTCTCCTGCCCCCTCAATTGGCTTTTACTAATGGTTCTGGTCCAATCACAGGCTTTTAAAGCCCATTTCCTGGCCCATTGCATTTTGGTCGGTTCTGGCTGCCGAATTCCGAACTTTTTCAGCAAAAAGTTCTAAATTCGGCCGAACCTCGAACAGTCAATGTTCGGGTCGAACCGATGGTCGACCCGAACCATTCGATCATCCCTAATGGAGAGCGTATATAGGTATCCACTGTGTGCTGGACCCTACAGTGTTTACTCCTCACTATGTCTGTATTTTACGTTCTATTCATAAAATAAAGCCATGTGGTGTAGCCTATTGTTTCTCACTGAATGATCTCTGCATTACAGTGCAGACAGCACTTTGGCGTTGTGGGTGGACCACTTTTCAGGTGAAAGAAGTTTGCAGGAGTTCAGACGGTAATGTTGTCACCTCCTAATGCCTGTATTTTTTTTTTTTTTAAACAATGGTAATTTGTGGAAATTGTGGTGCGGCCCTATTCACTTACCACTTACAATGGAGAGTCTGACAGGTGGCACTTGATATGTAGCGTCAAAATTGCAACATCACAATTCAAAGCATCATGGCTGTGGCAATGTGTGCTTATTCATGTGGTACCGAGTCTGCTTGTAGGTGGACCGTCAGGGAGCAGTAAATACAATGAACAACTGCCTGTTTTTACCGCCCCCAGTCACTCATGTGAAAGGAGCCTTATGCCTCGTACACACACAACGATTATTGGCTGACCGATCGGCTGTCTTTTGTCCAGTGTTGTTGTGTTGGTTGAAATGTGCTCTAGACTGCACACAAATTTTCTCGGCCAACAAAAATCTACTTCAGAAGTGATGTCATGTGCTGGTTTACTTTCCGTGTGTTTTTTCTTCTCTGAGCATGCCCAGTCTTGCTCATCAGATTTGTGTCTGCCGAAATCTGTACTGACTGCACGAAAATCGGCCGTTATGTTGACGGCCAACAAAAATTTTATAGCCTGCACACCAGATGTTTTTCAGCAGAAAAGTCGCAGTCGGTTGTCGAAAGCATCATACTAACAAGCCGAAAATCAGCCGAACGGACGTTGGCCGAAAATTCACGGCCAACTATCGATGCATGTGTACGAGGCATTAGTCCTTATTCTTACATGTGTAATTGGCACATTATCTTGAGCTAATTAATTGTATTATTATCATACAGGATCTAACATTTTCCTCAGCACTTTACATTATAAAGGGAGACAATCCAGTTGCAATACAGCTCAATACAAAAGGGTTAGTGGGGCCCTGCTCCTGGGAACTTAAAATTTAATAGGGAGGGGAAAGTGGAACAAAATGTTATAGCTGTGAGGGATGAGCTTATGAGAGAATTAAAATATCCAGTTGTTAGGTGAAGGTGGGATTGGCTTCCATGAAGGGATAAGTTTTTTAGGGATCACTTGCCAGTGAACACAGTAGGAGATAGCTGGGCAGACTGGGATAGAAATTTCCAGAGAATAGGAGAAGCTCTGGAGAAGTCCTGGATTTAAGTATGGGAGGAGGAGAAAAGGGAGCTAGAGGTCTTGGGATGGGTGAAGAGGACAGTTTAGGTGAAATATTGAGATAAGATTGGTGATGCATCTTGGGACAGAGTTGTAAATGGTTTTGTATGTTGTTGTTGTAAATATTTTGAATTTTATTCATTGGGCAATCAGAAGCCAGTGGAGCGATTGGCAGTGAGGGGTAGCGAACACTGAGTTGATCATAAGGTGGAAGAGTCTGTCAGCAGCATATCCATGATAGACTGAAGGGGGGATTTCCTGTATGAGGTAAGCCTATGAGGAGGGATTTGCAATAGTCAAGGCATGAGATAACACAGGAATGAGTTTCTTGGTGGTTTTGTTGGTTAAAAAAGGGCATATTTTGGATATGTTACAGTGGTGAAGTCTGCAAAATTTGGATAGTAATTAGATCAGGGGCTAAAAGGACAGGTCAGAGTCAAGCATTATACCTATAACTCTAGCATGAGGGGAGGGACTTATAGTTGTATTATTGATCTTGATGGAAAAGACAGTGGAGGAGGCATGGACAAGGGAAAATATTATAAGCTCAGTTTTAGAAAGATTGGGTTTGAGGAAGTGGTGTCACATCCATACTGATATGTCAGTTAATAAGTTATTAATGCAAGAGGAGACTAAAATGGTGAGGTGAGGAGTAGAGATATAGATTCGGGTTCCATTAGCATAGAGGTGGTATTGGAAGACATGGGAGGTTATCAAGTGACCGAGGGAAAAGGTGTAAATGGAGAAAAGACGGGGTCCGAGGACAGAACATTCGGGGACCCCTGCAGAAAGAGGTAGTGGAGATAAGGAGACAGAGTTGTAGGCAACATCGAAGGAATGCTGTGACAGGCAGAAGGAGAACCAGGAAAGAGCAGAGTCTTGGAGGCCAAGGGAGTGGATTTTTTTGAAGAGGAGCGGGCTGTCAACAGAATCAAAGGCAGCAGAAAGGTCCAGTAGTATGCCTATGAAGTAGTGGCCCTAGGTTTTAACAGTTAGTAAATCTTTAGTGAGTTTTAGTAAATCAGGTAGGCACTCAAACAGTTGTAGACTAAGCATTTTATAAGTTTAGAGGTAAATGTGAGCAAGGAGATGGGTCTCAAATTGTTCATGCTGGTGGGGTCCAGTGGGGGCTTTTCAAGTATGAGGGTGACCCATACTTTAGAGAGGAGGGGGATGCCAGTAGAGAGTGAGAAATTTAAGATGCAAGGAAGCATAGAATAGAGCAACAGGGTCACTGTAGTAGTTGGGAAGGAACAGAGTCCAAGGGACAAATGGTTAGGCGGGCTTCTTTTGGTGACCTCTTCTGTAAATGCAGCATAAAAAAAAACTTTTTATTTTTCCAAAGACAATACATAATAGCTTGTAGTACTGAATATTCTTTGCACTTTTTTTGCAGATATGGGGCAATTGAATTCCTCAGAGATGTTAGACAATGCATTGTCAATGCATTGCTTCCACATTTTTTAAAAATGTAATTGGCACACACATTTGCAATAATGAATAAAACATTTAATAAAATTGAAATGCAAATATTTTATTTGTATATTTACATCTCAAAATATGGTGGTGAAAAAAAAAAAGATTAGGTTGTCTGCTTGACTCTTTTCTGTACTTGTTTGTTCTGTTGTTAGACACTTGATATTAAAGATACTATTCCTTTAGTTTTCGTATTGGATTTGCTTTGTGTTTTTTTAGACCCTTAGAGAACAGCATACTACAGCCATAAAAGAGGATCAAAATAAATCTAAAGATTATAGATATCTTTAAACACATAAGGGGAAAAGGGATTTTTTTTGTGTACTTGATTTATTGCTGCACTTGTTTAGCAGGAGTAGTCTCATTGCATTCTGCTGTTTATTTTATGATAGGTGTCGAAACATTTAGAAATCTCAAACCCTGTCACTGACCTATTCTGCTTCACAAGTTACTAGGTCTTTTGTTTTTCACTGGGTGTTAAGATCCTCATTTTAAACACGTCCCCCTTCTATTTATGTATTGATTGTGTTTTTTTTTTTTTTTTGTTATATCTGCTTGTTATTCACGACCGGACAGCCGCAAGGGATGCGCATTAGCCTCTGCGCGTGCGCACCTCGGACGGCCTACGTCATGGTCTCGTCACGCAGCGCGCATTCGCGACGCGCATTAAAAAGGCCGGGGAACACTCACAGTCTTCAGTCCGGTTCCACCAGAGGGAGAGGACAGAACTGAGAGTGATGCTGCCGCAGCCCATCCGGATTTCCCTTTCAATACTTGCCTTCTCACAACAGTAAGTTCTACAAGAGATCTTTTACCAAACCTCTATACAAGACTTTATAATATGGAACAAAAACCCTAATGGACACTTTTTTGCCAAAAACATCCTAGTATTTTACTTAATAAAATACTATTTTACCATCTGCAAATCTGTTTTCCATCTATCAGACACTTACATTTTATTAGAAAAATGTATTTAACTTTTTCAGACTCCTAGCCCGCAGATCTTCCTCAGGCTTCAAAATCTGAGGGAACTCATTCCTTGGATCACACCACTATGGTTAAACGCTAACTGTTGTTTAGCCTAAAGTAAATATACATTATATATTCTAAATTAAATGACTGGGTTTTCTGCACCAATATGGCTACTATGCATTCATGTCTGAATAGTCATAAAAAATTACATCTTTTTCCTCCCAATAGGAGGTCTAAGAATAACCTGTATTATACCATATATATATGGGAAGCAGTGAAAAAAATATATTAAAACCCGTGCTAAATAAATAGGTGTAAATGCTACCTGCAGCTGCTGTACACTTAGACAAGAACTAAGAAAAAATAGATAGCAATATTAAAACAGCACTACCAGGTAGATAAAATATAAATATAAAGTGCACTATAATCCTCTAAAATATTGATGTAAAAGTGCATCAGTGCTGAAAAAAATTATATGCTCAGAAATTCATACAAGTATATACCAATAATGTGCCACATATATGGTGTAAATCCAGATATATATGCAATAAATATAAAGTGACAAAATGTGCAAAAAAATTATTAAATAAGGTGCAGTCCATAAAAAAGTGAATAGTCCACTTATAAATAAAGTGCTGAATACCGTGCTCTACACAAAGAAGTGCCCAGTGCTTCCAACAAGCCCTCTTGGGGATCCACTCCCCAGACTTTGGAAAGTCAAGAGCCTCATGTATGACAAGCAGTCACCTCCAGATCAACCTCCAGCCTCAGAGATATGGTGCTATAAAGCCTTGGTGTCCCCCAGGATGACAATGGGAATAAGCCTCCAAGGGATGTCTCCAAGATGCCTTTGCACACAGGGTCTCAGGTAAAAAAAGGGGAAGGAGCCAAAAATAGTGAAGCCCATAGGGTAATTTATTATAAAAAAGCATAAAAATATTACTCACAAACATACGAATTGTTTAAGCATTGTAGAAATCAGTAGTCACAATCATCTGATGCACTTCCGGGTACGCTGCCGGCGTGTGTTTCACGGTGGTTTGCGGAAGAGACGTGGTGTGACGAATAGCTAACAGGAAATTACGTCAACGTGTTTCGCTCGCCAATCATGGGCGTCATCAAGGACATCACTTCCTGTAGCGGCGGAACCTATTTATACTAGACTGACGTGCGCTTAAACCAATTGGGAGCGGAGGAGGACGCCAATAGCATTCGGATCACTTCCTAGTATGTGTAAAGGCGCTGGGTGTCCCCATAGCAGACCGGAAGTGTGATACTACGATACTATGCTAATCAGCAGTGGATATTAAGATATTATATGGCAAAGTTTTCAGTCTCTATTAGTGGTCCACCACCTCACTTCCCCAATTGTGAACATTTATTTAAAACATTATAAACAAGGAAAATGATTGATTGGAGAGAAACAAACCATATAAAAACCCTTCCTGCTATATGTTATGTGAAACAAGAGATAAAATATGATTTTTAACGAGAGGTTGGTTTGGATAAATATCTCTAACATTATATCTCTTAAAAGGATATAAAGTGACATACGTAATTCTCTCCAAAACATCACCTCTCCCTCTACATATCAGACATAAAAAACAGTGTTAAAATCAATTTAAAATTCCAAAATATTGGGGGGCGTGGCCGGGATGTAGACGGCGCCGGACGTGTTCTAGCAGAGCTCTTCACCATCCTGAACTTATCCGGCTCCATCCACGGCCCCTGTGCCTCGGATCGCGGCGGTTTTGCCCTCCTCCGCATCGGGCACAGGTGGGGCACGGATGCCGGGGAGAAAATTCCGGGTTTCAGCACCGACCCCGCGGCCTAAACGAGCGGTCCCGCCGCGAGGCGCGAAAGAGGCCGCCGCCATCTTGCAGGACCAGGCCTCATCTTCTTCCTCTGCAGCCACAGGCGCCCAGGCCTTCTTGAAGTCGGGAAAGATGTCTGCGGGGGCCGGGAACCCTCCTCTGGCACAGCCTATGGACTCAGGTACCGAGGGGTCACTACTGGGGACCGCTGGACTGACTGGGGGGTCACCTGGAGGGGGGGATATTACTGCTCCCATACTGGCTGCTATAGACGCCTCAAAAACTGCCCTGATGCTCCGGATTGACCACCTGGCCTCTGAATGTACCCTGATCCGCCATGATCTGGATAAAATCAGGGGGCGCCTGACTGAGACTGAGGGCAGGGTGTCTGAGGTGGAGGATGTCACCGCTTCCCATTCGGCACAAATCATTGCCATGCAGGCCCAGGTGAATGCTTTGGCGGACAAGATGGAGGATGCTGAGAACCGACAGCGTCGCAACAATATCAGGGTGGTCGGCTTGCCAGAGAAGGCTGAGGGATCTAATTCTACATTGTTTGCTGAGAAGTTCTTCTGTGATCTACTCAAATTGCCTCCCCCTCCCCCGACATATGTGGTGGAAAGGGCCCATAGGGTTCCCACGGGGCCTCGGCCAACCGGGGCCCCCCCCGCGCCCGTTTCTGGTCCGTTTTTTGAACTTCCGTGACAGGGATCGTATCCTCTCTGAGGCCAGGAAACAGGAGGAATTGCAGTTTGAGAACAGCAAGATAATGTTATTTCCTGACTTCTCTGTGGAAACGCAGAAAAAACGCAGATCCTTTACTGAAGTGCGCAAACTCCTGAGAACCAAGGGCCTGAAATATGGCATGATGTACCCGAGCCGCCTGCGTGTGGATTACAAGGGATCTGTCCTTTTCTTCAATTTGGCGGGGGAGGCTGCAGACTGGTTGGAATCCATTTAATTTCCTCTGATGCACCTGCTCTCATGGATGGTATGGGGCTCTTGGGGCCCTGCTGCACTGTACTCCCTATTTGCAGCTCCTGTCTACGCACGGTCTGCCTCCTCAATTGCTGATGGGGGGACATCTATGGTTCCTGTATTGCTGATCCTGCCCTGAAGTTTCCTGGGTTGCCCTGGGCTGGATCCATGCTTCTATCCCTGGGGCTGTGGAGTGGTCTACAGATCATTGGAGCTCTGTGTGCTACACGTTGTTGAACTAACGATTTTTTTCTTTTTTGTTTTGACTCTATTTTTAACGCCGGCTGCGGTTTTTATGTTGCAGCCATGCCTTTAAAATTTTTGCTGGGTTTTGGGATTAGGCTGGGTACCCTGTTGCACTTTTTTTTGTTCCAGGTTTGGGTATCACAGCAGGGATGTTTTTTTGTTCTTGGCTCCAGGCTCCATCCGGTGGTCACTGTTCTTTTTTACTTATGTGTCTGTATTGCTGAATGTCTGGATGGAGTTGGGGGATCGGGTTGGTCCTCGGGCTGTGCTTGGTCCTCCGGCTCCCTCCTGCTTTGTGCCCCTCTGCTGTTCTATGGCTGAGCTACTTAAAATCATGTCATGGAATGTGCGGGGTCTCAATGACAAGGTGAAACGCACAGCCATTTTTAGGTATATTAAATCTGTTCAACCGCATGTTATCCTCCTCCAGGAGACGCATTTGGATGGGAGCAGGGTGCTTGCCTTGAAGAGGCCTTGGATTCAGAGGATCTTCAACGCCACGTACTCCACGTATGCCCGTGGGGTGTCTATTTTGCTGGGTAGAAATGCACCCTGCTCGATTCAAAAGGTAATTACGGATCCTGGCGGACGGTATGTTATTGTTCTCCTGGAGATTTTTCACCGGCAGGTGGTACTGGTGAGTGTCTACTTACCTCCCCCGTTCCACTCCCAGATTCTGGTGGATCTCCTGGTGACCTTGGCCCCTTATATGCACCTTCCTCTACTTATGGCGGGGGATTTCAATGCTGTTCTGGACGGCGGGCTGGACTCCTCTAACCCGGGTAGACTGTCGTCTCCTGAACTGGTGTCCTGGTCTTCCGCGGCTCAGCTTACGGAGCTGTGGCGCTGGAAAAACCCTGGGGTCCGTGGCTACTCCTGTTGGTCTGGGGTGCACAGAACGGCGTCCAGGATAGATCTGGCTTTTGCTAATGGGCCTTGTCTTGCTTTGGTCCAGGATGCTACATATTTGGCGGGTGGCCTCTCCGATCACAACCCACTGCTGCTGACTCTGCGGGTGGGAGCGGGTGGAACTAGGGGTGCATGGCGCCTTTCGCCGGGTTGGCTGCAGACTGAAAAGGTGATGCAGCAGGTGGAGCCCCAGATGCCTGCATATTGGGAAGATCATGCCTCGTCCACGGCAGGGGTAGTCCTGTGGGATGCTTTCAAAGCGGTTATGCGGGGTCATTACATCTCTGCGATTAAGACATCCCATAGGGAGGCTAATGCTGACAGGGAAGCTGTTCTGCTGGAGGTCCGTAGGTTGGAGGATGAATACTCAGCCGCTCCGGGACCGGCGGCCTATGCGGCCCTGGAGGAGGCCAGGAGGCGTTTGGCTTTGTTGGATACTGATTTTGCGCATGCCAACCTTAAACATAGAGCGGAGTCACTTTTTGAGAAGGGAGACAAGAATGGTAAGCTATTGGCCTTTTTGGTGGCAGATCAGAGGGCTTCGGTAAGTGTTCCGTGCATCAAGTCTAGTTCAGGGGAACTGGTTAGGGACCCGGGGGAGATCTCCCGGGTCTTTATGGATTACTACTCTGACACCTATTCCCCCCTGCCTGCATATGACCTGGAGGAGTTGGAGCGCCTTTTGTCTGGCTTGCCGGTTCCGGTCTTGGAGGGTGAGGACAGTGCGTGGCTGGACAATGACATCACGCTGAAGGAAATAGAGAGAGCCATCTCATCCTTTCCCTCCAATAAATCGCCGGGCCCTGATGGGTTCCCGGTGGAGTGGTATCGGCAGTACTCAGACTCCTTGGCTCCCAGGCTCCAGGCATTGTATGCGGCGTGTTTCGATCAGGGGGCCCTGCCGGGTTCCATGCTCGAGGCGTATGTTGTTCTCCTGCCCAAGCCGGGGAAGGATCACACCCTGTGTTCCTCCTACCGCCCCATTGCCTTGCTCAATGTTGATCTCAAGATACTCACGAAGGTCTTGGCTACTAGGCTGGCAGTGGTCTTGCCTTCCCTGGTGGACATTGATCAGACCGGGTTTATGCCGGGCAAGTCCACGGACACCAACCTTCGACGTCTGTTTACTCATTTGCAGGTGTCCCATGCCTCTGTTGGCACTAGGGTGGTGGTGTCCTTGGACATTGCCAAGGCCTTTGACACGGTGGATTTGGGGTACATGGGGGTGGTGCTGAGGCGCATGGGGTTTGGTCCTAAATTTTGCAAGTGGATTTCCCTCTTGTACTCCTCCCCGCGTATGGCGTTGAAGATTGGATCCTCCCTGTCTCCCTTTTTTGCAGTGGGTAGGGGGACTAGGCAGGGTTGCCCTCTTTCACCCTTTTTGTTCTCCCTGATGATTGAACCCTTGGCTATTGCATTGCGTGCATCTCCGGAGGTGGGGGCGCTGGAAGTGGGCTCCATTAAGGAGTGCCTGGCATTTTATGCGGATGATATGCTTTTATTTTTGAAGGATCCCAATGCTTCCCTGCGGGCGGTATTCAATATCCTGGACACTTTTGCAAAGTTTTCCGGCCTAAGGGTAAATTGGGATAAATCCACTATGCTCCCTATTGATCCTGGTGCCATTGCTGCAGCTGATGGGGCGCTGCCATTGAAATGGGTGACTGAGTTCACCTACCTGGGAGTCAGGGTGTCGGCGAGGGTGGCGGACTACCTTAATCTGAATCTTCACCCATTGCTGGAGGTCTTCAAACGCAGGGCGGAGGTGTGGCGCGACTTACCTTTGTCGGTTCTGGGGCGCATTAACTTGGTGAAAATGAAACTTCTCCCTGTCTTTCTGTATTTCCTTAGAAATTCCCCGGTGTGGGTCCCGCGTTCTTTTTTCCGCCGCGTTCATGGCCTGATAGGTTCCTTTATTTGGGGTACCTCTCCTACTAGAATTGGTATGCAGGTGTTGCAGGAGCCCTGGGGTCAGGGGGGATTGGCTTTACCTGATCTTTATAAATATTTCCTGGCTGGGCAGGGAGTGGTGGCGCGACGCTGGCTTGCGGGGGACGATGGGGACTCTGCCACGGTGCTGGAGGCGGCTGTTTTGGGCTCCTACGAGAGTCTTCGCCTTTTACTGCATCGGGGGTCCAGGGCTAAATTTGAGCTGACGGGAACGATGCGTTCTACCATCAAAGCCTGGGAACAGATGCAGGTGCTGGTGGAGCCAGAAGCCACTGGTGTTTCCCCGGCCTCCCCATTGTGGTGGAACCCCAAGTTTCCTCATTTTGCCTCGATCCCTGACCCTGCCATCTGGGCCATTAAGGGGGTGAAGTTGCTGGGGGATATTGTTTCTGGTGGGGAGCTGTGCACCTTTGATGCCCTGAAGGCGCGTTATGATCTTCCAAATGGGTATTTTTTTCGCTATCTTCAATGGGGGGGGTTTGACCTGTTGTCACTGTTTGTGTTTGTTGCCCTGCGTGGCAGTGTCTTGTCTGTTTTCTTGTGCAAAAATTCAATAAAAACAAATTTTCAAAAAAAAGTTCCAAAATATTAAAAACATCATAAAAAATATCTTATTGTGTGGAAGATCTCAGGTTATTTTGCTAAAAAATTTAAAAAATTTAAAAAATAAAATTAAAGATAAATAGAAAATAATAATGAAAAATAACTGAAAATGAAAATTGAAAAATAAAATAAATACAATTAAAATAAAAAATAAAATAAAATAAATAATAGGAAAATAAATAAATAAATAATAATGACACAAAAATAACAAAAAAGACAAAGGAAAGGAAAAAAATATATATATTTAAAATAACATAAAATAAAATTAAAATAAAATAAAACTAAAAATAAAATAAAATATATAAAAATAAAAATCAAAAATAAAAATAAAATGAAAATAAATATGAATAAAAAAATAAAAATAAATCAAAAAAATAAATGAAATAAAATGAAATGAGAAATAATAAATAAAAAATAAAAATAAGTGAAATTAAAAATGTAACAAATAAATTTACCAATTGGATAAAAAACAATTAAGATCCAGATCAATGTTGAGCCCCTCAGGTTGGAGGGTCCTCAGACGGTGTATCCACTGAGTCTCATTACGAGAAATAGCTCTCTTAAGGCTCCCTCCCCTCCAGTCGGCTTCAACCTTGTCTATACCGCAAAAGGTGATACCCCTAGGATCACTGTTGTGCATCAATCTAAAATGGTTAGACACACTGTGGTGGCGAAACCCTTTTTTAATGTTACTAACATGTTCCCGTAGTCTAACCCGTAGCTCCCTCATGGTTCTCCCCACATACTGATACCAACAAGGGCATGACAGCAAGTAAGTAACGTGGGTAGATGCACAGGTGATGAATTTATTGATCGTGTATTTTTTGCCATCCACCTGCGATTTGAATTCCAAAGTTTTCCTTTTGCGGTGCCTCGAAGTCTTACAAATTACGCATTTTCCACGACTACAAAAACCAGTCTGATCCAAAAAAGTACAAGTTTTTTCAGGGGGATTGACTACATTGTGTGCCAATTTCAGTCTCAGTGTTGGCGGTTTGGTATATATAAACTTCGGTCTGGTAGGTAAAAACGTTTTTAAAATATTGTCTTTTAAAAGTAAAGGCCAATGTTTCCTTACTATATGTTCGAGTTCTTTATGTTGCCTTGTAAACCCTGTCATAAAGGCTAGGTCATAGCCATCTGTGTTGTTAGAACTGGATTCCTTGTCTTCCAATAATTTTTTTTCCGGTCCGTCTTTCTTATATTTTCTTTAATCTTATGGAGTTCCTTGGATTTGTATCCCTTCTCCTTGAACAGTCCTATTAGCATGTCTGCTTGTTGGTTAAAGTCCTCTTTAACATCGCAATTTCTTCTTACCCTCAGTAGTTGACTTTTGGGGACAGAACTCAACCATTTTGGATGGTGGCAACTCCCAATCGGTATATACCCATTTCTATCTACATCTTTAAAATGTGTGCGGGTAAGAAGCTTTCCACCTCGTTTGAAGATCTGTAAATCCAGGAAATTAATAGAATTGGTTCCTACTGTTTCCGAGAAGGAAATGCCATAATGGTTTCCTCCGATATAAGTTAGGAAATCAGCAAGAGAATCGTGGGAACCCCCTCCATACAATGATGATGTCATCAATGTACCTATAATTTATTTTCAATAGTAACGGTCTGTTGGCCAGAATGGTTTCTTCCTGCCATTTTCTCATGAAGATGTTGGCTATAGAGGGGGCATACTTAGCCCCCATAGCCACTCCTCTCTTCTGCAATGAAAGAATGTGATAATTGGTATCGGCGCTACCTTATTAGTGTAAAGTGAATACCACAAATATCAAAGTGTCACCAATGTTATAGTGAATAGACTCCTAAATAAAATATTACATAACCAATGTGTTTAATAAAGTACAAAATTAAAACAACCAATACAGTGATAAGTGTACCATATACAATAATAGTGAACATAAAAGAAAAAAAGAAAAGAGAAAGAAAAGAGAAGGGGAGTAAACCCCTAACCACAAATGTGTTTATCAGGTATGAATTTCCTGATATATGTGCCCCATATGTGATGTAAAAATGGATATAAATACTTGCTGCTGAGTAAAAACATATTTGTCCACTAGGTGGCGTTTCCGTTAATAGCTCATGCAGCAGTATATGATATAAGAGAAAATGAGTGCTGCTAGAAAGATACGTAGAAAAAGCCACTAGGTGGCGTTGTGTAATACAACCTGTGCAGCAGATATGGATGGGGGTCTCTTCTCCGCGATAAAGGAGCAGCTCCGAGCCGGCACTTATGCCCTAAATGCTCACAACAAGAGAAGGCCCCATAATGAATAGTAAATCCATACAATATATAAAGAAAGCGCAGTACACTCACTGGTAGATTAGCGATGATCGGGATCAGAATGCAGTCGGTGCGCGCCGGGATGCTTCCGCGTTCCACGGCCGACAACCGGAAGTGACGTGGTACGTAGCAAACTCCGCCCTACGCGTTTCGTCAGAGGGACGTCAACTGGAGCGGCGTCAACTAGGCGTACTCCCGGACTTATTATAGCCGCCCGTATCCAGGTAACGGAGGGGATGGGTCAGCGCTGCCATCTTTTTACTCCCACTCCGGAAGCCATATTGCTCCTCTACTGGCTTCAATTCAGGATGTGCAAGGGAACGGCCATATTATCATCATATCCGATCAAATTAATGTGACTGAGTGTAATGCGATCCTTTATTTAATATTTCTTTTAAAAATTATATTTTATTCAAAAAAGGTCAACCTCGATTAAAAATAGAGGTTGATAAAAATTAAAATATAAAAGGACAGATTGAAAAAATTAAAAAAGAGGTTAAAAATGTATAAAAATATTTTGATTACATAAAAACTCCATATGGGAAGAAATTTAATATATAAAAGGTTAGGGTATTTTGTGTAGCTGTCATACTTAAATTTCATATATATACCAGGAAGAAATTATTAACATAACTCACTGTGAGCCTGTTCGTTAAATGGCGGACCAACCGATAATAGGTCTAAAAAATGATGAACAAACATTGGGTGATTTTTAACGGTGTTTGGGGAGTGATGCTGGATGAGAAGGATGAAGTAAAAAGAGGTGTTTATTCTAAAAGGGAAGATTATAACCTTGTGCAAGTGATTATATCGTAAGTGGGTTGTATCACTTTTAGGCCTAAAACGATGCTGGATGAGAAGGGCAAACCAAAATATAAGATTTAGTGAAAAAAATTTTTTTAAAATTCTGTGATGTGACCTAGTGCAAGTGGTTTATATTATAAGTGGGTTATGTCACTCTTAGGCCTATCTGATGCTGGATGAAAAGGACAAACCAAGATACCAAGATACCAAACTTAGTGAACAGCCAAAATATATATAAAGATCTATGAAAAAATGTCAATACTTAACATAAATAATGTGCCAAAACATATAAAAATATGTTAAAGTAATAATGATAAATAAGTGGTGGAAAGATTGTGACACCGGTTGGCGTAGATATTGTCAACACCATATCAAACAATTAGATAAGGAGGTGTAAAGTGCAAGAAGTGAGGAGGATTTTTTAGAGAATTGTTTTAATGCCAAGACAGATTAAAACAAACTAATAATAGATGAGAAGGATGGATGAAAAATTCCCCAAAAAAACAAAAATATATAAACATAAGGTGAAAACAGCAAAGAAAATATATATATAAGTGGTCGAAGAATATATATATATAAATGACTAAAAGGAAGTATAAAAGGAAAAGGCAAAAGATAAAAACCAAAACATATGGTTTTTATATATATATATATATACATACCGGGATTATTAAAACAAAAACTGATGCTGGATGAGAAGGATAGGACAAAAAAAAATTTTTTAAGAGTTTCCATACATATATGTATGTAATAAAACCAAAGGTTATTGGTAAAAACAAGGTAATTGGTAAAGAATTGAAAAAGGGGAGGGAAAAAACCCCCATCTTAAAAACCATATTACCTAAAAAAATTTTTTTAAAAAATCTAAAAATACTGGAAAAAATTGGAAAAAAATTTTTTAAAAATCATGGAAAACCTTAAAAAATGGGTTATAAAAAGGCCGGTTTAAAAAATAACGGAACTTGAACGTTTAAGTGTCTATAACTGTTTTATTACAGACACTTAAACGTTCAAGTTCCGTTATTTTTTAAACCGGCCTTTTTATAACCCATTTTTTAAGGTTTTCCATGATTTTTAAAAACATTTTTTCCAATTTTTTCCAGTATTTTTAGATTTTTTAAAAAAATTTTTTTAGGTAATATGGTTTTTAAGATGGGGGTTTTTTCCCTCCCCTTTTTCAATTCTTTACCAATTACCTTGTTTTTACCAATTACCTTTGGTTTTATTACATACATATATGTATGGAAACTCTTAAAAAATTTTTTTTTGTCCTATCCTTCTCATCCAGCATCAGTTTTTGTTTTAATAATCCCGGTATGTATATATATATATATATATAAAAACCATATGTTTTGGTTTTTATCTTTTGCCTTTTCCTTTTATACTTCCTTTTAGTCATTTATATATATATATTCTTCGACCAATTATATATATATTTTCTTTGCTGTTTTCACCTTATGTTTATATATTTTTGTTTTTTTGGGGAATTTTTCATCCATCCTTCTCATCTATTATTAGTTTGTTTTAATCTGTCTTGGCATTAAAACAATTCTCTAAAAAATCCTCCTCACTTCTTGCACTTTACACCTCCTTATCTAATTGTTTGATATGGTGTTGACAATATCTACGCCAACCGGTGTCACAATCTTTCCACCACTTATTTATCATTATTACTTTAACATATTTTTATATGTTTTGGCACATTATTTATGTTAAGTATTGACATTTTTTCATAGATCTTTATATATATTTTGGCTGTTCACTAAGTTTGGTATCTTGGTATCTTGGTTTGTCCTTTTCATCCAGCATCAGATAGGCCTAAGAGTGACATAACCCACTTATAATATAAACCACTTGCACTAGGTCACATCACAGAATTTTAAAAAAATTTTTTTCACTAAATCTTATATTTTGGTTTGCCCTTCTCATCCAGCATCGTTTTAGGCCTAAAAGTGATACAACCCACTTACGATATAATCACTTGCACAAGGTTATAATCTTCCCTTTTAGAATAAACACCTCTTTTTACTTCATCCTTCTCATCCAGCATCACTCCCCAAACACCGTTAAAAATCACCCAATGTTTGTTCATCATTTTTTAGACCTATTATCGGTTGGTCCGCCATTTAACGAACAGGCTCACAGTGAGTTATGTTAATAATTTCTTCCTGGTATATATATGAAATTTAAGTATGACAGCTACACAAAATACCCTAACCTTTTATATATTAAATTTCTTCCCATATGGAGTTTTTATGTAATCAAAATATTTTTATACATTTTTAACCTCTTTTTTAATTTTTTCAATCTGTCCTTTTATATTTTAATTTTTATCAACCTCTATTTTTAATCGAGGTTGACCTTTTTTGAATAAAATATAATTTTTAAAAGAAATATTAAATAAAGGATTGCATTACACTCAGTCACATTAATTTGATCGGATATGATGATAATATGGCCGTTCCCTTGCACATCCTGAATTGAAGCCAGTAGAGGAGCAATATGGCTTCCGGAGTGGGAGTAAAAAGATGGCAGCGCTGACCCATCCCCTCCGTTACCTGGATACGGGCGGCTATAATAAGTCCGGGAGTACGCCTAGTTGACGCCGCTCCAGTTGACGTCCCTCTGACGAAACGCGTAGGGCGGAGTTTGCTACGTACCACGTCACTTCCGGTTGTCGGCCGTGGAACGTGGAAGCATCCCGGCGCGCACCGACTGCATTCTGATCCCGATCATCGCTAATCTACCAGTGAGTGTACTGCGCTTTCTTTATATATTGTATGGATTTACTATTCATTATGGGGCCTTCTCTTGTTGTGAGCATTTAGGGCATAAGTGCCGGCTCGGAGCTGCTCCTTTATCGCGGAGAAGAGACCCCCATCCATATCTGCTGCACAGGTTGTATTACACAACGCCACCTAGTGGCTTTTTCTACGTATCTTTCTAGCAGCACTCATTTTCTCTTATATCATATACTGCTGCATGAGCTATTAACGGAAACGCCACCTAGTGGACAAGTATATTTTTACTCAGCAGCAAGTATTTATATCCATTTTTACATCACATATGGGGCACATATATCAGGAAATTCATACCTGTTAAACACATTTGTGGTTAGGGGTTTACTCCCCTTCTCTTTTCTTTCTCTTTTCTTTTTTTCTTTTATGTTCACTATTATTGTATATGGTACACTTATCACTGTATTGGTTGTTTTAATTTTGTACTTTATTAAACACATTGGTTATGTAATATTTTATTTAGGAGTCTATTCACTATAACATTGGTGACACTTTGATATTTGTGGTATTCACTTCACACTAATAAGGTAGCGCCGATACCAATTATCACATTCTTTCATTGCACTTTTGCCCTTATATCTAAGGGTTGATTGGTGGCAGCTTACACCTTCTATTTATAATACCTTTCTCCTCCCCCCCCTCATATGCACTTTAGTCCATAGCGCTGGTCATTTCCTTTTATTACTCCTCTCTTCTGTCTGAAAAACCTTTTACTGTGCCAGAAAAAATTATGACTCATTGCTAGATCAAGCGCTTGTAGGAGAAACTCCTTTTGTTTTCTCTTAATTTTGGTTGAATCAATTGCCCATTTTGCTGCTTCTAGGGCATGGTCTTGTTGGATGTTCTTATAGAGTGAGTTCACATCTATACTTACCAATAAATCGTCTTCATCTATTTCCATGCCATTTATTATTCACATAAGATGCTTACTATCCCTTAAATAGGATTGTCCTTGTTGTGCCAAGGGTTGGAAGAAGCAGTCCAAATACTCGCTGACTCTGGAAAACAAGGAGTCAACCCCGCTAATTATAGGTCTCCCTGGGGGTTGGTTTAAGCACAAAGAATTTTTGGCAACTGGTAAATCACCGGAATCCTAGGTGCATCCGGTATCAGATACCTGCTCTCTTTTTTTTCATTATTATTTATTTATTTTTCTATTATTTATTTTATTTTATTTTTATTTTAATTTTATTTATTTTATTTTTCAATTTTCATTTTCAGTTATTTTTCATTATTATTTTCTATTTATCTTTAATTTTATTTTTTACATTTTTTACATTTTTTAGCAAAATAACCTGAGATCTTCCACACAATAAGATATTTTTTTATGATGTTTTTAATATGTTGGAATTTTAAATTGATTTTAACACTGTTTTTTTATGTCTGATATGTAGAGGGAGAGGTGATGTTTTGGGGAGAATTACATGTGTTACTTTATATCATTTTAAGAGATATAATTTTAGAGATATTTATCCAAACCAACCTCTCGTTAGAAAATCATATTTTATCTCTTGTTTGACATAACATATAGCAGGAAGGATTTTTATATGGTTTGTTTCTCTCCAATCGATCATTTTCCTTGTTTATAATGTTTTAAATAAATGTTCACAATTGGGGAAGTGAGGTGGTGGACCACTAATAGAGATTGAAAACTTTGCCATATAATATCTTAATATCCACTGCTGATTAGCATAGTATCGTAGTATCACACTTCCGGTCTGATATGGGGACACCCAGCGCCTTTACACATACTAGGAAGTGATCTGAATGCTTTTGGCGTCCTCCTCCGCTCCCAATTGGTTTAAGCGCACGTCAGTCTAGTATAAATAGGTTCCGCCGCTACAAGAAGTGATGTCCTTGATGACGCCCATGATAGGCGGGCGAAACGCGTTGACATAACTTCCTGTTAGCTATTCGTCACACCACGTCACTTCCGCAAACCACCGTGGAACGCACACCGGCAGCGTACCCGGAAGTGCATCGGATGATTGTGACTACTGATTTCTACAATGCTTAGAAAATTCGTATGTTTGTGAGTAACATTTTTATGCTTTTTATAATAAATTACCCTACGGGCTTCACTATTTTCGGCACCTTCCCCTTTTTTTGCCTGAGACCCTGTGTGCAAAGGTATCTTGGAGACATCCCTTGGAGGCTTATTCCCATTTTCATCCTGGGGGACACCAAGGCTTTATAGCACCATATCTCTGAGGCTGGAGGTTGATCTGGAGGTGTCTGCTTGTCATACATAAGGCTCTTGACTTTCCAAGCACGATATTCAGCATTTTATTTATAAGTGGACTATTCACTTTTTTCTGGACTGCACCTTATTTAATAATTTTTTTGCACAGTTTTTTTGCACATATTGTCACTTTATATTTATTGCATATATATCTGGATTTACACCATATATGTGGCACATTATTGGTATATACTTGTATGAATTTCTGAGCACATAATTTTTTTCAGCACTGATGCACTTTTACATCAATATTTTAGAGGATTATAGTGCACTTTATATTTATATTTTATCTACATGGTAGCGCTGTTTTAATATTGCTATCTATATATAGGAAGCAGCCAAAGTTCCTGTTGCAGTCTAGAAAACTGGAGAAGGCATATATATATATGCATGGAAAGGACCTAAAATAAGATGTATGTAACACACCAATATTAATATACTACATAAATTCATATTGAATTTACGCAATAATCTCACTCTCATTATTGTCATTTATAGAATTGGTGACTAATCCTTGAGAAAGGCCATACCTGGCCAAAACGCGTAGGATAACCTTTCAGACTTTTCCTCTGAACCTAGTTTCAAATCCATGGAACAACAGAGAAAAAAGTCTGGCTAAAGTCACTCTTCCTCATCTGTCACAATTTTCTATACTTTTTCACTTCTTACACAATGGGCCTTCACCCATTCACCAAAATCTTTATATAATGGGTTTTCACCCATTTACTTGTCAATTTGTATTATATTGTAAATAGCTAATAAAGTGTTTATTTTACCATACGTATTGACTTACTCTTGCCCATAAAGTCCCAACCATCGGGTATGAGGCACCCAACAAACCATAGTATTATATTACGGGACGGTGGCAAAAAAACGATTATTGGGCCCTACAGAGACCAAAACCCCTTTTCCAACAGAATCAAAGGCAGCAGAAAGGTCCAGTAGCATGCCTATGAAGTAGTGGCCCTAGGTTTTAACAGTTAGTAAATCTTTGGTGAGTTTTAGTAAGTCAGGTAGGTACTCAAACAGTTGTAGACTAAGCATTTTATAAGTTTAGAGGTAAATGTGAGCAAGGAGATGGGTCTCAAATTGTTCATGCTGGTGGGGTCCAGTGGGGGCTTTTCAAGTATGAGGGTGACCCATACTTTAGAGAGAAGGGGGATGCCAGTAGAGAGTGAGAAATTTAAGATGCAAGGAAGCATAGAATAGAGCAACAGGGTCACTGTAGTAGTTGGGAAGGAACAGAGTCCAAGGGACAAATGGTTAGGCGGGCTTCTTTTGGTGACCTCTTCTGTAAATGCAGCATAAAAAAAAAACTTTTTATTTTTCCAAAGACAATACATAATAGCTTGTAGTACTGAATATTCGTTGCACTTTTTTTGCAGATATGGGGCAATTGAATTCTTCAGAGATGTTAGACAATGCATTGTCAATGCATTGCTTCCACATTTTTTAAAAATGTAATTGGCATACACATTTGCAATAATGAATGATGTATTAAAAAATAACATTTAATAAAATTGAAATGCAAATATTTTATTTGTATATTTACATCTCAAAATATGGTGGTAAAAAAAAAAAGGATTAGGTTGTCTGCTTGACTCTTTTCTGTACTTGTTTGTTCTGTTGTTAGACAGTTGATATTAAAGATACTATTCCTTTAGTTTTCGTATTGGATTTGCTTTGTGTTTTTTTAGACCCTTAGAGAACAGCATACTACAGCCATAAAAGAGGATCAAAATAAATCTAAAGATTATAGATATCTTTAAACACATAAGGGGAAAAGGGATTTTTTTGTATACTTGATTTATTGCTGCACTTGTTTAGCAGGAGTAGTCTCATTGCATTCTGCTGTTTATTTTATGATAGGTGTCGAAACATTTAGAAATCTCAAACCCTGTCACTGACCTATTCTGCTTCCCAAGTTACTAGGTCTTATGTTTTTCACTGGGTGTTAAGATCCTCATTTTAAACATGTTCCCCTTCTATTTATGTATTGATTGTGTTTTTTTTTTTTTTTTTTTTTGTTATATCTACTTGTTAATTTTTTACTCACAATGCTAATCTCCAGGACCTCCTGTCCTCAACTATTCTTTAACCACTTTACCACCAAGCCAATTTTTGACACTTTTTGTTTACAAGTTTAAATCAGTATTTTTTGCTAGAAAACTACTTAAAACCCCCAAACATTATATATATATATATATTTTTAGCAAAGGCTCTGGAGAATAAAATGGCATTTTATTGCATTATATCATTGCAATATTTTTGTCACAGCGGTCTTTCAAACGCAATTTTTTTGGAAAAATTACGAAAAGTCACATTTCAATGCATTTCACAAAAAAAAAAAACTAAACAGTAAAGTTAGCCCTTTTTTGTATATATTGAAAGATGATGTCACGCTGAGTTAATAGATAACCAACATGTTATGGTTTAAAACTGCGCACACCCGCTGAATGGCAACATACAACGGTCAATAAAAATCTCCATAGGCGACGCTTTACATTTTTCTAAGAGTTACCAGTTTAGAGTTAGAGTGTAGCTCTTTTTTTAAAATTACTGCTCACGCTCTGGCGATCGCGGTGATACCTCACGTGTGGTTTGAACAGCGATTTCATTTGCGGCGTGACTTCCATATAAGTTTTCGTTAGTGCACGAGCTAACGGCGATGGGCGGCGGCTAATTTTTTTTTTTCCTATTTATTTAATTTTTTTTTTTAATTTTAACACAGGTTTTTTTTAAAAAAAAATTAAAATCTGATCACTTTTATTGCTGTCACAAGCAATGTAAACATCCCTTGTGACAGCAATATGCAGAGACAGGTACTCTCTATGGAGGAATCGAGGGTCTAAAAGACCCTAGACCCCTCCACTACACTTCTATGTATTCAAAACGCCGAAAACTGCATTTTTGAATACACACGCTTCCGGCTTTGATCGGGACTCCATCCAGCCGGTGGACATGCCGGCTGGGTGCTCGGGTCTCCCGGTGGGACAGGAGACCCGGGCAAAGCCGCGGAAGGCGGCGGGAGGTATACGGCTCCCGAGCTGTATCGGTCATTACCGCCGGAAAGCCAACCGCCGGCTCTAAAAGATGGTACTGGGGTGATGCCTCTAGCTAGAGGCATCACCCCGGTACAACCACGCAAAGCCATTGGCTAAGAGCACTGCTCAGGAGGGGGTCAGCTGCTGGTTTTCCAGCATGTATGTCTGACAGAAGCCAGCCGAATGCTCGGCTTCTGTCGGACTGGCTCCCATACAGATGGGCTAAATGTTGGACGATGTTTCTTGAACCGGCCGATGTCGCCCGACTTAACATTTGCCTGGAGATGAGCCTTAAAAACACAATATCCAGTTCAGCTCTTAGGGCATACTATTTACGTCCAAAGAGTGAACCTTTGAGCCCAAGCTGATGGCTGCAGTAGCAGCCATCAGCCTGTGTGGGTTTTGTACAGTCAGTGACCGGTTTCAAAGTGAAAGTGATGTCGCAGCTCCATAGCTGCCTAACACTTTCACACAGTTTGCCACGTGCCCCCCCCCCCCCTCCCATGGGCAGACTCCTCTCCTCTCGTGGTTTCTAGGCTACCCAGCGCTTACTACTGCCCAGGAACACATCCCCTGACATGGGGAGAAAGATTGCAGTGAGACCAAAGCAAATCCATGCCTTGATCTTACATGAAAACAATAATAAAGTGATGTCACTTCCAGTTTCATATACACTATTTTCTGGCCAGTACAGCCAGGAGACACATCTAACCAAGCCGATCTGTGCTTGGTTAGAAAAAGCGAAGGGCAGGGGAGACATTGGGGTTTTAATATCTCAAAAAACAGTACATGTCACCTGCCCAATGCTATCACATGGAGGTTTAATAACTCCTTGTAATAGCAATCACGTAAAAATACATAAAAAAAAAAGTTAAAAAAAAAATGAAATGATAGTAAAATATAATACTTTTTCTTTAAAAAAATGCCAAAACCCCTGTTGCCTCGCACACCTGTGCAAACACAAGCCCAGGCTGCGTACCCGTATGTAAACCACAGATATGTCAGTTATATGACATATCGCCGCGAATGTCAGAGAGAGAAAAATCATTTTAGCACAAGAGCTCCCGGTTAACTCTAAGTTGAGGAGCTGTAATGGCTTTCAAAATGTCACCCATGGTGATTTTTGGGCACCATAGTTTTTGGTGATATCGCAGACGCATGCAACTTTAAACATGGAATGTTAGGTATCTATTTACTCTATGCAACCTCATCTTTTATATTTTAACCAAAAATGTGTATTATATGGTGTGGTTTTGCACTAAAATTCATTTTCTTATATTTTTTCCTGGAATATATGTGTTTAATAAACAGTTGCGCAAGTAGCACATGAAACAAAAATTTCCAACTATCACCCTTTTATTCTACAGGGCCTCTGTTTTCAGAAAATATATAATGTTCTGGGGGTGTATGTAATTTGATTACCATAAATTATGATTTTTACATGTATGCGACAAAGAAAATAATTGCTCTGGAGCCAAACTGGCTGCCTAGAACTCCCTTTTCCTTTACTTTAGACCCAGGCAATGCTTTGTCTGAGACTGCTTTTCAAGGACCCTGTTGATTGAGCTACTTCTCTGGGGCAATGGAAGCATTCTGTATGAGTAGCGCAGTGATCCCCTGTTTTTTTATACTATTTCCCCTGTGATTCTGCTGAATGGCCCCAGCTGTACCTTATAACTACCACCGTGAATCTGATGAAATGTGCTTGATGCATTGTATCACTGACTCAATTCCTGTTACACTGGATTGCTATGAAAGGACTCTAAACCTACCCCTTTTGCTGTACCATATTTCCATGCTATGATCCTACTTTTTATCCCTGGTTGCACCCTAGGTTGCTACCTCTAGACCTTAGACTTACCAATTTTTTTGTACTATTTTGCTGACTGCAATTCTGCTAATTGTCCCTGACTGTACCATACTACTGTCCTGCATCTCTCTGGATCTTACCCCAGTTCCACCATATTGCTTATATGTACTATGGAGTTCAAGTCCCATTCGGGGCAAAAACATTTTTTTTAACCAGACCTCTCTTCCACCCACCTCCAACCTAGTCTATTAATTCTTCACCCCGCTCACATCTCTTACCGTGTGAAGCCACATGGTAAGAAGTGGGGATTTAACCTTTGCCTTCAGTACTAATAAATCCTCTGTTTCTGAACCTTTAAATAAAGAACCCACAACTTTGATCTTTGTGTTTTTTTACTACAAGGCTGTAGCTCTATGCAGCACCTGCTCTGGTGAGTGCAGCCATGTTTGGAAAGTTTTCAAGTAAGTAAAAGCAGCAAGTAACCAACTATAGCACTACTTTTGATGTGAAACCTTGAGATTTGCGAAATACAGGTGGTAGGGCATAAAAAATCTCTGCTCCTAAACTATAAAAATAGCTACTACATCCAGATTTGTCTAAACCACTTTCATAGTTTCATAGTTTATGGTCTAGATCAGTGTTTCTCAACTCCTGTGCTCAAAACACACTAATAGGCCAGGTTTGCAAAAAAACTGAAATACATCACAGGTGATATAATTTGCTGCTCAGTGATTGCAGTATTCTAGTCTGCATCTTCCCATAGTAATACTTAAGCTCTGGCCTGTTAGTGTGCCCTAACAGAGAAACACTGGTCTAGATCAGCGTTTTTCAACCAGGGTGCCTTTAGGTTTGAGGTTTGCCTTGAAGTTTTTTCAGGGGTGCCTTGGCAAAATGCCTAAAAATTTCCCAGAAATTGTATACAAACCAGCATGTGGATAAAGCCTGCCTTTTAGTTACACAAAGCCACAGGTTTTCATTGTGCACCATTACAACCTTCTATCTGCCCTACAACCATTGGCACAATCAGTTGATAAGGAGGATGTAACCTGCCTAGTATTCTTGTTTGACCCTCCCCTGAACCTCTCTGTCAGCACTCGGGTTACATTAGCTGAGTGATGGAGAAAAACAGAGAGAAGAGAAACACTGGAATACTAGTCAGTACCAGTTTGCAAAAGTGTATTTGCTTTGGAAGAATAAAACCTGTCTAACGTTGGGAATCCTATATGTGTGGATGTTGCTACATTATGTAAAACAATTAGAATAGTTTTTACATTTTAGAATGGGACGCCTCAAGCCTGTGCATAATTTTTAAAGGGTGCCTCAAGATTGTCCATCATTTTTAAAGGGTGCCTTGACTGAAAAAAGGCTGTGAAACACTGGTCTAGATTAATATTCATCAATTATTTTATTTTATTCGACTTCTAACAAGAATTTGCCAGATAAAGAATGAAGCCAGTCATTCAGCCATTCTTTTCATAAAGAAGTATGGATTATGCCATTTTAAAAATTCAAACTGAAAGTCACTTGTGAATTCAGGAAGCTTCAAAAAACTCACTGGTGCTGGAGGCAGAGGCTGTACTATTGGATTTGTTTAAAGAACAGTGAATTCTCATTAAAGGAATGTAACATAGATTCTAAGGCAGTTAAACCATGAGCAGTGTTCTCCTTCCTTCTATGACTCCTTCTTGAAGTGTATAAAAACCCTAACCATGAACTCTTATTTGCTCCTTTTTGGTTTGCTAAACATACAGGTAAAGTGTTTGGTTTTATCTGTTGCAAAAAAATACCTGTTGATTTTGCCATAAATCTTGTAAACCGATTGCTTCCTGTGCTCTCAGCCTAACCTGAGTGTTATCAAGCAAGCAAAAGAAAAGCCTGAAAAAAATACAAGGATAGATAGATAGATAGATAGATCGATAGATCGATAGATCGATAGATAGATAGATAGATAGATAGATAGATAGATAGATAGATAGATAGATAGATAGATAGATAGATAGATAGACAGACAGACAGACAGATAGAGTGTATACGAATAACATACGAATAACATATTTTATAATATAACATTTTTATATAACATTTTTATAATATAATATTTTTATACAACATTTTTATACAACATTTTTATAATATAACATTTTTATACAACATTTTTATAATATAAAATACAATTTTACACTAAACTTTCTTTTTTCCCATAGGGAATAAAATGTCCCCTATGTAGTACTATTTTGGCATGACAAGTTATTTTTAAAAAAACATCAAGGTTCTTTTAAAGGATGTATGCCATATGGTGGTGGCAGCAAAAGGGTGGGTACCTTTTATTACAATTAACATCAGAAACGTAAGTCGTAAGTACAAATGACACCTCGTCCAGTATTCTACGCTCTTATCTGTACAGTGAAATTATGTTTGTACAGTAATAATTACACTAAACACAAAAGTAATTAAAGAGGCTTTTGTCAACTGTGTACGAGGCAATATTGACAACCAATGTAAAAGGGCATTAGACTGATGCAGGCCACCAAATTTAAGAATCCTATTATTTTAAGGGCAATATAGGGATCTCATGGATCACCAATGCAAATAGACTGTTTTTGTGGGTGTATAGGCCACTGACCACCAATGCAAAATGAGATACCACAGACTAAGGGCACTGATGGTGGATCCCATCAGAATCAACCTTTGGTGCCCAGTCATTGGGCCCCTATATAGGAATGTTACTTAAAGGAAACTTTTAGTAATAAAAATACTGTATGTAGGCTGTCTTTGCTTGACCTTTTATTTAAAATATTAGTTGTTTTTTTGTCTATGTTTTAAATGCTTAACTTGGAACAGGCTTGCAATGAGCCATGTTACAATGAATTTAGAACTCCTACATGCATTATTTGCACACATTTTGCTCTGTCTTGCTGCCCTCTCTTGATTTGCCCCAGTCAGGGGCTTTTTATGAAGACAGTGGGCCTGTGTGAAAGATTATAAGTTGGTTGAATTTAAAAAAATGTTGTGTGCTTAATGTGCCACAGTCAAGAGTGGGCATGGTCTTCATTGTGCTAGGGGCATTGCTAGGATCCCGGGGCACCTTTTGAGCACACCAAGTAGAAGCATAATGCAGCATGTGCAGCGTATGGCGGATAACAGTGGGTGTGACCAAATTGTGGTAAAGGTGTAGGGAGCTTAAGGGGGCTTGAATAAATTAAACAAGGTCAGTCTGTCCCCCAGTACAATTCTTCTCCCCTGGTCAATCTGTCACTGCATGCAATCCTTCACTGCCAAGTCAGTCTATCCCCCAGTATAATCCTTCCCCCACAAGGACAATCTGACCCCCAGTACAATTTCCCCCCAGGTCAGTCTGTCCCCCAGAACAATAGACTCCAGGTCAGTCAGACTTATCTAGGAGGATAGTAGTGGGGGACAGATTGACCCCAGTACGATCCCCACAATAGTTGATTTGCCCCGAATAGTTGTGGTGTAAATGTTTATCAAATACTGTTTTCACTAAGAACACACAAAAATCATTCTAAGCACACATAAACACAACATAACTTGCAAAATTCCTGTTAAATTCCTACTAAGGCTTCATTTACATTTGCAGTACTAAAGTATACACTTGTGTGAGGGCTATATGCACACACATGGGGATTCAGAGGTATTCCATGCATCCCTGTGCAGGCAGTCCCATTCATGTCAATTGGGACACAGCGGCTGCATGGACACAGTTGCTGCTCCTAATCTGACATCCATGTGGGTGCACAGACCTGAATGTAGAAAGCGTGAGTTCAGGGACATGCACCAGCACCCACACAGATGTCAAATGGAGAACAGCTGCTGTGTCTGTGCAATCACTGCTTCCTAATTATTATCAATGGGACTGCCTGCATAGGGATGCAAGGAACACTTCGGCATCCCAATGCAAACAAACACTTTTTTTAATTCCTTTGGTTTGGGGGGGGGGGGGTTGCTTTGATGAGACACCAGGGGTCCAAACAGACCCCTAATGCCTCTTTTCTGAGACAAAGAAAGGGACTTAGGATGTAGCATACTAAATCCTCTCTTTTCTGCAGCCTTGGTTGCCCTGCAAATGAATGAATAGAAGTCTTTGTAGAGACAATTCCTATTCATTCACAAACTGAAGCATAGTAAACGTTTACTATGCTCAGTAATGAACAAAGGAGTGACCAGTACTGATCAATCACAGTGCTCATTCAGGAAGGGGCTGGTAAACCTCAAATGTTATTCACCAGCCCCAACCCGCTCTCCATCCTTAGCACTGCACCGATATCCTGTCCCAGAAGCAGCTGCAGCCACTGGGAGGAGTAAGGGGGAAGCTGGCTATCAGCGCTGCAGGGAAAGGGTTGTGGGGGGGGGGGAGGGAGCAGTACATGGTGGGTAAGAGCAGCGTGGAGACCTGTATTTAGAGTTAAATCCCCCAGTGTCTCCGGAGACACTTTCATTCTTTGCACCTGTTCCGTTTTTTAAAATAGGGTTCTGCTCCGTTCCAAAAAACGGAACAGAACTGAAAGGACACAAATCGGATGTCAGCGGATGGTGATCCGTTGACATCCGCAATCCCATTGACAAGCATTATGTCCGTATATCACCCGCAAACGGATGGGGTGATATACGAACATACGGATCGGCCGTGTGAAAAAGGCCTTAGCATGCTGTATTCTTTTGGTGTGACCTATTTTGTGAACTGCTTTGAAAACATTTAATTTCTTCACTGGTGTCCTTGGCTTACTCCTCTTTCATGATGAGATCCACACAGTGACTTCTCTGGAAAAGTGCCAGTATTTTTTTCTTTTTAAAGTGAAGTCTTGACTTGTCTTGCTTCTCTGTCTTTGGCCCACTTTTCTGTAAAATGTTCAGTCTTTCATAGGCACTAGAAAGGATAGGCACAGCTTTTTGGCACTATTTGAATTATTAGGTCTAAAGATTGGACCGATGACCCACCTTCTAGCTATATTCAGCAGATCCCTTCCCAAAACAAAAAAATTAAATGCTATAAAACAAACTTTTGCAATGTATTGAATAAATATACATGTTTTGTGTCCGATTTGACTAAGTTTTAATTTGCTCACTTCTTCTTCATCCTAAAGTCACAAAGAATATCATGTTCTCTGGAGGGTTACACAGAAATGGGTGAATGTTTTATGTATAGTCCTGGTCATCTTGTGGGAAGAATATGAAATGTGCCAAAGGTTCTATAGTAGTCAACTTCACTGTATTTGTTGGTGGTGCTACCTTTTTTCTGACAAACTGTTCTGATTAAGCATACTTGTTGGCTGATTTATGTAGGATATTTTATATATATATATATATATATATATATATATATATATATATATATATATATATACAGTAAATATACACACACAAACACACAGTTTTTTTTTTCGAATGAGTTAGCTACAGGGGACTGTAAAATGTAAATTTGTCTGATCGGACTTGAAAGGAATAGTAAAGGGGGTTGTTAATGCAATTTGGTAAGAATTAAATTTGGCCAGTATCTTATAATGACATGGAAAGGGGCCTTAAGTATTTATTGAGTATTATGGTCATCTAATTAGTAGTAAAAGAATGCAAGTTAGGACATTTATGGACAACGTTGATTAAGTTTTATGACTGTAGCTGTCCACAGCCAAGAGGCATTATCTGTCACCCTGAAGATCAAAAGTAGATAAAAGGAGCTACTAAAACTGGCCAATCAGATTGCTTGACCTTATTACTGAATTGGAAAAATTTGTATATTAGGGACAGTTCTTTTGGCTAAGTTATGACAGGAGAAACTGGGTTCTCCTAAGGTGTCTGATTGTTGCATGAATATTACAAGTACCTTGTCATCTATCTTGTCTGTACCTCTGTTGGCTGTTCTAAAGTCTAAATAAATGCATCTCTCTGGATGAACTGAGGTGCTGCAGGCATAATTCACTTTTTGGATAGAGGGGTGTTGCATTTCATACCGGCTAGCAAATTCTTGCCTCAACAACAATAATTATAATAGTAATTAACACTCCTTATCCTTACTTTATGACTACAATACGGACAATATGTCCTGACAAAATTATAGTCATCTATAAATAATAATATACTACTGCACTGTCAAAGTGGAGTATAATCCTGCTAACATCTATTTATTCAGCACTTTTTATTCCACTATAAATCTAATGGTAACAGATGAATTTCACATTACTAATTCATTTTCTGGATTTGTGTAATTTGCTGTGCCACTGAGCTAGAACCAGTATATTGATAAACAGAAGGGATGAGGTTCACATTTGCTTAGTGTATAATAGTGTCATTATAAAAGGGTGGGCTCACAGCAGCCATAGTGACATTTTGAAGCTGTTTTAGTGAATGCTAACAATCTATAAACAAAAATTGAGACATTTAAGGCCCCATTCACACTGGGGCGACGCTACTTGCCGGGGCGACCTCGGAGCGGCCGGCGCGTACTTCATAACATTGAAGTCTATGCAGGTCGCTCCGGGTCGTCCCAAAGAAGCTCTGGACCCTTTTTCTAAGTCAGAGCGACTTGTGTCGCTCCTATTAGAACGGGTCCGCAGCTTCTCTATGGAAGGCGACCTACGGCGACCTGTCAGGCGACCAGGTCGCCTGACAGGTTGCCCCAGTGTGAACGGGGACTTAGAAAACATGTTTTAGTTCAATGGATTACAGTGGTGGGCTACATTGTCTAGTGTGCCCCTGTGCCCCCCTCCCCCATTTACAAAATTTGGTTTTTGGAGATATATTAGGGTTTAAAATCATGGTGCTTATTTTTTTAAATGGGCTTTATTTTAAGTTTAGGGTGCTTAAAGTGCAACATTCACTTGTTGCTGAACTGTTTTTAGACATGCCATCTTACAAAAAAAAGTTTTGTGTACTTCACACCAGTAACATTTACTTTACTTTTTAATATCCAGTGTAAAAATAAAAAGCATACACTAAGCAAAAAAATTAAAAGGCGGGCCTAAAATCAGTGTCATTGGTGCTGTATGTTGGGGTTGTAGGATGTGAGATGGTCCTGTATGTCAAAGTGGTTATAGTGTTGAAACCTTGAAAGAAAGGCATGCCTGCCTTTCCTTGTTCAATGTAAAAAGACTGACTTCCAACTACTATTAACTTTCATATTTACTAAAAGCTCATTTATTTATATTTTGATCTAAGGTACTAATTCAACTGCATTTGAAGTCTTAGAAAACAAAGGTTTTCTCCTTTTGTTTTCCTTTGGAACAAAACTGATGGAATTATGAGAAGTTTTTTTAACCTTGTGCCTTTTTAATCTAAAGTAGTATTAAACCCAATAAACGCAAATGTAAAATATTTCATCTTACAAATTCTTAGATGTGGCAGCTACATTATTTTCTATTTTTTTTAAGCTTTTTCTCTTTATTTTCACTTACTGATACAGCCAATATATAATTTTTTCAACACCCTTTAACATACCCATGTAAGGTGCCCTGCTGGATGCCCCATAATGTGCCCTAATCCTATGTAAGGTCCCCTGCTATGTGCTCTATAATGTGCCCTAATCCCATGTAAGGCCCCCTGCTATGTGCTCTATAAAGTGCCCTAATCCCATGTAAATTGCCCTGCTGTGTGCCCCATGATGTGCCCTGATCACATGCAATGCTCCCTGCACACATGTAATGTGCCCTGCTCCCATGTAATGCTCCTTGATCCAAGGTAAGGTACCCTGTTGTGTGTCCCATTATGTGCCCTGATTCCATGTAATGTAACTATACAAAACACACAGAGGGCACACCAACCTAGTGCATTATCCCGAGACAAATAATTTATTGTATAAAAACACGGTAAGTATTATACTCCCAAAAGCAACAGTAAAATGCGCATCACAGATCTAAGTAAGTTCCATCCAATGTAACACGTACAGATATAACAGTCACTGAAAACCATGTGGGCTGACGCATTTCAAGTAATTCCTCTCCTTCAGAGCCACCCAATGTATCAACAGGTATAGATATAACAGTCACTGAAGACCCCGTGGGCTGACGCGTTTAGAGGAATTCCTCTTCTTCAGAGCTACTTTGAACATGGAACTTACTGAGATATGTGATGCGCATTTTACTGTTGCTTTTGGGAGTATAATACTTACTGTGTTTTTATACAATAAATTATTTGTCTCAGGATAATGCACTAGGTCAGTGCACCCTCTGTGTGTTTTGTATAGTTGCAGTAATAGACTTCCCTAAGTCTTTGAGGGCTGCAAGGCCGTGGTTACCTGCTTCCAAAAGCTATGAAGATATAAGCATATCCATCCGCAAGGGGCCATTTTCCTAAGCACAGGAGGTATTGTGTGTGTGCCCATATAATGTGTCCTGTTCTCGTGTAATGTGCCTTGCTCCCATGTTAAATGCCCTTCTGTGTGCAACAAAATGTGCCCTGATCCCATGGAATATGTCTTGCTCTCATCTAATGTGCCCTGCTCCTATATAAGGTGCCCTGCTTCCCCCCCATGAAGTTGTGCCTTTCAACCCCATGTACTGTACCCTCCTAATCCCCTGTGCTTTGCCCTGCAGCCCCCCTGTACACTACGTATCTCAAGATTGACCCAGAATTGAGCAGCTGTGTATATTTTAACCAGTTGCTGACTGCCTACAGTATATTTACTGCGGCAGTCTGGCTCCTACAGGCAAAGCATCGTAGGTATACGTCGCTCGCCTGAAGGCCGCTAGGGGGCTAGTGCCTGCCGCCGGCGGCACGCTCCCACTCCCGATCGTCAGTGGGGAAACCGCTGCATGTGTCAGGTGGCTCTGATTGCTGCCTGACACCGGCGATCTCTCCCCGCTGAGAGAGGACGGTCAGCTGTTGTAAACACAGCTGACTGTTCTTCTCCCCGGAAATGATCACAGAGCTCATGTGATCCTGCTATGTAGGATCGCATGTCTCTGTGATCATTTCACAAGCCCAACCCCCATGCAGTTAGAATCACTCCCCTAGGGTCACATTTAACCCCTTGATCACCTATACCGTTAACCCCTTCCCTGCCAGTGTCATTATTACAGTAACAGTGCATATGTTTAGCACGGATTACTGTAGTAATGTGACTGGTACCCCCAAGAGTGTCAAAAATGTCAGTTAGGGGTCCGATCTGTCCGCCGCAATGTCGCAGTCCCGCAAAAAATCGCAGATCGCTGCCATTACTAGTAAAAAAAAAAAAAAAAACATTAAAAATGACATAAATCTTTCCCGTAGTTAGTAGACGTGATAACTTTTGCGCAAACTAATAAGAATACACTTATTGTGATTTTTTTACCAAAAATATGTAGCAGAAAACAAATTGGCCTAAAATGTTAAAAAATTTTGATTTTTTTTTTTTTTTTTTGAGAATGTCATATAGCAGAATGTGAAAAATATTGTTTCTTTTTTTTTCAAAATTAACACTTTTTTTTTGTTTATAGTGCAAAAAATAAAAATTGCACAGGTGATCAAATACCAACAAAAGAAATCTCTATTTGTGGGAAAAAAAAGGATGTAAATTTTGTTTTGGTACAGTGTGACACGACCGGGCAAATGTCCGTTAAAGTAACGCAGTGCCGAATCGCAAAAAAGGTGCCTGGTCATTAAGGGGGAAAATCCTTCCGATCCAGAAGTGGTTAATATTGATTCTATTATTTAGTGCTATTTTTAAAAATAATTGTTATATCAGCAACTTGCTAATTATTATTGGTTCTTTATTTCACCTTTCAGCACCTTATTGGGTTTGCACAATATATTCTGTGGCACTAGCACTTTACAAAAAGGTTTATGATGGTATATATGATTAGTGGTTATAAAATGTAACCTACATATTTTTTACCATTTTTTAAGAATAAGTTACTATTTACCTTATTTTATTCCTTGTCACAGACAAACACCAGGCATTGCACCTTATATTCTTTTTTTAATTTTATAACATTAATTAATTTGTCACAGATATTTGTATTTTACACATTTATATAATTTTCATTAAATTGGTGCACCTTTGATATCTGTTTTATAATCAGGGATACCAGTGCCTTTTTATCATTTTTATCTAGCTTGTATTGCATCTTGCAATTAAAAGGGCAGCAGGTTCTACAATCCAAAAAAATCCCCTAAGAACAAGGCGCCTTCACATCATCCAACCAACTTGCTAATTATACCAATGTTCCACGAGCTGAAAATGTGAACATTATTTCAGGGGTTTCCCGAGATCTAAAACTTTTTGCCAAGGGTTCCTCCAAGATAAAACAGTTGATAAACCCTAATCTAACAGCTGACTATCTGTTTATTCTAGCTTACAGAGGAATGAGATACCATTATTTGGTATTGCAATGACATAGCAGTAGGGTGGATCTGGAATTCTGATGTGGACATCTCAATGAAGTCTCTAAGAAATAAAAAAAGCCGGCATGTGATTTTTTTTTTTTTTTTTATCTTCTTGCAAACAAGCAAATCTGAAATGTCAGTTTTGGGTATATTTAACCTCTAAATGCATGACTGCTTGGAGCCAGTAATACCACTTTAAGAGAGATGTTTGCTCATACAGTGATACATTGTGTATCCTTGTTATTAATACCACTGCCATGATTGAGAGAAGGCTGAAGGGGAAGCAATCCTTTGACATGGTGTTGAGCAGAGATTTCATGAAATTCAGATGAGTTTGTCTTGGTTCAGACATTATTCTCAGCAGGCCCCACTTTGGCAGCTTCGCATTGGAATAGTAAACAGAGACTAAAAAGTGCATCTAATATTCGTGCCATATGCTTAGGGAAACATATGCATATGCCTATTGGTGTCTTCAATGTACAGTGAAAGGGATCTCATGAATAAAAATGCATGCACGAAAGCTTGACTTCTAGATGCAGTTACTCAGGAGTGTGCAGCGAAAATAACTTTTCAAATGAATTATGGTTTTTAGGCATTCTTATTAAATCTACAATATGTTTAAAACAGCTATAGATTTTATAAACAAATCCCATAATATATACAGAGGCGTCACGAGCCGGGTGCGGGGGGTGCGGGCCGCACCCGGGTGTCCGCCGGGTGGAGGGTGACACCGCTCTCTGCCTCTCTATTCTCTTATTGTGCGGGCCGCCGCCGCCGGGCCGGCATTGCATCGCCGCTGCCTCATACTAGTACAGAGAGAGAGACGTACTGTGTCAGACAGTGAGTGTGTCACTCAGTCTGCTGCCAGCCAGTGCCTGGGCTGGACTTCTTTGCTCCGCCTCCTCTGGGCCGGGCCGCGCGCCCTGAGCCTCCCCTCACTCTCTGCCCTCACGTTCAGGCAGAGCGGGCGGGGGCGGAGCCAGTTGCGGTGACGTCAACGCTAGGAGAGGAGGTGAGTGTCATGTGCCGCGGGCGGCCAGGCCGGGTGATGTGAACTTAGTGCAATTTAATAATTGATCTGGTGGCACTGCCTGGTGCAATTAATTGTCAGTCAGTGTCTGTCCCTAATGCACAGGCAGGCTAGCACAGTGACAGACTCTGACTCAGTAACCACTCAGCAAAAAACTCTTCTATCTGCATTGCATGCAGGCTGCAGCCCTACTTTTGGCAATGGTCTCTCCACTCCCCAGAAGTCCAGCCTGGACTTGGCCCACCAAAGACAGATTTTCAGTGGGCTCTGCTGCTCTGCACACAGCTCTCTCCACTCCATCCAGCAATGTAGTCAAGTCCCATGTAGTGGTTGCAGCCTGCAGTCCTTTCTCTTGTCAAGAGCAGTTTCACTTTCACAGAGTACAGCTGCCAATGCAGCCAGTTGCAGTCCTCCTTCATCCCTGGTCTCCCCCAAAATGCTTGTTGCTCCTCCTCTGTTGGAGAAGCTTTCCAGTTCAGCACTGTCTTCACTGCAAAAATAGAGTAACAAACTGCAACAAGGGGGAAACAGAGCAGGCTAAATATATATATATATATATATATATATATATATATATCTACAGTCTATAAAGTAGTCCAAACAAAAAACACATCAACCAGTCTGGCAGGCTCTCAGGGCTCTTTCACACGGTCCGCCTCCGTAGGCGGATCCGTGCTGCTCAGCGAGGATCGATCCGCCGATCCCCGCTGAGCCGGCGGATGACGGCTCCGTCTCCGCTTGCAGTGCGGAGAGGGAGGTGTCACAGCTCCCGCTGCTCTCTATGGTGGATCGGATGAGAGTGGACCGCCTCTCTGCAATCTTCCGATCCGATCCCTGAACGGATGGAAAAATAGGGTTTCCATCCGTCCAGATTTCACGCACAGGATCGGATGTGGATGGCAGCGGGTGTCAGCGGAGGTGTCTCCGCTGACACCTGCTGCCCCATAGAGATGCATGGAGGATCCGATCAGATCCGCCTAAAAAACTGACAGGCGGATCTGATCGGATCGCCCGTGTGAAAGAGCCCTCACTCTCTCAAGAGACAGTGTCAGTCATGTGAAGTAACTGTATTCCATTACATTTAGTGTTATATGGGAGCTATGATTTACGAGTTACATTAGTTAAAAAAAAACACATTATTAAAAGGGGTTGGGGTGACACCATGAGTTACCGCACCGGGTGACACCAACCCTAGTGACGCCACTGAATATATATATATATATATATATATATATATATATATATATATATATATATATAAATACAGTATCTCCTCCTTCAAAAGGTTTTAATTATTTCTTAATTATTTTATAATCATTTGCAATCATTGATATTATGCGTCCCAACAGTCCTACATTCTGAAGAAAATCTTGGGGTCCCTTGGATGATCATTGTCATCCGTGTCATTAATAAATTAAGCTCAAAACAGTTCTGGCAGAGACTGCCCTAATAAACGTCACAGGGAACGCTATCTAAAAGTAATGCCCAAAAATCACTGCACTTAGGTAAAAGTCATTGAGCAGCCATCACTTAACTTTGTATTATCAAATTGCTAAAAGGTAATAAAAACATATTCAAGTCTCATTAAACGAACCAAGCAAGTGTAAAGTAAAAGATAATATAAAAAATGAATGATTTACCTGTTAAACATATAACTTAAGCATTAAACAAATAATGTATATACTGTAAAAATGTAGAAAATAGCACATATATACTGGACTAATTAACCACTTCTGGGCCAGAACATTTTCCCCCTTAATGACCAGGCCATTTTCTTCGTTACTTTAATTGACAATTGCCTGGTCGTGCAACGCTGTACCCAAACAAAATTGATGTCCTTTTTTTCCTACAAATAGAGCTTTCTTTTGGTGGTATTTGATCACCTCTGTGACTTTTATTTTTTGCGCTATAAACAAAAAAATAGCAAGACTTCTGAAAAAAAAAACTTTCTGCTATGTAACATTTCCAATAATAAAAAAAAATGAAAAATCAAATTTTTTCATCATTTTAGGCCAATTTGTATTCTGCTACAACGTTTTGGTAAAAAAAATACCAATAAGCGTATTTTGATTGGTTTGCACAAAAGTTATTGCAGCTACAAAGATGTATGTCATTTTTATTTATTTTATATTTTTTTTACTGATAATGGCGGCGATCAGTGATTTTTAGTGGGACCGCGACATTGCGGCGGACAGATCGGACACCTCACTGACATTTTTGACACTTTTAGGGGGACCAGTGACATTACTACAGTAATCAGTGCTAAAAATATGCACTGGCACTGTACTAATGACACTGGCAGGGAAGGAGTTAACCCAGGGCGATCAAAGGGTTAAATGTGAGCTTAGGGGCTGCTTTCTAACTGTGGGGGGAATGGGCTTATGGAATCATTACAGGGACCTGTGTTACTAAATAGGAGGAGCCCTGTGATCATTACTAAGAGAACAATGGTCTGCTGTGTTTACAGCAGCAGACCGCCATTCTCTCTCCATGGAAAGTGATTGTGACTGCCTGGTGGAAATTGCGGTCGCCAGCTCCACGCCTCAGCTTCCCCACTGGTGAATGGGTGCGCCTGCCCCCAGGATCGCTTCCGGAAACTGCCGAATAGGAAAGACATATATCAGCGGTGGCTGGTTGGCAAGTGGTTAATGAACTGAATCCCCCTTTTCTCACATGAAAGGCAACAGTCCCTAAACAAAATTATCCATGATGAAATGCGTAGAGAAGGTCTTTAGAATGTGAAGTCATTACACATGTTTACTGTGGTTGACTTGAATGGAACTTCTGCCCACTGGGATAAAAAATCTGTGTTTTTTATCTAACTGCTGTTTGTGATGCTAAAGCTCAATGATAAAGTTGATGCTTTTTAACCACTTTAAGACCAGAAGGATTTGCCCCCTTCCTGACCAGGCCCTATTTTGCGATTCAGCACTGCGTTACTTTAATGGACAATTGTGCGGTCGTGCGATGCTGTACCCAAACTAATTGATGTCTTTTTTTCCCCACAAATAGAGCTTTCTTTTGGTGGTATTTGATCACCTGTGCAATTTTTATTTTTTGCACTATAAACAAAAAAAGAGTGACAATTTTGAAAAAAAAAACAATATTTTTGACATTCTGCTATACGACATTCTCAAAAAAAAAATTAAAAATCAAAATTTTTTAACATTTTAGGCCAATTTGTTTTCTGCTACATATTTTTGGTAAAATAAAATAGCAGTAAGTGTATTTTAAATGGTTTGCGCAAAAGTTATCACGTCTACTAACTACAGGAAAGATTTATGTCATTTTTATTGTTTTTTTTTTACTAGTAATGGCAGCAATCTGCGATTTTTGGCGGAACTGCGACATTGCGGCGGACAGATCGGACCCCTGACTGATGTTTTTGACATTTTTGGGGGGACCAGTGACATTACTACAGTAATCAGAGCTAAAAATATGCACTGTGACTGTAATAATGACATTGGCAGGGAAGGGGTTAACATTATGGGTGATCAAGGGGTTAAATGTGAGCCTAGGGGAGTGATTCTAACTGTGGGGGGGCATGGCTTCTGAAATGACCATAGAGACCTGTGATCCTATATAGAAGGATCATATGGGCTCTATGATCATTTCAGGGAGAAGAATGGGCAGCTGGTAAATGATTGCGGGTGTCAGGCGGCAATCTGAGCCGCCTGCCCGCTGCATCATCTTCCCCGCTGAAGAGCAGGGGGGGGAGCCGGTTGCCGCGCCCGCCCTCTACCCTCCCGAGAGCAATTTGCCTGGGAGCTGCTGCCTGCCGCAGTATATCTGCGGCGGGCGGTCATAAAGAGGTTAACAGTATCACTCTATGGAGTTGTTATTAATTATTAATGCTGTATATCTTAGAGAATTGAGGGTGTAGGTAAAGGATTTTTTACCCTTTTTTTGTTTGTTTTTTGTTACATCTAGATGCTGATGTATTTAAGCCTCCTTATAGCATGCCTCTGTCCACATACACTACAGTGCTAGCAGACTGTATGAGTTGTTTTTCACAGGGAATATTTTAATAACTGCCATCATTTTCTTTGCAGGATTTTTTTAAGGGGAGCTTCCATAAAAATGTAAGGTCTGTTTTATTGAAGACCCCACCAGCCAAAGTCAAATCAACTGCTCGGGTAATGCTGTTGCCATTTGGAGCTCTACATTAAGCAGCCACTGCAATATTTGTAGCTATTATCTCTCAAATGATACACTCTAATTTTGTTGCAAGATAAAACCTGTCGTATCTCTTTCTATTTTCTTCCTATACAAGGGCTTTGCCGGGCCAATTTCTATCAACCACATACCTGAAGTCTATGTTTTGAATATTTTGGGAATAATTGGGGATACATGGATAGGATGGGGTTTGTAAATGTGTGGTTGTGGTTTGGAAATGGTTTTGTGCACTTTGCTGACCTTTTGTATATTTATAAGACAATGCAGTGTGGTACTTTGTAAAAAAAAAAATTCACAAACTACTATTAAATCTTTTGCAATTGGGCAATTTTTGCAAAGTGGAGGGCTTTAGCTCTATGTGTTAAGAGTAAACCTTTCTATTCAATGCCTCCTCCCTAGTAAACTAAAGTTCACGGTGACCAAGTCTGCTTACAGATAGTTCCCACTTGGGGAAGGTGGATTAAGTCTACTGTTTTTTTTTTTTCTTTTCTAAATTCTTACTATGTACTCTTGTAATTTTCTTCATGTTCTTAATTGTGTGTTGTATGTTGAACCCGATAATGTGATAGCAGTAACAAATAACTGCAATAGGTTTTGTTTGAATTTGTTAATTTAAAATGCCAATAAAAAATTTAAAGGATAAAAAAAAGTGTAAACCTTTCTATAGCTATAGCTTTAGATATGTATTGGCTGTTACTTCCACTGTTTAATTTATATTACCACTGAATAAAGTATCAGGTGTCACAGCCAAAGCTACCTAAAGCCTTTTTTTATGTTGAAATTAATGAGATTAGGGTGCTAGGGTATTCTACATTTTGAAAAAATAAACTTATATTCCCGTGCATGTGACATGAGTCACTTTGGCTGAGGGGCTTGGGAACCCAGATTGCTTTAGGGAGGCTACTTGTTTAGCTTCCCCAGCCCCTCTTATGTGTAAGTCACCCTGTGTCTATTAGGGGCACAGGGTGACCAAGAACCCCAGTCTGGTCTAACTAACCAGACTCGCTGTACAACCACACCGGACTCAGCATTTCCTGTTACCCCCGGTTATCTTGGGTTCTATATGTGTGGTTTGTGTTGGGGGGGGGGGTGAGGGGCTCTTTCACTTGGGACTGTAATATTTCTGAACAGTGACCCCCAGGAAATATATAAAGATGTATTGCAGATCACTAGGATATTGCATAAAGTGTTTTCATAAACCCTTGCTAGTGGGGTGGGTGTTTGTTATTGTTAAATACCTGCATTCCAGCCGGCGTCAAGTCAGTGTCAAGGGTCAAAGCCGGGGGCGTGGCAGGAAGATGGTGCCGTGAGGAGGCTCGCTGAGGAGCTCCGTGCTCTCTGCAACGGCGTCCGCCCGTAATTAGCGGTTGTCCGGCATATCCCTCCCCGGAAACCTCGCGAGACCAGCGGCTCACCTCGGAGCTCACACACCGCCTCTTAGCACGGGGACATCCGAAGCCGGACGGCGTGCAGCTCCGCAAGCGGGGGTACGAGTGGCGGTGGAGATACACTATTGAAGCCACGAGGGTACCCCCGCGCTAGATCGGATCTTGACTCCGTGACTAGAGTGGCGAGCGGAGGTGGTGGGAGCCTCACAGAGGATTGAGAGTCTCCTAACCTCCAGCATGCCGAAGGAGCCTCTAGCTGTAGAGGAATGAATGGTGGTGGATTTCCCTCAGAGGCGTAAGTAGAGGAGGATACCTGAACAGTGCTCGTGACCAGCTCATGCAAGCTGGAGAAGTGCCCGGTGCGAGGAGCCAAGGCCTGTCGGTCCGGAGCGTGGATATCTCCACATATTTCCTCCGGGGGTCTCGGAGTGGAGGGGTGGAAGAACGCGCTAGTATGGCGCCAAAGCGACCGGCTGCAAACACCGAGGTGGCGGCAAAAAAGGACGCTAAATGCACAGGTAACAGCAAGGAAATCCAAGAACAACCTATAGGCGGAAAAAGGGATGAGATATCCACAGTATGTGATGAGTGGCCAACAGCACAGTCTCCATCACCTCAAGCCCTGCAAACGCAACCAGAGAGCTGGAAGGAGATCCTAGCCATGATGCCTACTAAGAAGGACTTGATGGAAATAGCTGCAAATATAGTAAGTTCTTTAACTACTGAAATAACCTCTTTAAAGGGGCAGATTAATAAATTGGATGGCAGGATTGTGGTGGTGGAGAATGGACAAAGTCAGCTAGAGAAGAGAGTGGAACATATTGAGGCTGTTCAGAAATCAATGGCTAATAAATTTATCATGCTACAATTACAACAGGATGACGGGGAGAACAGACAACGGCGGAACAATATACGTCTCAGGGGTCTCTCTGAAGACATCCCAAGTACGGAATTAAGGGGCAAGCTCGGTGAAATATTCAATGGCCTACTGGAACGACCCCTTACAGAGGCCATTGAAATAGACAGAGTCCATAGAGTGAGAGCTCCCCATAGTGTGGGGGCGGATTTCTCCCGGGACGTATTAGCAAGGATTCATTTTTTTGCTCAAAAAGAACAAATTATGTTGAAAGCGTGGGATAGGGGCCCCTTTGATTACGAAGGGTCAAAGATCAGGATCCTGCCAGACCTTTCTAAGAAGACACTAAGAATGCGTGCAGCGGTCAAGCCTTTGCTTGAAGAAATTCGGAAAGCAGGGGCAATTTACCATTGGGGACACCCATTCCACATAAGGATAAAGAAGGGGGACTCTATGTTTATTTTGAGATGGCCTGATCAGTTGCAAGGACTTTTTTCTTTCTTAAAAATACAGCCAATTGAGGTAGCAGATTGGCTAGATGTACTAACAGCGTAGAATAGCTCTCGAGGAATTAAGTAGCATGAGGGAGAGGGTGGATATGCAGATGGGCCGAAGCTGGGATGTGTTGAATAACAGCGGGTCATGTTAATTCAAGTTGATGGGTAGACAGGTGTCAGCTATCTGTTAATTGTAATGGCCGTAATTACGGGGAGGGGGTTTTGCTGGGTCATACATACAAGGGGTTGGGGATAAGGGTTGGAGGGGGGGTGTCATAAGATGGGTTTGGAATTTATAAATTAATGGGTGTTGTGATATATGACAATGTGGTGAGGTGAGATATAATTTATTATTGAGCACAGCATGATACCCATCCAGAACCCCCCAAATCCAAACCCACCCGATACAGTTGTGTGAGAAGGGCGGACGCCCAGGGACGCACGGACCCTCGGAGGTCCGTTGTTATGATTTTTGTCCCTTGTTTTTTTTTTTTTTCTTCTTTTTTTCTTTGCTTTTTTTTTTTTTTTTTTTTTGTGTGGATGTTGTGTTGTTTGTAAAGGTAGAAAGAAGTCCTCCTCACGGCGCGCATCTTGATTGCCCGCCCAAATAGGACGCGTCTTGGTACGCAAGGTCAAGAGTAGACCAAAGTTAGTCAAACACACTGACACACCGGTAGTGGGGGGAGCGGAAGGCGGAGGGGAGCGGGGAAGGGGATAGGGGGGGGTCACCCCCCCTTTTTTTTTTTTTCTTCCTTTTGCTTTCTCCCGGTTTTCTCTTCTCTTGTCCCTTCCCTCTCTCTCTCCTTCTCCCCTCTCCCGCCCCAGTCCCCTCTGTACTATATAGTGGAGTTTTAGTGGGAGGGGAGTCGTGAGATTCCTGCCAGTTTAGTAAGACAGGAACATAAATAAGACAGGGAAGGACCAGGTAAGTAGGTGGAGGAATGCAAGGTACTAAAATTACGTCCCTAAATGTCAGGGGGCTTTCGACCCCCGAAAAAAGTTCACGATTGCTGCTGGATATGAGACGCAGTCGAACACAGATTGCATTTATTCAAGAAACATACTTTAAATATGAAAAAATTCAAAGGTTACACAATAAGAACTTCCCATGGGCATACCATGCCCCATCCCCAATAGCAAAGTCAAAGGGAGTTAGCATTATTATAGCAAAAGAGGTTGCTTGGACCCATATCGACACGCGCTCAGATCCACAGGGAAGATATTTAATGTTAAAAGGCAAGATTGGGAATAAATTGATCACTTTGGTAAATACATACTTCCCTAACAGTAGCCAGCTGGCATTTTTACTACTTCTGACACCAATAATCCTTGAATTCCAAGAGGGTTCGCTAATTATGGGTGGGGATTTCAATTACGCGGCCGAGCCTATGTTGGATACGTCAATGGGAATGTCACATTTACCATACGCTCGGTTGAAAAAACTCAGCAGGGAGTTGTCCCTGCTTAATTTAATTGACCCCTGGAGAATTATGCATCCAGAGGAGAAAGACTATACGTATTTCTCCCCAATACATAATAGATATTCTAGGATTGATCGGATTTTGATTTCACAGACAGAGCTATCCAGAGTAGTGTCGTCTCAGATTGGATCTTTCTCCATGTCGGATCACTCGCCTATTCATATCACAATAAATTTTGAAGCAGGCCCAAAAAGGCCACCGACATGGAGATTGAATGAACTCTTAGCACAATCAGTGGACACAAAAATGGAGATTCAGACAGAATTAGAAAGGTATTTCCAGGAAAACACGAGTGAGCAAGCGACGCCATCGAGCATTTGGGAGGCACACAAGTGTGTCATCAGAGGAGTGATGATACGGTTGGGTACCAAACGCAAACGTGAAAAAGAGAGAGAGATTGCTGAGTTGTTGGCTCAGATAGAGATTTTGAGTTTAGTGCATAAAAAAACAGTAGCGAAGATACAACTGTCGCCCCTAACGAAGGCCAGGGAAAAACTCAATGAATTGCTATATGAGAAAGTTATGAGATCTTTAGTGGCACAAAAAAGACATTTCTATGAATATTCAGACAAACCGGGGGTGATGTTGGCCCGAGCCTTAAGGGGACCGCAGAAACGTACGGTAATCAACCATATACGCGTAAAGGGGGGACAAAAAATATCTGGAATAGCAGAAATTGCAGAGGAATTCAGCAGATTTTATCAAGGACTATATGACATCGCCTCCTCGGAGCCAGCCAGAGGGGGGGGGGGGGGGGCTGGCTTCGATGAGGCGATCAAATATATCAAAAATTCGGACATGCGGGCATTGGACCCGGACCAGGCGAGCGTGATGGAGGAGAGGATTTCAGAGGAAGAGCTTAAGTTGGCCTTTTTGCAAACAAAACCACACAAAGCCCCCGGCCCAGACGGTTTTTCTTTTCTATATTATAAGCAATTTTTTGAGATCCTAAAAGCTCCTCTATTAGCGCATTTGAATTATATTGGGGAGGGAGGAAGTATGCCAATAGATTCACTACGGGCGTACATCACCCTTATCCACAAAGAAGGGAAGGATGCAACGATATGTGGAAGCTACCGTCCAATCTCCTTGCTGAATTTGGATACCAAGTTATTCGCAAGGATGATTGCGAACCGGCTTCTTCCATACATACCGAGCCTAATCCATTATGATCAGGTGGGGTTTGTCCCTACAAGGGAGGCGAGGGACAACACCACCCGAGCAGTGGACCTAATATACAATGCGCAACGACGGAAAGTGCCAATGATGCTGTTGGCCGTAGACGCCGAGAAGGCTTTTGACAGGGTGGCCTGGAATTTTATCAGGGCCACCCTGACTCATATTGGCCTAGGAGAAAGAATGTTGACTTACATCATGGCATTGTATTCTAGGCCCTCGGCGGCGGTTAGGGTAAATGGGTGGAATTCTGACTTCTTTCAGATTAAAAACGGCACTCGCCAGGGATGCCCTCTGTCCCCATTGATTTTTATTCTTGCGCTAGAGCCCCTTTTATGGAATATATGTCAAAATGCGGAAATAGCGGGACCTAATGTGGCAAAGGGACGACACAAGGTGGCAGCGTATGCAGACGATCTGCTATTTTTTGTGACAGAGCCCGAAAAAACACTCCCACAAATACTAGACGCTATCAGTAAATATGGAGAGGTATCCTTTTTTAAAATAAACATATCTAAATCATCGGCATTAAACGTCTCCATACCTGCAGGAAAATATAAGAACTTGCGGCAATGTTTCCCTTTCCAGTGGAATAATCAATCAATAGAATACTTAGGAATACATATTACTTCAAATCCTTCGGATTTGTTTGAGGTAAATTTCTCCCCACTTCTGAAGACACTGAGGACTGATGTACAGAAATGGCAGACATTGGTATTGTCATGGTTCGGCCGATGTAGTGCTTTAAAAATGAATGTGTTGCCCCGACTTTTGTACGTTATACAAGCTGTGCCAATTACAATACCAATGGCTTTCTTTGTTCAGGTTAAAAGATTATTTCGAAATTTTATCTGGGCTAAAAAATCTCCCCGTATAGGGATGCAGATCTTAACCCTCCTGAAGGCAAAGGGAGGGGTGGGATTGCCTGACCTGTTACTGTACTATAGGGCAGCCCATCTTATGAGGGTGTATGATTGGCACTGTAACCAATCACACAAACAGTGGGCACACATGGAAAGAGAGATTATGAATTCTCCTACACCATTGGCCCCATGGACTCCCATTCTGAAAACAGATAAAATACTTTCCCACCCGACAATAGGGGCAACGTTACATATAGCAACAAAACTACAAAACCATCAAGCAGTAGCACCTTCGATCTCACCCTTGACGCCGTTGGTAGGAAATTCCTCTTTTATCCCTGGGAATACCAATGGGAAAATCATAGAGCTAGCCAAGGCAGGTAGAGCACGTCTGAGGGACGTATGGACTCAAAATGATCCACCAACTACTGAAGAGAAGGGCCCGAAGGGAAGTTGGACATTTTTAGTGCATTCCAAATCAGACACTATTGTAAACAGTTACAAAATAGGGGGTATATTCCAAGGTCATTAACACCATTTGAGTCTTTATGTGAGGGTGGGGAGCGAATTCCGCATGTACTATCTTACATGTACTCGCTTTTAGGGGGTACACAGGACTTACACCGCCCGAGTTTTGTGCAGAAATGGGAGAAAGATCTTGCTGTCTCTCTCAATCAACAACAAGTAAACAAAATCCTGAGACTCGCTCATAAAGCATCAATTGCCAGCAGATATCAGGAGATTAGTTATAAAGTTTTAACCAGATGGTATAGGGTGCAGAGGATCCTGCACAAAATGGATCGAAAACACTCGGACAAATGCTGGCGATGCGGAGAAGTGGGGGGGACTTTGTTACACATATTTTGGTCATGCTCAGCAATTGGGGAGTTTTGGAACGAGGTGGCCCGAATAATTGAGAAATTAACAATAATTAAGGTAAGAGAAGATCCGGCATTGTGCCTACTACATTGTACGAGTAACTCTATTAAAAGATATAGAAATTCTATTTTGATACATTTATTGAAGGCAGCGAAGGCTTGTATACCGGCTATGTGGGGACAGACACAGAGCCCAACAGTACGCTTGTGGCTCTCCAAAATAAGGGAGATTCAGAGGATGGAATCATTAACTGCAGCACGGTTAAGTATGGAAGAGCGACATAGGGTACGATGGCAACCCTGGACGCTGTTCACATGCTCAGAGGAATACTTACAGGCAGTAGGTTAGGGGGGCGGGCGCGGGGGGGGAGGGGGAGGTGGGCTGGAGAGGGCGGGTGAGAGGTCATTTTTATTTTAATTTTAACTTTCTTAATTTTTTTTTTTCTTCTTTCCTCCTTTCTCCCGCGATCTTCTGTCTTGCTCTCTCTATACCTGGTGTGACAGTGGAGGAGGTAGCTCTGGGAGGTTTGACAATTAGGCGGGTTATCCGGAATATATGTTGTGTATGTCTTGTCTGGGATAGGGATTTTTCTCCCCCATCCCTTTTTTTTTTTTTTTTTTTTCCTCTACTCTCTTCCTCTCTCCCTCCGTCAAGGACGGGGGAAGAGGAAGGGGGAGGACTGTCTTCCTTGTGCCGAGGAGGAACGATTTATTTGTCGGCGCTTGTGGTGGTTTTTTTTTTTTTTTTTTGGTAGTAGTTCACGGATGAGTTTGGATTTGTGCGGTCTGGTGACACGGGGGGTCAATTAATGTGTTTTGATGTGGGGTCCCACGAACTGAGTGAAATGTTCACGGTATATGACATGGGGGGGAGTAGGGAAGGGTTCCACCTCCCCTCCTCTTATGTTTTTGTTGTTTTTGTTTTTGTGTTACATTATGTTCTTATTCACTGTTGGGAGAGTACAAACCTCCTTCTGCCTGCCGGGCCGAAGGTGAAAGTGCACTAATGGAAATTGAAGAAGGTATTTTGATCCCTTTTTTTTTTTTTTTCTTTCTTGGGCAGAAGGCCAGAGTGCACTAAGGGAATCACATGGTGTGCATCCTCTAAAGGAAGGGTTTTTTTTTTTTTTTTTTTCTTTTCTTTTCTTTTTTTTTATGTGTGTCTTGTTTATTTCTTGCTGGGATGGGGGGAGGCTGGGCGAAGTGGTGATGTAAATGTTGTCGATGTATTGTAGATAAGTATGTAATGTATTTGAAAAACAATAAAATGTTGAGTTAAAAAAATACCTGCATTCCATTGTTCTATTGTTCATGTCTGCCTCGAGTAAGCTTATTATGGCATGTGTATGTTTGTGTTTATTGGCTAAGGGGGGGGGGGGGTTGTCAGAGTGTATATCTCCTTCTGCTTTGTGTTTCAATAAACAGTTTGATTCTGGTTAGACTCCAAAACTTGTACTGTCGAGTTCTTGGGGTAACTATAGCCAGATTCACGGATCCCGTGTTCCAGAGCTTAGGAAGTAGGTTCTTGGTGGAGATACCCAGTCGGGGTGTCCGGATTCCGTCACATTGGTGGCAAGCGCTGGGGTGCTTCCTGCAGTCTGGGACATCCAAACCTCCACCGGGATACAAGATTGGGAAAGCAGACATTGGTCGACCCAATGGAGAAATATGGACCTGGCATCAGAGTTCGAGGGGGTGCTGCGGATCGCCCTTTCAGTATACCCCAGGATGGTATCTGCGGATCAATACCTGGAGCTCAGGCAGCACATTCGGGTGGAGCTCTGGCTTGGAGCCCTCCAGCTTGCTGGTATATACCAGGGCAAGTGCTTTCCAACCCCAGGGCAATGGGCCAGTGACCAACGGGAGTTGCGGATGGCATTCCTGGGAGAGCGGCCCCAGGAGCAATGGGTATCCGAGTTGGAAAGCTGGTCTAGCAGGAGACAGAGCTGAACAATCAGTATCAGGCTCTGAAATGGCACACAGATCAGAAATATTTAGGAGAGACATCAGAATGCTCTCCGGAGGGATATGACTTTGGTGGCCCTGGATTGCTGTGGGAGAGCCTTACAGATGCGTTTGTGTTTGGTGATGAAGGGGAACCTACCCTTGAGGACCTGCGAGAATACAGAAAAGCTATAATCCATCTCACAGGGGTCTCAGAGCTTGAACCTGATCTAGAACACTTGCTAAGGAAAGAACAGCATCTGGAAAGGGCATACAGGAAACTGCTAGAACACATTCAGCAGCATGCCTTAGAGTCGGCAGTGGAAACTCCGGAGATTGCTGTTCCCAAAGCTGAAGTGCTGACAACAGGGCAGAGCTCTGCTAGCCTCTGCCCAGCGCCAGTAACATCTTCGGGATTCCACAGACAGGAGATGGTGAATTTCGATCCCCAGACACCACCAGAGACTGGGGATTAAATAGACTTTTCTGTTGTGGAGGAACAACCCGGCGAGCCTCCTGCAGAAGAGCTGACTTCAGAGCATGGTGCTGTGGACCCCTGCATACAACAATTGGTGGCCCTGAAGGATTTATGCAAGGCCACCTATGTTTCGCTTTACTGCCCAGTGGAACAGCTGGCAGCTGGGCAGAATGCTACTGGCCTCTGCTTACAACAATCATCTCCGCAGGAGCTCCAGGGTGAGAATGCAATCGGCACCTCACAACTGCAGCTTGAGCTGATATCAGTGGATGGGGCTGCGGTATTCACCGACAGCAATCCAGCAGAAGAGCTGGAAACAGAGCAGAGTGCTGCTGGCCTCTGCCCCCAACTAACAGAAGATGTTTTCCCTGTGGTAGTGGATGGGACTTCGGTTTCCACTAACAAAACCCAAGAAAAAGGTCAGGCATTGGGACAGGAGGATGTCAGCCTTGTTGTACAATCACTGGCGGATTCTCATCGAGAAAAAGTGTATGAGACTACAGTCTCAACCTGGATACCCCAGGGATGCTGGGCAGTCAGCCCAGAACCTCAACAGCATGATGGAGTGAGCCCAGCCACCCTGTCTTCTCTCCAGTGGCTAAATGGACTCCAGAGAGAAGGACCAGTCCACGCTTCTCCCCAGCAGGGGTTGTGTTCTACGAGAGAGGCAGAGGTTGGCTTGGTGAGTAACGATCTGTTTCGGACAATTTGTTTGGGGTACTGTGTGGGTGTAGACATTGGGGGACTGGAACTACAGACTAACTTCGAAGTCAACCCGTTTGGGGTCTCCTTCTGTGTTAGTCTCCTGCCGAAAGAGGAGATATGTGATGTGAGTCACTTTGGCTGGGGGGCTTGTGGAACCCAGATTGCTTTAGGGAGGTCCAGCTTTCCCAGCCCCTCTTATGTGTAAGTCACCCTGTGTCTATTAGGGGCACAGGGTGACCAAGAACCCCAGTCGGGTCTGCACTAATCAGACTCGCTGTACAACCACACCAGACTCAGAATTTGGTGTTACCACGGTTATCCTGTGTTCTATATGTGTGGTTTGTGTTGGGGGAATGAAGGGATCTGTCACTTGGGACTGTAATATTTCTGAACAGTGTCCCTCAAGAAATATATAAAGATATATTGCAGATTGCTAGGATATTGGCTAAAGTGTTTTCATAGACCCTTGCTAGTGGGGTGGGGGTTTGTTATTGTTGAATACCTGCATTCCATTGTTCTATTGCTCATGTCTGCCTTGAGTAAGCTTATTATGGGATGTGTATGTTTGTGTGGATTGGCTAAGGGGGAGGGGTTGTCATAGTGTATATCTCCTTCTGCTTTGTGTTTCAATAAACAGTTTGATTCTGGTTTGACTCCAAAACTTGTACTAAAAGCAATAATCACAAAACAGGCGCTCCTGGGATGCTTGTAGGGTGGAGGGATAGAAGTAAGCCTGTGAGGCTCCCCAGTTCTGCTGTTAGCCAACTAATGGCTCAGTAAAGAGATTCGCACCCAGGGCAGCCATAGGAAAAAAATACAGTCCAGAAGTCAAAGCAAAAATCACAAATCTGGCGCTCCTGGGGCGCCTTTAGGGTGGAGGGATAGAAATAAGCCTGTGAGGCTCCCCAGCGTTTTTTCTGCTGCTAGCCAACGAGCATAGGAAGGGTGCTGATATGGACAAAATTACATGAGGAAGGCAGTGCATGAACCACACCAGGATGCAAATGATAAGGAAGTTAGGTGAACATCCAGTATAGAAAGGGTTAACAGTTTTTTGGTATTGATAACCAAAAAACTATGTACATAAAATGCTTACATCCCCCTTGGCTGGAGTGGACAAGGGTACCTGGCAGCAAGCAACACGAGTGCGAGGAGGTCAGTCTCCCAGGACTGCTGAGCAGTGTGTGCATAAAGTCGGAAACCAGCCGGCGCGAGGATGAAAGGACTCTGCTGTAGTTCCGTAGGGGTGACATCAGCTGGACAGGCGCCACTTGCGGGGAAATACCAGGAACCAGGGCGGACCACAAACTATATGGTTGCCATATAGCTTGTGGTCCACCCTGGTTCCTTTTTGTTAAAATTAGAAAACATAAATAAATAAATTGGAAAAAAAAATAAAAAAATTTTAGCCGCCCCCGTCGCCGTTAGCTCACACACGAAAGAAAAAGTATATGGAAGTCGAGCCGCGAATGAAATCACTGTTCAAACCACACATGTGAGGTATCGCTGTGATCACCAGAGCGTGAGCAATAATTTAAAAAAAAGAGCTATACTTTAACTCTAAACTGGTAACCGTTAAGAAATTTTAAAACATCGCCTATGGAGATTTCTATTGACCGTAGTTTGTCGCCATTCCATGGGTGTGCGCAATTTTAAAACATAACATGTTTGGTATCTATTTACTCAGCGTGACATCATCTTTCACAATATACAAAAAACATGGGCTAACTTTACTGTTTATTTTTTTTTTTAAATGCAGTGAAATATGTTTTTTCCAAAAGGCGTTTGAAAGACCGCTGCGCAAATACCGCGTGACAAAAAATATTGCAATGACCACCATTTTATTTTCCAGAGTCTTTGCTAAAAATATATATATATATATATATATATATATATATATATATATATATATATATATATAATGTTTGGGGGCTCTAAGTAATTTTCTAGCAAAAAATACAGATTTTAACTTGTAAACAAAAAGTGTCAAAAATAGGCTTGGGGCTTAAGTGGTTAATCAATTTTCAGGTATATACCATAGTTTGTAGACGGCGGCGATCTGCGATTTTTTTTGCGGTACTGCGACATTGCGGCGGACAGATCGGACCCTTGACTGACATTTTTGACACTTTTGGGGTTACCAGTGACATTACTGCAGTAATCAGTGCTATATATATGCACTGTTACTGCAAAAATACACTGGTAGTGAAGGGGTTAACTTTATTTGAGAGGGAGGGGCTGTGTGTGTCCCTAGGGGCGTGCTTTCTACTGTGATTGGCTGTGGCTTGAGCTGTAAGGACACTGATCAACGGATCTACATAGTAGATCCGTGTGATCAGTGTCTTTACACCGAGGAGAATGACAGGCAGCTTGTTTACACAAGCTGCCTGACTTTCTCCCTCTCCCCCGCCGATCGCAGAGTGGCCGGCGGACATCGGGTCCGCCGGTCACACGCGCGGGGGGGTCCGTGATCACGCGGGGGCGCGCACTCGCTCCCTAGACCCTCACAAGCAAGCGACGTAGCCCTACGTCACTTTGCCTGTGAGGGGCTGACCGCCGACGTAGATAGTCGTGCGGCGGTTGGCAAGTGGTTAAAAGCACTTTGCACTGTTACACTTTTTTGTAGCTGCTGACTTTTAATAAACAAAAAAGATTTACGCCACCTTTTTTTGTGCCCTCTCGGCACTCAGGAATTATAGCAATTCAAAATTCATTTGGGACCTCTGCTGTTCCGATTTTTTGGAACCAGCGTGTGTTCCAATACCCAGGAGACTAATTAATACTGGTTTGTGATTATGTATGGTTGACAATAGGAATTATGTTAAAAAAATAATGTTTTTATTGAATATTTACATTTTTTAGCAATATTTTCACAGTGCCTCTACTGTGATCATCATTTTGTTTACCATAGCACAGCTCACAATATTTATTGTTTGGATTGATATTCTATGTAGCACTACCCCCGCAGGAGCCGCTTGAATATTGGTGCCCGAGGCTTCCACTAATTTATACACAGCCAGTTACAGGGTATTTTCACACAGGCAGGTGCACACACTTCTCCGCTCGTTGTTCTCCAATGACCAGTCTAGGGGATTTGCTTTTATGTTTCATTTGGAGAAGTTGAATATTAACTTGGAGAAGGGAATAGGATACTCAAAATTAACTATTCACAGGTGAGGACAACTCTCTCAATAGAACAGTGTATCAGATTATCAGTAGGACCATACAGCAGCTGTATGGAATGAACAAGTCCCTTTGTAGCTGAAGGAACTTATTGAACTTTGCCTCTTCAAGACACTAGCCAGTGTCCCCTTTAGCGCACACCCAACAGCTGACTTCTAGCAGTAAAAGTCCCAGGGATCCCCTGTGGGGGTCTGTACTCACAAGGCTCCTGAAGCACCAACGGCAGTCTTCCTCAGTAGTACCAGACAGGATCCATGGACGTCCCTCAGTCAGCTCTCACAAGAATCATGGGTTGCAGCTTCAGTATTTCAGGCCCTCAGGTTGACCACCTGAGGCCGCATGGCAGCCTGTGCAGAGAAGGGGCAGCCCCCTCCCCTCCTTGACCTCTCTCTCTCTCTAGAGAAAGACCCAGAGCCCATGTGCTCTTCAGATATAAATACAGTTACCCAGAATGCTTTTGGGCACATCTCCTTCTAATTGGCCAGGGCTCTATAGACATCCATGCTCTCATCTTCAAGGTTTCCTCCCACTGTCCAGTACAGCCCATAGCTACCAGACCAGTGTGAAAATTTCAAGACAGCATGAGCAGCACCAGAACACACTGAGCAGACTCTACCAATCAATTACAACTCTCTGTTAGGGATGGTCGAACTTTTGAAAAGTTCGGTTCGACCAGAACACCCGAATTTCCCAAAAGTTCGGTTCGGATTTCAGAACCCCATTGAAACCCGAACTTCGGTAATCAAAAAACACAATTTTTAAGCCCTAAAACCCAAAAAATGCCCCTAAAAAGTGCCTAGGGTTCTGGGTCATGCCCCATTAACTATTAATCACACAAAAAAAAGTTCTTAAAAATTGATAAAAAAGCCAATTATTGAAAAAAAAAAGAGAGAGATTTTTTTATTTTGACTTTGGATTTAGTATCTGGGGGGTCTAAAAGGTGTACATGTGAAGTTTCAGCTCTGTAGCATGTCCAGGACCATGAAAAAAAAAAAGATAATTTTTCAGTAGAACAAGGATGTGGGACCCTCCTTTTACACCTATATGATCTTTTTTTCTGGTTCTGGACATGCTACAGAGCTGAAACTTCACATGTACACCTTTTAGACCCCCCCCAGACACAAAATCAAACAAAAAAAGTTCTTAAAAATTGTCATTTTTGATAAAAAAGCCAATTATTGAAAAATTAAAAAAAAAAAAGCTTCAAAAATTTAGTTTCTGTGGGGAAAGTGTTAAGTGTAAGGGGACCGTAGTGTAGTGTAGGGTTAACTGTCAGTGACTGCTATGGCAGGGTGACAAAACCCTTCCATAGCAGGGTGACCGCTATAGAGAAATTATCATTTCTCTGAATTGCTTCGGCACACCCATATGGCTTCTCACCAGACAAGCATTTTTTATGCTGCAGGGGCTGCCACTGCCAGTGCTTTTTTGAGGACATGTTTGATGTCAGACATGACATCTGAACATGTGTATAGGGGGTATATATACACATATATGTCTGTATATATACCCCTAGACATATATAGGTGTGATAGTAGCAGAAATAAATGCTTGCGCTAATGAAATCATTTACAGTAATATATTTCTGCTACTATCACACCTATATATGGCTAGGTGTCTATATACATATAATTATGTGTGTATATATACCACTATACACAAGTTCAGATGTTTTGCCTGCCTCAAAAGAACCCCAAAAAATGCCAAAAAAACGCTAGCGTCAAAAAAAAAAATGCCCAGGTGTGTTTTTGCTGGCATTTTTTGGGGGGTTTTGGAGGCAGGCAAAACATCTGAACTTGTGTATATTGGTGTATATACACACATCCATATATTTATATACACACCTAGACATATTTAGGTGTGATAGTAGCAGAAATATATGCTTGCGCTAATGAAATCATTTACAGTAATATATTTCTGCTACTATCACACCTATATATGGCTAGGTGTCTACATACATATAATTATGTGTGTATATATATCACTATACACAAGTTCAGATGTTTTGCCTGCCTCAAAAGAACCCAAAAAAACGCTAGCGTCAAAAAAAAAAATGCCCAGGTGTGTTTTTGCTGGCATTTTTTGGGGGGTTTTGGAGGCAGGCAAAACATCTGAACTTTAGAGGTGTACCGAACTGTTCGCCGGCGGACAGTTCCCGGCGAACTTAGCATGTTCGTGTTCGCCGCTGTGGGCGAACATATGCGATGTTCGGTCCGCCCCCTATAATACATCATTGAGGCAAACTTTGACCCTGAACTTCACAGTCAGCAGGCACATTTCCAGCCAATCAGCATACCTCCCTCCCACACCCTCCCACCTCCTATAAATAAGCAAGGGCAGCATCCATCTTAGATCATTCTGAAGCAGTGTGTTAGTGAGAGCAGGGAGAGCTGCTGCTGCTGCTGCTGCTGTTAATAGCTAGGGACAGTTGTTAGTCAGTGTTCCTGGTCTTGCTAGTCAGTGTTCTTGGTCCACTACTGCTGTAAGGACAGCATCTTGACAGCACCCCAAAAAGCCCTTCTAAGGGTTGGTATTTGTGTATTTTTTTTTATATATATACAGTATATATATATATATATATATATATCTAGTGTCCCCAAAAGCCCTTTTAAGGGCTGGTAATTGAGTTTTTTCTTTTTATATATATATATATATATATATATATATATATATATAGTGCCCCCAAAAGCCCGTTTTAGGGCTGGTAATTGAGTATTTTTTTATATATATATATATATATATATATATATATATATATCTCTCTATTGTACACTGCAGTTGCCTGCCCGCTGTGTGTGAGAGGCCACAGACCCACCACAGACTGTACTGTGTGCACACCACACTCATTTCGGCTGGCACAGGCACAGTACCTTGCATTTTAAAAAATATTTTTTTTTCCTCTGTCATAATTGCAGTGAGTGCTGTGTCAGGTCCACAGAGTGCACTGTACCCACTGCAGTGCACTGCCCACCACTGATATATATACGGTGGCACAGCATCTTGTTGCAAATTGAAAAAAAAATATATATTTTTTATTATTGCAGTTGCCTGGGCTGCCAGTGACTGTCAGGTCCACAGAGAGTGTACTGTGCCACTGCCAACCCACCACTGATATATACGGTGGCACAGCAGCTTGCAAATTAAAAATATATATATTTTTTTATAATTGCAGTTGCCTGGGCTGCCAGTGACTGTCAGGTCCACAGAGTGTACTGTACCCACTGCCCAACACTCCTATAGGGTGGCATAGCACCTTGCACTCATAGTACAACACATTAAAAAAAAAAATGACAGGCAGAGGCAGGCCACCCCGCAAGGGCCGTTGTGGTCGTGGTGCTGTGATTTCCTTAGGCCCTAGAATAATGCCCAGTGTTCAGAGGCCACCACAGACCCTGAACTCAAAAAATTCTGAGGACATAGTTGACTGGCTTACACAGGACACCCAATCGTCTACAGCTTCCGCTTGGAACCTTAATGCACCATCCTCCTCCAGCTCAGCTTCGGGCACCTCTCAATTTACCACTCGCCAGCCCACCGGCACCACCACCAACACTAGCACCACAGCCGCTTCACTTGATCCGTCAGAGGAGTTATTTTCACATCAGTTGGAAGAAATAAGTGATGCGCAACTATTAGTGCCAGAGGATGTAGATAACGGGGATATGTCTCAGTCAGGCAGCATTATACACATGGACGTACATTGTGATGATGATGATGATGTTGTACCTGCTGCTGCTGCCTTTGCTGAGTTGTCAAGTGAAGCGGCTGATGATGACGATGTGTCTGTGGATGTCACCTGGGTGCCTGCTCGAAGAGCAGAAGAAGAGGGGGAAAGTTCAGATGGGGAGACAGAGAGGAGGAGGAGGAGACGAGTTGGAAGCAGGGGGAGGAGGTCATCGCAAGGAGCTAGTGGCGCAGTCAGACAGCATGTAGATTCGGCACCCGAGGTCAGCCAGGCAGCACGCCAATCAACGCAAGCTGTTGCCACCACCAGAATGCCGTCCTTGCAAAGCTCAGCAGTGTGGCATTTTTTTTGTGTGTCTGCCTCTGATATCAGCAATGCCATTTGTAACCTGTGCCAAAAGAAACTGAGTCGTGGGAAGTCCAACACCCACCTAGGTTTCAACTGCTTTGCGAAGGCACATGATCTCACATCACAAACGCCTATGGGATCAACACATGAGTAAAAGCAGCACACAAACTGAAAGCCACCATCCTCCTCCTGGTCCAGCATCTTCAGCCACGTCAACCACTGCTGTCCTCCATGCCCCCTATCAACAACCCGCCCCTCCGCCTCTCACCTTCAGCAGTTCCTGCTCATCTGCCCACAGTCAGGTGTCTGTCAAGGAAATGTTTGAGCGTAAGAAGCCAATCTCACAGAGTCACCCCCTTGCCCGGCGTCTGACAGCTGGCTTGTCGGAACTCTTAGCCCGCCAGCTTTTACCATACAAGCTGGTGGAGTCTGAGGCCTTCAAAAAATTTGTCGCTATTGGGACACCGCAGTGGAAGGTACCCGGCCGAAATTATTTTTCACAAAAGGCAATCCCCAACCTGTACTCTATTGTGGAAAAGGAAATCATGTCACGTCTGGCACACAGTGTTGGGGCAAGGGTCCATCTGACCACTGATAGCTGGTCTGCAAAGCACGGTCAGGGCAGGTATATCACTTACACTGCGCATTGGGTAAACCTGCTGGCGGCTGCCAAGCATGGAAGGCGTGGCTCTGCTGCAGAGGAGTAGATGACACCGCCACGACTTGCAGGCAGGCCTGCTGCCACCTCCTCTACTCCTCCTACTCCATCCTCTTTGCTAACCTCCTCGGCTGAGTCCTCTTCTGCTGTTGCGTCTTGCTCCACACCAACTGCACCCCCCCAGCTCCCCAGGGGCTATTCCACATGCCGGATAGGACAGTGTCACGCTGTCTTGGGGTTGACTTGCCTGAAAGCAGAGAGTCACACCGGACCAGCACTACTGTCCACCCTGAACGCACAGGTGGATCAGTGGCTGACCCCGCACCAACTGGAGATCGGCAAAGTGGTGTGTGACAACGGAAGCAATTTGTTGGCGGCATTGAATTTGGGCAAGTTGACACATGTGCCGTGCATGGCACATGTGTTGAATCTGATTGTACAACGCTTTGTGCAGAAGTACCCAGGCTTACAGGACGTCCTCAAGCAGGCCAGGAAGGTGTGTGGCCATTTCAGGCGTTCCTACACGGCCATGGCGCACTTTGCAGATATTCAGCGGCGAAACAACATGCCAGTGAGGCGCTTGATTTGCGACAGCCCGACACGTTGGAATTCAACACTGCTAATGTTCGACCACCTGCTCCAACAAGAAAAAGCGGTCAACGAGTATTTGTATGACCGGGGTGCTAGGACAGCCTCTGCGGAGCTGGGTATTTTTTTGCCACGTTACTGGACGCTCATGCGCAATGCCTGTAGGCTCATGCGTCCTTTTGAGGAGGTGACAAACCTAGTCAGTCGCACTGAAGGCACCATCAGCAACATCATCCCATACGTTTTCTTCCTGGAGCGTGCCCTGCGAAGAGTGCTGGATCAGGCCGTAGATGAGCGTGAAGAGGAAGAGGAAGAGTTGTGGTCACCATCACCACCAGAAACAGCCTTACCATCGCTTGCTGGACCTGCGGCAACACTGGAAGAGGAGTCTGAGGAAGAGGAGTCAGAGGAGGAATGTGGCTTTGAGGAGGAAGAACACCAACCACAGCAGGCATCCCAGGGTGCTCGTTGTCACCTATCTGGTACCCGTGGTGTTGTACGTGGCTGGGGGGAAGAACACACATTCAATGACATCAGTGAGGACGAGGAATTGGACATGAGTAGCTCGGCATCCAACCTTGTGCAAATGGGGTCTTTCATGCTGTCATGCCTGTTGAGGGACCCTCGTATAAAAAGGCTGAAGGAGAACGACCTGTACTGGGTGGCCACGCTACTAGACCCCCGGTATAAGCAGAAAGTCTCTGATATGTTACCCAATTACCGGCAGTCGCAAAGGATGCAGCAGCTACAAAATAAGTTGAAAAGTATGCTTCACACAGCATATAAGGGTGATGTCACAGTCACAGCACAACGGGAATCCAACAGGGGAAGAGGTGAAAGTAATCCTCCTCCTACCACAACCACGCCGGCAAGGACAGGACGCTTTACAGACGTCTTGTTGATGGAGGACATGCGGAGCTTTTTTAGTCCTACGCATCGCCACAGCCCTTCGGGGTCCACCCTCAGAGAACGACTCGACCGACAGGTAGCAGACTACCTTGCCTTAACTGCAGATATCGACACTCTGAGGAGCGATGAACCCCTTGACTACTGGGTGTGCAGGCTTGACCTGTGGCCTGAGCTATCCCAATTTGCCATTGAACTTCTGGCCTGCCCCGCTTCAAGTGTGCTGTCAGAAAGGACCTTCAGCGCAGCAGGAGGTATTGTCACTGAGAAGAGAAGTCGCCTAGGTCAAAAAAGTCTTGATTACCTCACGTTTATTAAGATGAATGAGGCATGGATCCCGAAGGGACTGACAGTGGGGGATGCATTTGACTAAAAAAGGCCTGGTGATGACTGAGATGCCTTGGGCTAAAAATGGTCCACACACTGCTGTATTTAATCATTCTCTGCATGCCGGATGACTTACGTGACGTCTCCAGCACCAAGTACGGTTCAAGCCGCAATGTTTTAGTGCACTTTCTGCCTTGAAAACCTCAATTTTTCAGGCCGCTGCTAAAGCAGCGGCTGCAACAATACCTTCTTTTTCATGCATGTGTACATGCCTAATTTTTCTGGCCTCTGGTGCTACACTGTGGCTGCAAAAAAACAAAAAACAAAAAAAAAGGCACATACATGTGTCAATTCCCCTTTGTGATCGTTACCTTGTCATGGTGAAGGGGCTTGCGTATCACAATGAAGCGATCACCTCTAGGAGTGTGTTGGCACACCCCAGATGATAAGGTCGTTGCTTCATTGTGAACAGACCAAAAGCGATCCGCGGGATAATTTTTCATAGAAAAAACATTAATTTTCTTTCATTCTTTCTGCAGAGCTGGGTATTTTTTGGCCGCGTTACTGAATGCTCATGAACAATGGCTGTAGGCTCATGCGTCCTTTTGCGGAGGTGACAAACCTGGTGGTCAGTCGAACCCAAGGCAACATCATCGACCTCATCCCATATGCATTTTTTCTGGAGCGTGCCCTGCGAAGAGTACTGGATCAGGCTGTAGATGAGCATGAAGAGGAAGAGTTGTGATCCCCATCACCACCAGAAGCAGCCTTGTCGTTGTCAATTGCTGGACCTGTGGCAACGCAGAGAGAGGAGTCTGAAGAAGAGAAGTCAGAGGAGGAAGGTGGCTTTGAGGAGGTGGAATACCAGCCACAGCAGGCATCCCAGGGGGCTTGTTGTCACCTTTCAGGGACCCTTGGTGTTGTACGTGGCTGGGTGGAGGAAGAGACCTTCAATGATGTCAGTGAGGACAAGGAACGGGACATGGCTAGCTTGGTATCCAACCTTGTGCAAATGGGGAGTTTGCGGTTGTGCAAATGGACTGACTGACTGACTGTTAAACGGGGAGTTTGGTCTGTCAGAGTTTGGTCTGTCACTGTGAAGCGGGCGTAACCCTTACACTACTTGACCGATACAACATCATACCTGATCGTATTCACACACTGGATGTTTTAAAGCACGTTATTCCAAACAATTTAGGAATGTTAGGTGATTTATGCCCTTTATGGATCAAAACCCGACTCTGCGTTAACTACGTCATTTTCCATGGGAGTTTTGCCATGGATCCCCCTCCGGCATGCCACAGTCCAGGTGTTAGTCCCCTTGAAACAACTTTTCCATCACTATTGTGGCCAGAAACGGCGAATTTTAGGTTCGCGACATCACTACTGAACTTGTGCACAGTACCACTATACACAAGTTCAGATGTTTTTCCTGACTGCAAAGAACCCAAGAAAATGCCTGCTTTGAAACCGGCAAGGTGTGAAAACCGAGGAGAGAAGCTAACCCCCTGAGCTGAAAGTTTTCTAATACATACAATCCTTTTTTTTCTGGTTCTGGACATGCTACAGAGCTGAAACTTCACAGGTACACCTTTTAGACCCCCCAGACACAAAATCACACAAAAAAAGTTCTTAAAAATTGTCATTTTTGATAAAAAAAAGCCAATTATTGAAAAAATGTAAAAAAAAAAAAGAGATTTTTTGATTTTTACTTTGGATTTAGTATTTGGGGGGGTCTAAAAGGTGTACATGTGAAGTTTCAGCTCTGTAGCATGTCCAGAACCATAAAAAAAAAGATTGTTTGTATTAGAAAACTTTTAGCTCAGGGGGTTGGCTTCGCTGCTGTAACACCTTGCCGGTTTAATAGAAGGCATTTTTTTGGGTTCTTTGCAGTCAGGAAAAACATCTGAACTTGTGTATAGTGGTACTGTGCACAAGTTCTGATGTTTTGCCTGCCTCCAAAAACCCCCAAAAAATGCCAGCAAAAACACACCTGGGCATTTTTTTTTGACGCTAGCTTTTTTTTGGCATTTTTTGGGGTTCTTTTGAGGCAGGCAAAACATCTGAACTTGTGTATAGTGGTGTATATACACACATACATATATTTATATACACACCTAGACATATATAGGTGTGATAGTAGCAGAAATATATGCTTGCGCTAATTAAATCATTTACAGTAATATATTTCTGCTACTATCACACCTATATATGCCTAGGTGTCTATATACATATAATTATGTGTGTATATATACCACTATACACAAGTTCAGATGTTTTGCCTGCCTCAAAAGAACCCCAAAAAACGCTAGCGTAAAAAAAAAATGCCCAGGTGTGTTTTTGCTGGCATTTTTTGGGGGGTTTTGGAGGCAGGCAAAACATCTGAACTTGTGCACAGTACCACTATACACAAGTTCAGATGTTTTTCCTGACTGCAAAGAACCCAAAAAAATGCCTGCTTTGAAACCGGCAAGGTGTGAAAACCGAGGAGAGAAGCTAACCCCCTGAGCTGAAAGTTTTCTAATACATACAATCCTTTTTTTTCTGGTTCTGGACATGCTACAGAGCTGAAACTTCACAGGTACACCTTTTAGACCCCCCAGATACAAAATCACACAAAAAAAAGTTCTTAAAAATTGTCATTTTTGATAAAAAAAAAGCCAATTATTGAAAAAATTTAAAAAAAAAAGAGAATTTTTGATTTTTACTTTGGATTTAGTATTTGGGGGGTCTAAAAGGTGTACATGTGAAGTTTCAGCTCTGTAGCATGTCCAGAACCATAAAAAAAAAGATTGTTTGTATTAGAAAACTTTTAGCTCAGGGGGTTGGCTTCGCTGCTGTAACACCTTGCCGGTTTAATAGAAGGCATTTTTTTGGGTTCTTTGCAGTCAGGAAAAACATCTGAACTTGTGTATAGTGGTACTGTGCACAAGTTCTGATGTTTTGCCTGCCTCCAAAAACCCCAAAAAAATGCCAGCAAAAACACACCTGGGCATTTTTTTTTGACGCTAGCTTTTTTTTGGCATTTTTTGGGGTTCTTTTGAGGCAGGCAAAACATCTGAACTTGTGTATAGTGGTGTATATACACACATACATATATTTATATACACACCTAGACATATATAGGTGTGATAGTAGCAGAAATATATGCTTGCGCTAATTAAATCATTTACAGTAATATATTTCTGCTACTATCACACCTATATATGGCTAGGTGTCTATATACATATAATTATGTGTGTATATATACCACTATACACAAGTTCAGATGTTTTGCCTGCCTCAAAAGAACCCCAAAAAAACGCTAGCGTCAAAAAAAAATGCCCAGGTGTGTTTTTGCTGGCATTTTTTGGGGGGTTTTGGAGGCAGGCAAAACATCTGAACTTGTGCACAGTACCACTATACACAAGTTCAGATGTTTTTCCTGACTGCAAAGAACCCAAAAAAATGCCTGCTTTGAAACCGGCAAGGTGTGAAAACTGAGGAGAGAAGCTAACCCCCTGAGCTGAAAGTTTTCTAATACATACAATCCTTTTTTTTCTGGTTCTGGACATGCTACAGAGCTGAAACTTCACAGGTACACCTTTTAGACCCCCAGACACAAAATCACACAAAATAAAGTTCTTAAAAATTGTCATTTTTGATAAAAAAGCCAATTATTGAAAAAATGTTAAAAAAAAAGAGATGTTTTGATTTTTACTTTGGATTTCAGATCTGGGGGGTCTAAAAAGTGTACATGTGAAGTTTCAGCTCTGCAGCATGTCCAGAACCATAAAAAAAAGATTGTTTGTATTAGAAAACTTTCAGCTCAGGGGGTTGGCTTCGCTGCTGTAACACCTTGCCGGTTTAATAGAAGGCATTTTTTTGGGTTCTTTGCAGTCAGGAAAAACATCTGAACTTGTGTATAGTGGTACTGTGCACAAGTTCAGATGTTTTGCCTGCCTCCAAAACCCCCCAAAAAATGCCAGCAAAAACACACCTGGGCATTTTTTTTTGACGCTAGCGTTTTTTTGGGTTCTTTTGAGGCAGGCAAAACATCTGAACTTGTGTATAGTGGTATATATACACACACACATAATTATATGTATATAGACACCTAGCCATATATAGGTGTGATAGTAGCAGAAATATATTACTGTAAATGATTTCATTAGCGCAAGCATTTATTTCTGCTACTATCACACCTATATATATCTAGGGGTATATATACAGACATATATGTGTATATATACCCCCTATACACATGTTCAGATGTCATGTCTGACATCAAACATGTCCTCAAAAAAGCACTGGCAGTGGCAGCCCCTGCAGCATAAAAAATGCTTGGCTGGTGAGAAGCCATATGGGTGTGCCGAAACAATTCAGAGAAATGATCATTTCTCTATAGCGGTCACCCTGCTATGGAAGGGTTTTGTCACCCTGCCATAGCAGTCACTGCCAGTTAACCCTACACTACACTACGGTCCCCTTACACTTAACACTTTCCCTACAGAAACTAAATTTTTGAAGCTAACTTAAGTGTAAAGGAGCACTCTAACTACACTAGATATCCCTTTCCTCACACTAATAAATAGCTAAATGACACTTTTAAAGTAAAATTAACAGAACTGCTTCCACTCTCTTCCATGTCCAGTATAACAATGCTAGGAATATGGCGGGGGCGATCTTATATACTGGGGGGCGTATTCACTAATGATTGGTCTAGGGACCCCCTAGTCACTCCAATCACATTCCTAGCATTCTCCTGCCCCCTCAATTGGCTTTTGCTAATGGTTATGGTCCAATCACGGGCTTTTAAAGCCCATTTCATGAAGCATTGCATTTTGGTCGGTTCTGGTTGCCGAATTCCGAACTTTTTGGGCAAAAAGTTCTAAATTCGGCCGAACCTCGAACACCCAATGTTCGGGCCGAACCGATGGTCGACCCGAACCGTTCGATCATCCCTACTCTCTGTTAAGCAGACGGCACATACATTTGCCTAGCTGTCTCCCTGTTAAGCACAGAAACCAAAAACTATATACATTCACTCTAGCATCTACCTAGGAGGACTCTACATCTATATATTGACCTCCGATGCCAGGATATTTCTTCTCCCACAGTAAAATTGTATTGCAATTTGCAATGATGTGCTCCCGCATTCATAAAAACATCTTGTATTCTTTAAACAGAATGCAAGGCATTCTATGATTGTACGACAGGAGGGCAAAAGGAACATCATGATTTACACCTTGTCCAATCACAAAATGCCTTGTATTCTGGTGACAAAAACAAGATGTTTTATGAATGGAGTGGGTGGAGTGCCATTTAACCCCAAAGTCTCACCTGTGTGCAGTGTATCAGAGCCGGATCTGTAAATCATAGTGGCAGAAGTTTGGAGCTTACTGCACTGTTGGGGTGAATGAAATTAACAGTTTTACCTACAGTATCACTGAACATTATAGGGCATAGGATACACACCATTAGAAGTGATATACTAATACTTGGCACATATGCAGCATTAATTTAAAGTGATATTAAAGCTTTGTTTAACTACTTTAAGACCGGAAGGATTTGCCCCCTTAATGACCAGGCCATTTTTTTTTTATTCGGCACTGCGTTACTTTAACGGAAAATTGTGCGGTGGTGCGATGCAGTACCTAAATAAAATTGAGAAAAAAGAGGGTATCCCCAATTGTTTGGGACTATAAATGCCACTGAACACTAACAACAACAACAGCAGAGTAAAATAATCAAAACTTTATTATATACAAAGAAGGACATACAAATAACTGTACATTCAGTTTGTGACTGATGACAAAAATTCATTAAAATTGCATGCAAAGACAGATCACTCTCAACATCAACATGGAAGACACTCAGGTACATATGGTGAGGTGAACCTGTAAGGACCCTATGCATTTCGGGTAAATACCCTTTTTCAGGGGTCAACCAAAGTTCCGAACACACAATATGCCTATGAAGGTTAAAGAACTTGATATTATATAGGGAAAATAGAATAGATTTCCATTAAGGGTACTGTAGTAACTGATACCTACCATAAGGGTCTTCATGAGAGGTGGGGTGAGCTATCCATTTAAACGGTAATATATACCGATGAGGAGGAATGCCTGGTTTCCAATACACCTAAGTTGCTAGGCAAGTGTAAGAAAAGATAAAAGATAGCGGCCGTGCCAGGGGCCCATAGGTGCCACAATGATCCAAAATGGTCCAATGAGGACAGCTCCAGTAAGGTCCTTACTGAGTTGTATAAGGGAGTATTATAAACCTAAGTAGGTAAAAAAAAGAAAGAGAAATAATATTTGAATAACGAACATCAATAATGGTTAGGGTCACAGGAGGGATTAAAAGTTACACTACCTGTAATAGGTTAGTAATTGCATGGGGACGCAGGTGGCTCTGATTGCCGCCTGCCATCCGCGATCACTCCCTCTATTGAAAACACAGCTGACCATTCTTCTCTCTGGAATTATCAGAGTGCCTGTGATCCTTCTATATAGGATCACAGGTCTCTATGGTCATTCCATAAGCCCCGCCTCCATACAGTTAGAATCAATACCCTAGGCTCACATTTAACCCATTGATCACCCACAGGGTTAACCCCCTTCCTGCCAGTGTCATTATTACAATAACAGTGCATATTTTTAGCACTGATTCTTGTAGTAATGTTACTGGTCCCCTCAAAGGTGTCAAAAATGTCAGTTAGGGGTCCGATCTGTCCGCTGAAAATTTCGGAGTCCCACAAAAAATTGCAGATCGCCACCATTACTAGTAAAAAAACAAAACAATAAAAATGACATTAATCTTTCCCGTACACTTTTGCGAAAACCAATCAAAATATACTTATTGCGATTTTTTTTTTACCAAAAATATGTAGCAGAAAACAAATTGGCCTAACATGTTAAAGAATTTTGATTTTTACATTTTTTTTTTGGGGAATATTTTTATAGCAGGAAGTGAAAAATATTGTTTTTTTTTCAAAATTGTCGCTATTTTTTTGTCTATAGCGCAAAAAATAAAAATCGCACGGGCGATCAAATACCACCAAAAGAAAGCTCTATTTGTGGGGAAAGGGAGAACATCAAAATATTTGGGTACAGCATCGCACGACCACCCAATTGTCCGTTAAAGTAACGTAGTGCCAAATCGCAAAATAGGGCCTGGTCAGGAAGGGGGCAAATCTTCCGGTCCAGAAGTGGTTAAAGGAAATAATGTTTGAATCTGGACTTTACTACTTCAATAAGCAAAATATACAGGATGTTTAATCCGGTAATGTTTTTTATTTTTTATTTTTTTTATTTAGAAAATAAAATTATAGCAATAGAAACGTACAATGTTAGCCATAATTTAAAAGGAATTTCTAATTACAGGTATATTAAGCATTCTTATAATGAGTGTGCCATACGGTGCTTCGGAAAACTGAAGCAAAGAAAAAGAATGTATTTTTTTGTGCTAAAAGCACAAACATACAGACATACATATACATAATTTTGCATTATTTGACTAGAAATGTTGTTAGGAAGTGCAGACCTCGAAAATGTCATTATGTCCCAGGCTGTTCTGTTTCAGAATAATCCCCTAATGGCAAAGCTGTTTTACTGAGGGTCCCAATTTAATTTATACCTGTGCGAAACTAGCGGAGATTGGGAAATGTGAATTATGGAATCTGTTTCTCGAAGACTGGTGGATGACTGGGACCTACGTTGATGAATATCATGATCTCCATCACATCAACAGTTCCACAGGGGAAGGAAGATGGTGTGTTCAAAAGATGGATATCTTCACTTAACTAGGCAGCTGTCATTTCTCTTAATTATGCCTGGATTTCAGAGAATGCAGTTGCTTGCATGAAAACAGTGTAATGTGAAACTTCAGAAATCAAACATAGTGTTTGAAATATAAAAGGTAAGGTGTCCTTAGCACTGTACAGGTATATTGTTAGCGTAGCAGAAGAGGCAGATGTCACTTAGGAAAACTATGAAGGCATTCTGCATTAAAGGGTAACTCCACGTTGGTTACAGAAATTGATATATATGCCACACAAGGTATTTTGTAATCTGACGTTTTTAAATTACCTTCTGTTTTTATCTGAAGATTGTTAGTTATTTTTTACAACTACCAAAACATTTAAAGGATAAGTCCACCCTTAAATCTAAAATCTCTGCATCCATAGACATACACAAACTAACACTAACCCATCTAGCACTGTAAAGAAGAAATTAGTAAATATACCTTTTCTTGAAACCGATCCGATCAGGTCTGCAGCGGCAGAAGCTCTGCAGAGGACACGGGCACACGGCCGACAATAGCTGTGAAACTAATAGGGAGTGACATCACCCATAGACTTACTATGGGGCTTCTTTTTTTTTTCGGCCGTGTCCTCTGCACCAACCTCCACAGTGAAGCCGTGGCTGACAGCTCAGTGTGGGATCGGGATCGGGTATGTATACTGATTTCTTCTTTACAGGGCTAGATAGGTTAGCCCCTAAAAAGAATACGTACAGAGGGCCCACCAGCCTAGCGCATTACCTTTAAAACAGTTTATTAAGATTGTATTTAAGATAGCATACACATCATACTCACAAGGCAAATGCGAAATATGAGCAAAATTTACAATAAAGGTCCACCGGAAATATCCACTGAGCTTCCTCCGCCGGTGCGGGCCGTGGTGGGATGAAAACCGCCAAAAAAACGCTTACACTTTTCGGGGGTGTCCCCCCTTCCTCAGAGCTCAGTGGATATTTCCAGTGGACCTTTATTGTATATTTTGCTTGTGTTTCACATTTGCCTGGTGAGTATGATGTGTATGCTATCTTATTTTAAATAAACTGTTTTAAAGGTAATGAGCTAGGCTGGTGCGCTCACTGTACGTTTTCTTTTTAGAGTCTTATTTGGGTTTCCATGACCTGTTGAGAGTGGCAGCACAGCTGGAATGATGACCATAAGACCTGAGTCGCATCTCCAGGAAACTAGTCGCATGACAACCCCTCAAGCGCAGGAGTAATTTCTTTATTTTACATTGTCTAGATAGGTTAGTGTTAGATTTTGGGGATCTATATATGAAGGGATTTTAGTGCTAGGGTGTATTTACATTTTAAGTATACTGTTCACATGTAAGTTTTTATTAATGCCCTGGAAGTGTAAATATTAAAATACTGAACAGTGTTTCCTCTACAACTTTACTTCTATAAGGGGGAATGTAGACCGTGACACGGACTCCTTTGTACAATGATGAGCAAAAAGGGTATATAACGTGCTACCCTATAAGTGCACCCATGCAGAGACTATAAATATTGATGTATTTACATATTCTGGAAAAGCGGAAGTACTTTAAAACAAGCCGTCTCTAAACTGTGTAGCTGCAAACACTTTAAAGAAAATAATCTTCAAATCTGAGGGATCTGCCTCCTTTCTAACCTTACTTTCTATAGTAGTGAGAAACCTCTACAGTAGTGTTGAGCGAACACGGACTGTATTATTCGTGTTCGTACCGAATAATTGGATTTTTTTACCCGAACACGGACACGGACACTTTACTGTATGTTCGGGTAAAAATCCGTGTTCGGTCGTTTTATTTCCGGGTTTTGCATGCTTTGGCGCTCTTTTCATGGCGGGCTTTCAACAGCCAATCAACAATCGTTTAACTGGTGTGCCTTAAGCCATCCCAGCCATGCCTGCAAATGTCTTAGTAGCTGTGATTGGCCATCTGAAGCATGTGACCAAGTCTTTATAAGTTCGAGGCAGCCGCCGCAGCAGCGTCATTCTGCTGCTTAGCTAAGGGACAGAGCACACATCAATGTGCTGGCTGCTGATTAGGGAAAGATAGGCAGGAAAAAACCATTTGTGTCCGGATAGAATTGAGGGACAGGTCGGAGTGTTTAGGCAGGGCGAGTTGTAGGCATTTTAGGGATAGAGTCTGCTGAATTATAGGGTCAGTGTCTTCTACAAACTACAATCGATATTGCTGTGTGGGGGGTGGGGTGAATCTGCACTCAATCCTGATCTACGATCTCTTCTCAATCCTGTTAGGGACAGAGTCTGCTGAATTTTAGGGAAACTGTGTTCTACAAACTACAATCGATATTGCTGTGTGGTGTGGGATTGGAGATAGGCAGGTGTCAGTGATCCACATCCATTTTTCTGTGTGTGAGCTGCAGTGAACACAATCTTTTTGGGCTGCAGTGAACACAATCTTTTTGGGCTGCAGTGAACACAATCTTTTTGGGCTGCAGTGAACACAATCTTTTTGGGCTGCAGTGAACACAATCTTTTTGGGGTGCAGTGAACAAAATCTTTTTGGGGTGCAGTGAACACAATCCTTTTTGGTGTGCAGTGAACACAATCTTTGTGGGGTGCAGTGAACAAAATCCTTTGTGGGGTGCAGTGAACACAATCTTTTTGGGGTGCAGTGAACAAAATCCTTTTTGGGGTGCAGTGAACAACATCCTTTTTGGGGTGCAGTGAACACAATCTTTTTGGGGTGCAGTGAACAAAATCCTTTGTGGGGTGCAGTGAACACAATCTTTTTGGGGTGCAGTGAACACAATCTTTTTGGGGTGGAGTGAACAACATCCTTTTTGGGGTGCAATGAACAAAATCCTTTTTGGGGTGCAGTGAACAAAATCATTTTTGGGGTGCAGTGAACACAATCTTTTTGGGGTGCAGTGAACATAATCTTTGTGGGGTGCAGTGAACACAATCTTTTTGGGGTGGAGTGAACAACATCCTTTTTGGGGTGCAGTGAACAACATCCTTTTTGGGGTGCAGTGAACACAATCTTTTTGGGGTGCAGTGAACACAATCTTTGTGGGGTACAGTGAACAGAATCTTTGTGGGGTGCAGTGAACACAATCTTTGGGGGGTACAGTGAACACAATCTTTTTGGGGTGCAGTGAACACAATCTTTGTGGGGTGCAGTGAACACAATCTTTTTGGGGTGGAGTGAACAAAATCATTTTTGGGGTGCAGTGAACAACATCCTTTTTGGGGTGCAGTGATCAAAATCCTTTTTGGGGTGCAGTGAACACAATCTTTTTGGGGTGCAGTGAACAAAATCCTTTGTGGGGTGCAGTGAACAGAATCTTTGTGGGGTGCAGTGAACACAATCTTTGGGGGGGTACAGTGAACACAATCTTTTTGGGGTGCAGTGAACACAATCTTTGTGGGGTACAGTGAACAGAATCTTTGTGGGGTGCAGTGAACACAATCTTTAGGGGGTACAGTGAACACAATCTTTTTGGGGTGCAGTGAACACAATCTTTGGGGGGTACAGTGAACACAATCTTTTTGGGGTGCAGTGAACACAATCTTTGTGGGGTGCAGTGAACACAATCTTTGGGGGGGTACAGTGAACACAATCTTTTTGGGGTGCAGTGAACAACATCCTTTTAGGGTGCAGTGAACACAATCTTTGTGGGGTGCAGTGAACAACATCCTTTTAGGGTGCAGTGAACACAATCTTTGTGGGGTACAGTGAACAGAATCTTTGTGGGGTGCAGTGAACACAATCTTTGGGGGGTACAGTGAACACAATCTTTGTGAGGTGCAGTGAACACAATCTTTGTGGGGTGCAGTGAACACAATCATTGTGGGGTGCAGTGAACTCAATCTTTGTGGGGTACAGTGAACACAATCTCATACTTCTGAAGATTTGAGGGTGCTGCCTGTTCCATACTCCCCCTACTCCTCATCTAGCCCTTTAGGGGTACAAACAATAGTAATTGGGGCCTAGTGTGGTTGTGTACGTGTGATATACATACACTTTTTTTGGATCATATTTTCTATTCCGCTATTTAATCAAAAACCTTTGGGGATCAGTTAAATTGGGGGATAGTCTGTGTTGGTACGTGTGAGAGAGATCCACCTTTCCAAGTTGTTGGGGTTCATCTCATACTTCTGAAGGTTTGAGGGTGCTGCCTGTTCCATACTCCCCCTACTCCTAGCCTTTTAGGGGTACAAACAATAGTAATTGGGGCCTAGTGTGGTTGTGTACGTGTGATATACATACACTTTTTTTGGATCATATTTTCTATTCCGCTATTTAATCAAAAACCTTTGGGGATCAGTTAAATTGGGGGATAGTCTGTGTTGGTACGTGTGAGAGAGATCCACCTTTCCAAGTTGTTGGGGTTCATCTCATACTTCTGAAGGTTTGAGGGTGCTGCCTGTTCCATACCCCCCCTACTCCTCATCTAGCCTTTTAGGGGTACAAACAATAGTAATTGGGGCCTAGTGTGGTTGTGTACGTGTGATATACATACACTTTTTTTGGATCATATTTTCTATTCCGCTATTTAATCAAAAACCTTTGGGGATCAGTTAAATTGGGGGATAGTCTGTGTTGGTACGTGTGAGAGAGATCCACCTTTCCAAGTTGTTGGGGTTCATCTCATACTTCTGAAGGTTTGAGGGTGCTGCCTGTTCCATACTCCCCCTACTCCTCATCTAGCCTTTTAGGGGTACAAACAATAGTAATTGGGGCCCAGTGTGGTTGTGTACGTGTGATATACATACACTTTTTTTGGATCATATTTTCTATTCCGCTATTTAATCAAAAACCTTTGGGGATCAGTTAAATTGGGGGATAGTCTGTGTTGGTACGTGTGAGAGAGATCCACCTTTCCAAGTTGTTGGGGTTCATCTCATACTTCTGAAGGTTTGAGGGTGCTGCCTGTTCCATACTCCTCCTCCTACTGCTCAACCATCCTTTTAGGGGTACAAACAATAGTAGTTGGGGCCTAGTGTGGTGGTGTACGTGCGAGATACATACACTTTCTTTTTGATCATATTTTCTATTCCGCTATTCAATTAAAACCTTTGGGGATCAATTCAATTGCGAGATAGTCTGTGTCGGTACGTGTGAGATCCACCTTTCCAAGTTGTTGGGGTTCATCTCATACTTCTGAAGATTTGAGGGTGCTGCCTGTTCCATACTCCTGCTCCTACTGCTCAACCATCCTTTTAGGGGTACAAACAATAGTAATTGGGGCCTAGTGTGGTTGTGTACGTGCGAGATACATACACTTTTTTTGATCATATTTCCTATTCCGCTATTTAATAAAAACCTTTGAGGATCAATTGAATTGCGGGATAGTCTGTGTCGGTACGTGTGAGATCCACCTTTCCAAGTTTTTGGGGTTCATCTCATACTTCTGAAGATTTGAGGGTGCTGCCTGTTCCATACTCCTCCTCCTACTCCTCATCCATCCTTTTAGGGGTACAAACAATAGTAATTGGGGCCTAGTGTGGTTGTGTACGTGCGAGATACATACACTTTTTTTGATCATATTTCCTATTCCGCTATTCAATAAAAACCTTTGAGGATCAATTGAATTGCGGGATAGTCTGTGTCGGTACGTGTGAGATCCACCTTTCCAAGTTTTTGGGGTTCATCTCATACTTCTGAAGATTTGAGGGTGCTGCCTGTTCCATACTCCTCCTCCTACTCCTCATCCATCCTTTTAGGGGTACAAACAATAGTAATTGGGGCCTAGTGTGGTTGTGTACGTGCGAGATACATACACTTTTTTTGATCATATTTCCTATTCCGCTATTCAATAAAAACCTTTGAGGATCAATTGAATTGCGGGATAGTCTGTGTCGGTACGTGTGAGATCCACCTTTCCAAGTTTTTGGGGTTCATCTCATACTTCTGAAGATTTGAGGGTGCTGTCTGTTCCATACTCCTCCTACTCCTCATCCATCCTTTTAGGGGTAGAAACAATAGTAATTGGGGCCTAGTGTGGTTTTGTACGTGCGAGATACATACACTTTTTTGGATCATATTTCCTATTCCGCTATTCAATAAAAACCTTTCTAGGGCAAGATCTTAAATTACAGAAATATGAGGAGACCGTCAAATAAGGGCCGTGGCCTGGGTCGTGGTGCTGCTGGTAGAGCTCCTGTTGCAAGGAGAGGACGTGGTCGATCTGTGCCAGCTACACGCACAAGTGAAACACCTTCCTCAAGTGTGAGTAGGCGACAGAACCTGCATCAGTATTTGGTAGGGCATCAAACGCCCCTAGAAGTGATGAGGCCAGAACAAGTTGAGGCGATAGTAGATTGGTTTGCTGCTGACAGTGCCTCCAGTTCCTTCACATTGTCTCCCACCCAGTCTACTGCAGAAAGGTCAGAGTTGGCACCTGCAGCCAATGTCCAACCGTCTTTCACCTCACCCCCTTGCAAATCAGGCCAGCAGTCTGAGCCCCAAGCCATACAGCAGTCTCTTATTCTTTTTGAGGACTCTGTCAGCAGGGTTTCCCAGGGCCATCCACCTAGCCCTGCCCCAGAAGTGGAAGAGATTGAGTGCAGCGATGCCCAACCACTTATTTCTCAAGATGAGTACATGCAAGGATCATCGCAGCACGTCTCCGATGATGACGAAACGCAGGTGCCAACTGCTGCGGCGTTCAGCATTGTGGAGACCGACAAGGAGGGCAGGGGTGAAGACTGGGTGGAAGATGATGTGGAGGACGATGAGGTCCTCGACCCCACATGGAATGAACGTCATGCAGGTGACCTGAGTAGTTTGGAGGAAGAGGCGGTGGTCGCACAGAGCCACCAGCACAGCAGAAGAGGGAGCAGGGTGCAGAAGCGGAGCGGCCGTGCCCTAGACACTACGCCCGCTACTGCCCAACGCAGCAAGGGAACGAGCGCACCAAAGTCAGCTCAAAGGAGTTCTCTAGCGTGGAAGTTCTTTAGAAAATGTGCTGATGACAGGACACGAGTGGTTTGCACCCTGTGCAATCAGAGCTTGAAGCGAGGCATAAACCTTCTCAACCTGAGCACAACCTGCATGATCAGGCATCTAAGTGCAAAGCACGAGCTGCAGTGGAGTACACACCTTCAAAACCAAGAAACGTCTCTGGCTCATCCTGCTTCCTCTTCTGCTGCAGTCTCGGCCGCTCCAGCCACATCTGTAGTGATACCGGCACCTGCCACCCCGCAAACAGACGATCTGTCAGCAACACCACCACCTGGGTCACCAACAACCATCTCCACAATGTCCCGTGGAAGCGTTCAGCTTTCCATCTCCCAAACACTTGAGAGGAAGAGGAAGTACCCCCCTACCCACCCGCGATCCCTGGCCCTGAATGCCAGCATTTCAAAATTATTGGCCTTTGAAATGCTGTCATTCCGTCTGGTGGAGACGCACAGTTTTAAAAACCTTATGTCGGTGGCTGTCCCACAGTACGTCGTGCCCAGCCGCCACTACTTTTCCAGGCAAGCCATCCCTTCCCTGCACAACCAAGTGGGGGAAAATATCAGGTGTGCACTGCGCAACGCCATCTGTGCCAAGGTCCACCTAACTACGGATACGTGGACCAGTAAGCACGGTCAGGGGCGTTATATCTCCCTAACGGCACACTGGGTAAATGCAGTGGCGGATGGGCCTGAGGCGGATAGCAATTTGGCGCATGTCCTTCCACCACCGAGGATTGCAGGGCGCTTCAGTTTGCCTCCTGTTCCTAACTCCTCCTACTCCGCTTCCTCATCCTCTACCGCCTCCTCATCCGGACAGCGTAACACCTTCACCACCAACTTCAGCACGGCCAGGGGTAAACGACAGCAGGCAGTTTTACAACTTGCCTGTTTGGGGGACAAACCACACACTGCGCAGGAGTTGTGGAGGAGCATGGAACAGCAGACAAATGAGTGGTTGCTGCCAGCGAGCCTCAAGCCCGGCCTGGTGGTGTGCGATAACGGGCGAAATCTCATAGCAGCTCTGGGCCTAGCCGGTTTGACGCACATCCCTTGCCTGGCGCATGTGCTGAATTTGGTGGTGCAGAGGTTCCTTAAAAACTACCCCGATATGTCAGAGCTGCTGCAGAAAGTGCGGGCCGTTTGTGCGCACTTTCGGCGTTCTCACCCTGCTGCTGCTCGCCTGGCAGCGCTGCAGCGTAACTTCGGCCTTCCCGCTCACCGCCTCATATGTGACGTGCCCACAAGGTGGAACTCCACCTTGCACATGCTGGAAAGACTGTGCGAGCAGCAGCAGGCCATAGTGGAGTTTCAGCTGCAGCACGCACGCGCGAGTCGCTCTGCGGAACAGCACCACTTCACCACCAATAACTGGGCCTCCATGCGAGACCTGTGTGCCTTGTTGCGCTGTTTTGAGTACTCCACCAACATGGCCAGTGGCAATGACGCCGTTCTCAGCTTAACTATCCCACTTCTATGCCTCCTTGAAAAAACAATTCGGGCGATGATGGAAGAGGATGTGGCACAGGATGAGGAGGAGGAGGAGGATGAAGAGGTAACATTTCCAAGGCTTTCAGGGCAGTCATTCGCAAGGGGCTCCGAGGGTGGGTTCCTGCACACGCAAACGCCAGGGACGCAATTGTCCAGCAGGGGCACAGTTCTGGAGGATGAGGAGGATGAGGAGGAGGAGGAGCTGGAGGAGGAGATGGAACCATGTTCACAGCAGGGTGGCACCCAGGCCAGCTCATGGCCATCACTGGTGCGTGGCTGGGGGGATACAGAGGACACGGACGATACACCTCCCACAGAGGACAGCCTTTCGTTGCCTCTGGGCAGCCTGGCACACATGAGCGATTACATGCTGCAGGGTCTCCACAACGACCGCCGAGTTGCCCACATTCTAACTTGTGCTGATTACTGGGTGGCCACGCTGCTGGATCCCCGTTACAAGGACAACGTACCGTCCTTAATTCACTCACTGGAGCGCGATCGCAAGATGCGCGAGTACAAGCGCACGCTGGTAGACGCCATGCTGCTGGCATTCCCATCTGACAGCGGGGCCACAGTGGAAGCACAAGGCAGAGGAGGAGGAGGAGGAGGTCGCCAACGCAACCAGGGCACCGCCAGCACCTCAGAAGGCAGGGTTAGCATGGCCGAAATGTGGAAAAGCTTTGTCAGCACGCCACAACAAACAGCAGCACCAGCAGCTCAGATGGAACGTCTTAGCAGGAGGCAGCATTTTACCAACATGGTGGAGCAGTATGTGTGCACACGCCTACATGTAGTGAATGACGGGTCTGCCCCCTTCAACTTCTGGGTCTCCAAATTGGGCACATGGCCTGAGCTTGCCCTTTACGCCTTGGAGGTGCTTGCGTGTCCTGCAGCCAGTGTATTATCTGAACGGGTATTTAGCACGGCTGGGGGCGTTATAACAGACAAGCGCAGCCGCCTGTCCAGAGACAATGTGGACAAGCTCACGTTCATTAAAATGAACCAGGCATGGATCCCACGGGACTTTTCCGTACCTTATGCAGAATAGCAATGGATACCGACCTTACCCACCCATTGTTCCATTTTTGCTCTTTCTCACTCTTTTGGGGTGTACCCTCATTTAAAATTTTTGAAAAGAAGCAGTGTTGGCTACCTCGTCCTCCTCCTCAGGGCCAGATTAATGTAGGGGCTATTGGAGCTGCAGCTCCAGGCCCCTACCTTTTATATAGGCCCCGGGTTGGCCATATTCACTGTTACCGCTCTTCTGTCACTTGTAAACACAGAAGTCTGGCTTCTATGCTCGCTTCCCCAGGCAGCACCCTCAGAACCTCCCCACACAGCGTGAAGGCCGGACAAGGAGGGACAGTTGGCGATGCATGGATGTGTTTATGGGCTTCAGAGACAGCATCCCATGTTGAATTAGGCATGCATGGCTGCACCCTTCCTCCTCTGGGTGCATGACAAGGCACGGCCCTTAAGGCCCTTCAAAATCCTCAGCACCAAGCCCATGATGCTGTTAATCCGGCCCTGGTCCTCCTCCACCGCCGCTTCCACCTACACCGCCCATAGGTGTGCGCAGCCTATTGCATTAAGGTGTGCACCCCAAAGTTGAAATACACATGCATGTGTTTGCCAGCAGGGAGAGTAATGTATCGGGGCCATGTACCTGTAGGCAAGGAGAAATAGAGCAGAGCAGGTCCCAGGGAGATCTTTCCCATCTCCTCACTGGCAATGCTATGTGCCCTAGGTGATTAGGGTGTGCCCAGGCACACCCAGCACACCCTGTGCGCACGCCTATGTCACCGCCACATCCACCACCACCTCAACCTCCCTCCTACTCCATATGGGCCTCGTCCTTCAGAGATGAAGAAGAACATTGTTTTATTTTTCTGTTTTTTTTTGTTGTTTTAAGTTATTTCCCTATCCACATTTGTTTGCAGAGCACTTGCCATGCTCTTAATTACGTTTTGCTGCCATTTGCAGCACTCTAGCCCTTTCCTTTGGTGTTTTAGAGCCATTTTAGTGCCTTAAAGTTCGGGTCCCCATTGACTTCAATGGGGTTCGGTGTCCGGGAAAAGTTCGGTAAAAGTCCGGGACACGGACCCGGACTTTTTTTTAAAGTTCGGCCGAACCCGTCGAACACGGACATCTAGGTGTCCGCTCAACCCTACTCTACAGCCTTCCAGCTTGTAATACAAAACAAAAATCAAGTTTACATGTTTTGCTACCGGGTGTGTCCCCACATCTACCTCTGCCCCTATCCATGCTGCTCCTGGTCTCCTGTGTCCTGGACATGTAAATTATCCAATATCTTTATGTATTCAATGCTTATATGGTGAAAGGATAGGCTATACATGAAAAACAGTTATTTGTTTATGATGTATTGATCATGAACTCGCTTTGTGGAACATAAAAGAAAGATTTTTATATATACTGTATATATGGGTGTGATTCTCACGCTGTCCTGCGAGGTATATGAGTATATATACCCTCAATCCCGCGTGTACTGTTACTGTTAACCACACAGTTACAGAAATAAAATAAAGGGGGGAGTACCGCGCTTCAAGGGTGTTGTATAATATAAAGTGACTCAGTGATAAATAATACATTAATTAATAAATAATTAAACTGGTTCCTGATGTGTTGGTTAAATTCATAAATATATCCAAAATAAATTATATGATTATAATAAATAAAGTGCTAATAGTGGTAAGTGTATGGAACCATGTATAAATCTGTATCATATAAACCATATACAGTCTTATCACAAATTATACAGTAAATAAATGCATATACGAATAATGAAGGTGCTTATGATGATTCTGTGTACAAAAACAACTCTATGAAGGTGATATTCACGTGTCAATAAAGTGCTCTGTCAAATTAATGACTTGTTTAAAAATAATTTCTCAATATTTATCCAATGTGGTTAGATGCCAATGTGCATCATAAAGTGCTCAAATGTCCCAAACAATAAACAGCTGAAAAAACAAATCTTCCTCTTCCGTGTATCAAAGTAACTTTTCTTCCACCTCTACACCTTGTGCAAAAGAGTGCTCTTCGGTGCTCATCACCTCTAGGTGTGCTAAATGCTCACCTCAATGCCTCAGGCAATGCGCCTTTTAGATCTGTTAAAAGATCTGATCCTTTCTCCTCTCCTCCTCTGAGTGTATAAGATAGGTGATGGGGATGGTTGTGTGCTCCTCCTTGCAGGGATCAAGTATGGGCTCACTGGTAGTTCTTCGAATCTCAAAATAAGGGGGCCGATATTGTGTAGTATTTTCACGTAATTTTATTTTAAAAAAATGTGTCAACTCACATATAAAACAGCTACTGTCCGCCAATCTGCCGCGGGACTGTTTGTTCGTGTCCTCCGCAACGTCACTTCCGGTGCTCTGCCCTAGGCGTTACGTCACGATTACACACGTGAATTCTTCAGGGGATAATTTGCATACAGGGGTGACGTACTTAAGTAGTACTAGAGCCGGATGTTTATAGGTTTATAGAAAAGCTCTCACAATTAGAAATATGATTGTAAAAACAGTAATAGACCCGCCCAAAAACAACTTTACATTTTTTACAGGAAAAGGTTTTTTTCCATGCAAGAGATGTTATGCGTGTTTAAAAACCAAATACCCAAAAGAAAAGGTTTATGAATTCAAGTCAACAAGAAATGGAACCACCCACAAAATAAAAGATTTTATCGGTTACAATACTGAAGGAGTAGTCTATGGCCTTGAAAGTGGTTGTGGTTTACAATACGTGGGTAGAACAAAAAGACTTCAAAGGATCAGAATAAAGGAACATGTAAAAAACATAGAAAAGGGCTATGATAAACATAGTGTATGAAGACATTTTGATCAGTGTCATCAGAGAGGCCTCTCCCAATTAAAATTTTGGGCCATTGAACCATATAAAATACACTGGAGAGGGAGCCATAAAATCCGTTCCCTAAGCCAGCGTGAATCATACTAGATTCACATATTAGACTCCCACACACCTAATGGGCTAAACATTGAATTTGATCTTAATTGTTTTTTAAGTAATTTTTAATGATTCATAGGGTATTTATATTTATTTTAGACTTTGTCTTATATCACTTAGCCCCAGGAATTAATAACCTTTATATATTATTTTAATTATTTAAAATATTTTTTAATTATTTATTATATACCTGGAGCTTGATCTCTTCTATAGTTATTATCATTATATAGTTTGGTAAAGTTTGATAGACCTATACCTCTCTCTCTTTCTCTCACTCAAATAATTACAGTAACTCCAGATTGTAATACGGTTTAGCACCTTACAGTCATTTTTTATGATATAATATTAGAATGAATATCCATAACCATTAACAATATTCAATATAAAATATAGGTCCAATATTCACACGAGTAGGTTTGAGTTTTAAATATTATATTGATGTATTTTATCAAAATTATTGTCATGTTGTCTATATTAATACTATTAATATATTGTCTTAATAATTTATGCACATATTTTTTATTAATTAGAATAATGTATGAGATTATATTGTAACTGGTATTTTTTAATCCATGATACACCTCGCTTCCGGTTTTTGTTTTTAAATATTTAATAACACTATTTTTAATAATTGTCTATATCCAAAACAAATTATTCATTTAAACACCAATATTATTTAGAGATTGACTCGTTTGAATAAATATATAAATTCCCATAGTAAGATACTTAAAAATGGCCGATCCGGCATATCCGGTTTTACATAGACGCCCCGTACAGAACGTAACAAAGAGAATGGCGTTGTATCCACATCCGGGTCTAGTACTACTTAAGTACGTCACCCCGTATGCAAATTATCCCCTGAAGAAGTCACGTGTGATCGTGACGTAATGCGTAGGGCAGAGCACCGGAAGTGACGTTGCAGAGGACATGAACGAACAGTCCCCCGGCAGATTGATGGACAGTAGCTGTTTTATATGTGAGTTGCTACATTTTTTTGAATAAAATTACGTGAAAATACTACACTATATCGGCCCCCTTATTTTGAGATTCGAGGAACTACCAGTGAGCCCATACTTGATCCCTGCATCCCCTTCCCCTATCTTATACACTCAGAGGAGGAGAGGAGAAAGGATCAGATCTTTTAACAGATCTAAAAGGTGCATTGCCTGAGGCATTGAGGTGAGCATTTAGCACACCTAGAGGTGATGAGCACCGAAGAGCACTCTTATGCACAAGGTGTAGAGGTGGAAGAAAAGTTACTTTGATACACAGTTTTTTCAGCTATTTATTGTTTGGGACACTTTAGCACTTTATGATGCACATTGGCATCTAACCACATTGGATAAATATTGAGAAATTATTTTTAAGCAAGTTATTAATTTGCACAGAGCACTTTATTGGCACGTGAATATCACCTTCATAGAGTTGTTTTTGTACACAGAATAATCATAAGCACCTTTGTTATTCGTAAATGCATTTATTTATAATTTGTGATAAGACTGTATATGGTTATATGATACAGATTTATACATAGTTCCATACACTTACCACTATTAGCACTTTATTTATTATCATCATATAATTTATTTTGGATATATTTATGAATTATGAGTCACTTTATATTATACAACACATTTGAAGCGCTGTACTCCCCCCTTTATTTTATAAAAGAAAGATTACAAAAGAAAATAGGCTTCTGAAGAAGCGGCGTATTGCGAAACACGTTGAGCCTAATCCACTGTATATTCTAACACTATCAGGCTCATCTCTTCATCAGCCTTGTATCTTAGTTCTGGAGTGGTATAAGCCAATTAACTATTTAGTGTTTTTGATGTTATTTTTCTTATCATGTATGCATGTATGTTTTAGTTTTTTTATACCTTTTGAATAAAATTTGTCTTTTTTTTATAATTGTGCCTCTAAGTCCATGTTTACCAACCCACAGTTCCATATATAAAAATCAGGTGTGGCAGGCTGAAACTTAACTTCAGCCCACGTTCACATTGATCCGATAAGACCTGCGATTTGTCAAATCGGAGCCAATTGCGGTTTCGAATCGGTGCGACGCCGACTTTGCAGCACCACACACACCGATTCCCAAAAATAGTTTCTGTACTACTTTTTGGACTTTGGGGGGCGATTTCCATAGACATCTGTGCACAGATGTCTGTGAAATCGCCCTCGAAGCCAGACTGAAATGCCGGCTGAACTTGCACAATTTCAAAACTGCATCAGTGTGAACCTGGGCTTAGAGACAGGTTTTATTTCTCTGAGGATGAATTACTTTATAGTACATGCAGCTTCAGAGGTTAGAAATAGTTTATTTAGATGTTTTTTTTTTAATGCTTGTTAAGATTATATATACTCACCAGCCACTCTAATTTAAACTCTTTTTATTGACAAAGATGCACAAGACAAATTGGTACAGCAACCAACATGCTCAACATGAGCATAGAAAGTATAAAGTTTGGTACACAAATACACAGAAAGAACAGACTCATAGTTGTACATATTTAAACCCCCAGCCATAATAAAAAACAGTGACAAATCAGCCTCTAAGTAGATACCTTTAACAGAAAAGTGCGACAATTCCACTTCTAATACATAGCCATAAACTCTTATGCACACAAAAAGCAAGGACCAGTAGTATCCACCTCACCTATTAGTAATTGTGAGTATGGATGAGCACCAGACATCCCATACTTTGTCATATTTATGGGGACATCCCCTGTGATTGAAAATCATTTTTTCATAAGGCGATATCTGGTTCACCATCTAAATCAATTGACGGGTGGATGGAGGAGCAGATTGATTCCACCTAAGTGCAATAGCCTTTCGAGCTAGAATGTTTCCCTTAATAAAATTCTAGTATATCTTGGCCATTTTTCTTCATCTAGTATACCCAACAAACATATGCGTGGAGTGCGCGGCCCAGGGACAGAGAGAATACTAGACAATATATATATCACCCGTCTCCAATATTGCTCAATGACAAGGCATAGTCACATTACATGGAAAAAAAAAAAACTGCTTCCAGACAAGTGCATCTGGTACACGTTGATGTGGGTATACAATGCATAGCGTGAAGTCTCATTGGGGTTAAATGTGATTGATGCACCATATATAATGAAATAGGTTTGTTATTAATGGCCAGGGAGACAGTCAGGTGGGCGGTACATACTTCTTTCCAATCTTCATCTGACAAGTCAGGTATAAGTCCGGCCACTTTATTATTAGGTACACCTGTGTAACGCTCCTGCGTTTTTATTGTAAGCTGGATTTGCAGCTGCAGAATCTCCACTCAGTAGTCATGTAGAGATGTGTTGGAATACCAGATCCAACTCTCCAGACTTATCACTGTGGGCCTGTCTGCTTCAGCATACAGCTATACACACACTCAATAAGATGTTCCTGGAGTGATAGGATGTATATGATAGTATGGAGGTGATGTGCTGAAGGGACAGGTGTGAGCAGTGACAGTAATGGTAAGCACTTGATAGTAATGTTCAGGAGAGTAGTAGATGGTAATAGGTAGAATGCAGATAGGTTAGTAATCATGTATGGTAACAGGTGGTAAGGACAGCAGATGACATATACAGGATAGACTAACCCATTGCAAGGATAGATGGTAGTAGACTCAAGAGCTAGCAATCTATGTAACAGTGCAGATGGTAGAATTAGTATGCATAGATAGTAACAGTCCTTAATGTGCAGAAGATTATAGTGTAAGTTAGTTATGGAGGATTCCCCTGTGGGGTACTTATCACTAGTAAGGTTTAGTAAGTAGAGGGGTCCAGTAGTGAGGGAGTGATCCGGTAGCGAGATACGGGATCAGTAGCGAGGTTCCGGTCTGTTCCAGGTAAAGGCAAATAGCTGGAGGTTCCGACAGCAAGACAAGGCTTGTAAGCATGTAGGCACACATTGAACGAACAACGTGAGAGAGAACGCCGGTGATTGAAATAGCCGCTCAGCGGCGCTCAGCGATGACGTCATCCGTCTTAAAGGTGTATGCGTTCCACCTAACTAGAAAGGTGGGACGCAATGTTGAAAGGAAAATGGTAATAAGGGTACCAAAGGTACCAGAATCTTACAGTACCCCCCCCCCTTAAGGCCGGCTCCGGAAGGCCTATAGCACTGGTTTCTCCGGGTATTTCGAGTGAAACCTTCGTATAAGCCTAGGTGCGTGAACATCAGAGGTATCCAACCAGGTGTCGTCTTGGGGTCCATAGTTCTTCCATCTTATGAGATATTGGAGTCTTCCTCTGTGGATACGAGAATCCAAAATCTCCTTAATCTCATATTCTTCTCCGCCTTCAACTTGTACTGGAGGTGGAGGCAAGATGGTAGGCCTTATTCCTTGGTTAGGAACATGTGGCTTCAGTAGCGACACATGAAAGATGGGATGTATTTTGAGATCTGCCGGTAAGGTGAGTTGCACTGCAGCTTTTCCAATGAGTTTCTTAATTGGGAAGGGTCCCAGAAATAAAGGTCCAAGCTTTTTGCTAGGGATCTTTAATCTTAAATTTTTTGTCGATAGCCAAACGAGGTCCCCAATAGCATATTGCGGAGAAGGTCTTCTACGAAAGTCGTAGTACCTTTTTTGTTGACTATGAGCGTGAGAGATGGTGGTATTAAGTAAACCCAGAGAGTCTTTTATTTGGGTAAGATAATCCGAGGCTACTGGGTTACTTGATGGTAGGATGCGTGGTGGAAGAAGTGTGGGATGAAACCCATAGTTCAAGTAGAACGGACTTTGCTTAGTAGTACTGTGGGTTGCGTTGTTATAAGCAAATTCCGCCAGAGGGAGGAGGTCCACCCAATCATCCTGTAGGTATGATGTGTAGCAACGCAGATATTGTTCTATACACTGGTTGACTCTTTCAGTCTGTCCGTTGGTCTGAGGGTGGTAGGGAGAAGTGAGCTTTCGCTCAATCCGTAGTATTTGACATAGAGCTTGCCAAAATTTGGAGATGAACTGTGAACCACGGTCAGATAAAAGAGTCTTTGGAATTCCATGTAACTTGAACACATGTTTCATTAGTAGTTCCGCTGTTTGTTTAGATGAAGGTAGTCTGCGAATAGCAATGAAATGTGCCATCTTTGTCAGATGGTCCACTGACACTAGAATGGTATTAAATCCTTTGGAAGGTGGTAGTTCTACTATAAAGTCTAAGGACACAACTTCCCATGGGACCTGGGGTATTGGTAGACTGCAGAGTAGACCAGATGGTTTTGTAGTGTCAATTTTGGACCTTGCACAGATGTCACATGAAGAAACAAATTTTTGTACAGACGTCTTCATATCAGGCCACCAAAACTGCCTGGTAAGCAAATTAAGGGTTTTCGTCATACCCATATGTCCTGCCATGGGCACATCATGTGATAATTCCAAGATCTTGGTGCGCATAGTAGGGGGTATGTAGAGTTTGTCGTGGTAATATAGGAAGCCTTCTGCATCAGTACTTAGTTGTGGTGGAGGTGAATCCAATCCTATACTGTGCAAAATCTCTTCCTTCAGGGAACGAACAACACCAATAATAAGTTCATAGGGTATTATAGGAATAGAAGGGATTTCGGTGCAGTTATCTTCGGATAATCGTGATAGCGCATCCGCTTTTTTATTTTTGTCTGCAGGCGTGTAGGTCACTAGGAAGTTGAATCTTAGGAAGAATAATGACCATCGTACCTGCCGGTGGGAAAGAGTTTTGTTAGTCTGGAGGTATTGAAGGTTTTTATGATCTGTATATATGAGTATTGGTAATTGGGTACCTTCAAGTAGATGTCGCCAATTCTCCAGTGCCAGTTTTATGGCAAGCAACTCCTTTTCACCCACTGGGTAATTCACCTCTGGGCTGCTTAGTGATTTTGAGAAGAAAGCAACTGGGTGGAGTGGTGAAGTATTTGTTGGTCGTTGGGGGAGAACTGCTCCTACTGCCATATTTGACGCATCTACCTCCAGAATATATTGGAGGGATGGGTCTGGATGGCGTAGTATGTGAGCAGAAGTAAAGCTTGATTTTAACAAGCGGAAAGCTCCATTTGCTTCTTCTGACCATTTGAATGGTTTCTTTATACTTGTAAGTTGTGTGAGAGGTCTCACAATAGCAGAGAAGTTCTTGATGAACTTCCTATAGAAGTTTGAAAATCCAAGGAATCGCTGTAATGCCTTACGAGTTGTTGGTATAGGCCAATCCAGAATACAGGATATCTTGCTCATATCCATCTTGATTCCGGTTTTGGATATGATGTATCCTAGGAATAATATTTCTTCTTTATGAAATAGGCATTTTTTTAATTTCACGTATAGATTGTGTGCGAGTAATCTGGATAACACAAGTCTTATATGTTTTATATGTTCAGACAGAGATCGAGAATAGATAAGTATATCGTCCAGATATTCCACAACACAGACATCAAGTAAGTCTCTAAAGATGTCGTTTATGAACCTTTGAAAAGCTGCGGGAGCATTACACAACCCGAATGGCATCACAAGATATTCGAATAATCCGTATCTGGTTCTGAATGCTGTTTTCCACTCATCTCCGTCACGGATTCGGATTAGGTTGTATGCCCCTTTTAGATCCAATTTAGAGAAGTACGTAGCCCCACGCACTTGTTCAATGAGTTCAGAGATGAGCGGTAAAGGATAGCGATCCTTTATCGTAATGGTATTTAATTGCCTATAATTAGTGTTGAGCGAACACGGACTGTATTATTCGTGTTCGTACCGAATAATTGGATTTTTTTTACCCGAACACGGACACGGACACTTTACTGTATGTTCGGGTAAAAATCCGTGTTCGGTCGTTTTATTTCCGGGTTTTGCATGCTTTGGCGCTCTTTTCATGGCGGGCTTTCAACAGCCAATCAACAATCGTTTAACTGGTGTGCCTTAAGCCATCCCAGCCATGCCTGCAAATGTCTTAGTAGCTGTGATTGGCCGTCTGAAGCATGTGACCAAGTCTTTATAAGTTCGAGGCAGCCGCCGCAGCAGCGTCATTCTGCTGCTTAGCTAAGGGACAGAGCACACATCAATGTGCTGGCTGCTGATTAGGGAAAGATAGGCAGGAAAAAAACATTTGTGTCCGGATAGAATTGAGGGACAGGTCGGAGTGTTTAGGCAGGGCGAGTTGTAGGCATTTTAGGGATAGAGTCTGCTGAATTATAGGGTCAGTGTCTTCTACAAACTACAATCGATATTGCTGTGTGGGGGGTGGGGTGAATCTGCACTCAATCCTGATCTACGATCTCTTCTCAATCCTGTTAGGGACAGAGTCTGCTGAATTTTAGGGAAACTGTGTTCTACAAACTACAATCGATATTGCTGTGTGGTGTGGGATTGGAGATAGGCAGGTGTCAGTGATCCACATCCATTTTTCTGTGTGTGAGCTGCAGTGAACACAATCTTTTTGGGCTGCAGTGAACACAATCTTTTTGGGCTGCAGTGAACACAATCTTTTTGGGCTGCAGTGAACACAATCTTTTTGGGGTGCAGTGAACAAAATCTTTTTGGGGTGCAGTGAACACAATCCTTTTTGGTGTGCAGTGAACACAATCTTTGTGGGGTGCAGTGAACAAAATCCTTTGTGGGGTGCAGTGAACACAATCTTTTTGGGGTGCAGTGAACAAAATCATTTTTGGGGTGCAGTGAACAACATCCTTTTTGGGGTGCAGTGAACACAATCTTTTTGGGGTGCAGTGAACAAAATCCTTTGTGGGGTGCAGTGAACACAATCTTTTTGGGGTGCAGTGAACACAATCTTTTTGGGGTGGAGTGAACAACATCCTTTTTGGGGTGCAGTGAACAAAATCCTTTTTGGGGTGCAGTGAACAAAATCATTTTTGAGGTGCAGTGAACACAATCTTTTTGGGGTGCAGTGAACACAATCTTTGTGGGGTGCAGTGAACACAATCTTTTTGGGGTGGAGTGAACAACATCCTTTTTGGGGTGCAGTGAACAACATCCTTTTTGGGGTGCAGTGAACACAATCTTTTTGGGGTGCAGTGAACACAATCTTTGTGGGGTACAGTGAACAGAATCTTTGTGGGGTGCAGTGAACACAATCTTTGGGGGGTACAGTGAACACAATCTTTTTGGGGTGCAGTGAACACAATCTTTGTGGGGTGCAGTGAACACAATCTTTTTGGGGTGGAGTGAACAAAATCATTTTTGGGGTGCAGTGAACAACATCCTTTTTGGGGTGCAGTGATCAAAATCCTTTTTGGGGTGCAGTGAACAGAATCTTTTTGGGGTGCAGTGAACAAAATCCTTTGTGGGGTGCAGTGAACAGAATCTTTGTGGGGTGCAGTGAACACAATCTTTGGGGGGGTACAGTGAACACAATCTTTTTGGGGTGCAGTGAACACAATCTTTGTGGGGTACAGTGAACAGAATCTTTGTGGGGTGCAGTGAACACAATCTTTGGGGGGTACAGTGAACACAATCTTTTTGGGGTGCAGTGAACACAATCTTTGGGGGGTACAGTGAACACAATCTTTTTGGGGTGCAGTGAACACAATCTTTGTGGGGTGCAGTGAACACAATCTTTGGGGGGGTACAGTGAACACAATCTTTTTGGGGTGCAGTGAACAACATCCTTTTAGGGTGCAGTGAACACAATCTTTGTGGGGTGCAGTGAACAACATCCTTTTAGGGTGCAGTGAACACAATCTTTGTGGGGTACAGTGAACAGAATCTTTGTGGGGTGCAGTGAACACAATCTTTGGGGGGTACAGTGAACACAATCTTTGTGAGGTGCAGTGAACACAATCTTTGTGGGGTGCAGTGAACACAATCATTGTGGGGTGCAGTGAACTCAATCTTTGTGGGGTACAGTGAACACAATCTCATACTTCTGAAGATTTGAGGGTGCTGCCTGTTCCATACTCCCCCTACTCCTCATCTAGCCTTTTAGGGGTACAAACAATAGTAATTGGGGCCTAGTGTGGTTGTGTACGTGTGATATACATACACTTTTTTTGGATCATATTTTCTATTCCGCTATTTAATCAAAAACCTTTGGGGATCAGTTAAATTGGGGGATAGTCTGTGTTGGTACGTGTGAGAGAGATCCACCTTTCCAAGTTGTTGGGGTTCATCTCATACTTCTGAAGGTTTGAGGGTGCTGCCTGTTCCATACTCCCCCTACTCCTAGCCTTTTAGGGGTACAAACAATAGTAATTGGGGCCTAGTGTGGTTGTGTACGTGTGATATACATACACTTTTTTTGGATCATATTTTCTATTCCGCTATTTCATCAAAAACCTTTGGGGATCAGTTAAATTGGGGGATAGTCTGTGTTGGTACGTGTGAGAGAGATCCACCTTTCCAAGTTGTTGGGGTTCATCTCATACTTCTGAAGGTTTGAGGGTGCTGCCTGTTCCATACCCCCCCTACTCCTCATCTAGCCTTTTAGGGGTACAAACAATAGTAATTGGGGCCTAGTGTGGTTGTGTACGTGTGATATACATACACTTTTTTTGGATCATATTTTCTATTCCGCTATTTAATCAAAAACCTTTGGGGATCAGTTAAATTGGGGGATAGTCTGTGTTGGTACGTGTGAGAGAGATCCACCTTTCCAAGTTGTTGGGGTTCATCTCATACTTCTGAAGGTTTGAGGGTGCTGCCTGTTCCATACTCCCCCTACTCCTCATCTAGCCTTTTAGGGGTACAAACAATAGTAATTGGGGCCCAGTGTGGTTGTGTACGTGTGATATACATACACTTTTTTTGGATCATATTTTCTATTCCGCTATTTAATCAAAAACCTTTGGGGATCAGTTAAATTGGGGGATAGTCTGTGTTGGTACGTGTGAGAGAGATCCACCTTTCCAAGTTGTTGGGGTTCATCTCATACTTCTGAAGGTTTGAGGGTGCTGCCTGTTCCATACTCCCCCTACTCCTCATCTAGCCTTTTAGGGGTACAAACAATAGTAATTGGGGCCCAGTGTGGTTGTGTACGTGTGATATACATACACTTTTTTTGGATCATATTTTCTATTCCGCTATTTAATCAAAAACCTTTGGGGATCAGTTAAATTGGGGGATAGTCTGTGTTGGTACGTGTGAGAGAGATCCACCTTTCCAAGTTGTTGGGGTTCATCTCATACTTCTGAAGGTTTGAGGGTGCTGCCTGTTCCATACTCCCCCTACTCCTAGCCTTTTAGGGGTACAAACAATAGTAATTGGGGCCTAGTGTGGTTGTGTACGTGTGATATACATACACTTTTTTTGGATCATATTTTCTATTCCGCTATTTAATCAAAAACCTTTGGGGATCAGTTAAATTGGGGGATAGTCTGTGTTGGTACGTGTGAGAGAGATCCACCTTTCCAAGTTGTTGGGGTTCATCTCATACTTCTGAAGGTTTGAGGGTGCTGCCTGTTCCATACTCCCCCTACTCCTCATCTAGCCTTTTAGGGGTACAAACAATAGTAATTGGGGCCCAGTGTGGTTGTGTACGTGTGATATACATACACTTTTTTTGGATCATATTTTCTATTCCGCTATTTAATCAAAAACCTTTGGGGATCAGTTAAATTGGGGGATAGTCTGTGTTGGTACGTGTGAGAGAGATCCACCTTTCCAAGTTGTTGGGGTTCATCTCATACTTCTGAAGGTTTGAGGGTGCTGCCTGTTCCATACCCCCCCTACTCCTCATCTAGCCTTTTAGGGGTACAAACAATAGTAATTGGGGCCTAGTGTGGTTGTGTACGTGTGATATACATACACTTTTTTTGGATCATATTTTCTATTCCGCTATTTAATCAAAAACCTTTGGGGATCAGTTAAATTGGGGGATAGTCTGTGTTGGTACGTGTGAGAGAGATCCACCTTTCCAAGTTGTTGGGGTTCATCTCATACTTCTGAAGGTTTGAGGGTGCTGCCTGTTCCATACCCCCCCTACTCCTCATCTAGCCTTTTAGGGGTACAAACAATAGTAATTGGGGCCTAGTGTGGTTGTGTACGTGTGATATACATACACTTTTTTTGGATCATATTTTCTATTCCGCTATTTAATCAAAAACCTTTGGGGATCAGTTAAATTGGGGGATAGTCTGTGTTGGTACGTGTGAGAGAGATCCACCTTTCCAAGTTGTTGGGGTTCATCTCATACTTCTGAAGGTTTGAGGGTGCTGCCTGTTCCATACTCCCCCTACTCCTCATCTAGCCTTTTAGGGGTACAAACAATAGTAATTGGGGCCTAGTGTGGTTGTGTACGTGTGATATACATACACTTTTTTTGGATCATATTTTCTATTCCGCTATTTAATCAAAAACCTTTGGGGATCAGTTAAATTGGGGGATAGTCTGTGTTGGTACGTGTGAGAGAGATCCACCTTTCCAAGATGTTGGGGTTCATCTCATACTTCTGAAGGTTTGAGGGTGCTGCCTGTTCCATACTCCCCCTACTCCTCATCTAGCCTTTTAGGGGTACAAACAATAGTAATTGGGGCCCAGTGTGGTTGTGTACGTGTGATATACATACACTTTTTTTGGATCATATTTTCTATTCCGCTATTTAATCAAAAACCTTTGGGGATCAGTTAAATTGGGGGATAGTCTGTGTTGGTACGTGTGAGAGAGATCCACCTTTCCAAGTTGTTGGGGTTCATCTCATACTTCTGAAGGTTTGAGGGTGCTGCCTGTTCCATACCCCCCCTACTCCTCATCTAGCCTTTTAGGGGTACAAACAATAGTAATTGGGGCCTAGTGTGGTTGTGTACGTGTGATATACATACACTTTTTTTGGATCATATTTTCTATTCCGCTATTTAATCAAAAACCTTTGGGGATCAGTTAAATTGGGGGATAGTCTGTGTTGGTACGTGTGAGAGAGATCCACCTTTCCAAGTTGTTGGGGTTCATCTCATACTTCTGAAGGTTTGAGGGTGCTGCCTGTTCCATACCCCCCCTACTCCTCATCTAGCCTTTTAGGGGTACAAACAATAGTAATTGGGGCCTAGTGTGGTTGTGTACGTGTGATATACATACACTTTTTTTGGATCATATTTTCTATTCCGCTATTTAATCAAAAACCTTTGGGGATCAGTTAAATTGGGGGATAGTCTGTGTTGGTACGTGTGAGAGAGATCCACCTTTCCAAGTTGTTGGGGTTCATCTCATACTTCTGAAGGTTTGAGGGTGCTGCCTGTTCCATACTCCCCCTACTCCTCATCTAGCCTTTTAGGGGTACAAACAATAGTAATTGGGGCCTAGTGTGGTTGTGTACGTGTGATATACATACACTTTTTTTGGATCATATTTTCTATTCCGCTATTTAATCAAAAACCTTTGGGGATCAGTTAAATTGGGGGATAGTCTGTGTTGGTACGTGTGAGAGAGATCCACCTTTCCAAGTTGTTGGGGTTCATCTCATACTTCTGAAGGTTTGAGGGTGCTGCCTGTTCCATACTCCCCCTACTCCTAGCCTTTTAGGGGTACAAACAATAGTAATTGGGGCCTAGTGTGGTTGTGTACGTGTGATATACATACACTTTTTTTGGATCATATTTTCTATTCCGCTATTTAATCAAAAACCTTTGGGGATCAGTTAAATTGGGGGATAGTCTGTGTTGGTACGTGTGAGAGAGATCCACCTTTCCAAGTTGTTGGGGTTCATCTCATACTTCTGAAGGTTTGAGGGTGCTGCCTGTTCCATACTCCCCCTACTCCTCATCTAGCCTTTTAGGGGTACAAACAATAGTAATTGGGGCCTAGTGTGGTTGTGTACGTGTGATATACATACACTTTTTTTGGATCATATTTTCTATTCCGCTATTTAATCAAAAACCTTTGGGGATCAGTTAAATTGGGGGATAGTCTGTGTTGGTACGTGTGAGAGAGATCCACCTTTCCAAGTTGTTGGGGTTCATCTCATACTTCTGAAGGTTTGAGGGTGCTGCCTGTTCCATACTCCCCCTACTCCTAGCCTTTTAGGGGTACAAACAATAGTAATTGGGGCCTAGTGTGGTTGTGTACGTGTGATATACATACACTTTTTTTGGATCATATTTTCTATTCCGCTATTTAATCAAAAACCTTTGGGGATCAGTTAAATTGGGGGATAGTCTGTGTTGGTACGTGTGAGAGAGATCCACCTTTCCAAGTTGTTGGGGTTCATCTCATACTTCTGAAGGTTTGAGGGTGCTGCCTGTTCCATACTCCCCCTACTCCTAGCCTTTTAGGGGTACAAACAATAGTAATTGGGGCCTAGTGTGGTTGTGTACGTGTGATATACATACACTTTTTTTGGATCATATTTTCTATTCCGCTATTTAATCAAAAACCTTTGGGGATCAGTTAAATTGGGGGATAGTCTGTGTTGGTACGTGTGAGAGAGATCCACCTTTCCAAGTTGTTGGGGTTCATCTCATACTTCTGAAGGTTTGAGGGTGCTGCCTGTTCCATACTCCCCCTACTCCTAGCCTTTTAGGGGTACAAACAATAGTAATTGGGGCCTAGTGTGGTTGTGTACGTGTGATATACATACACTTTTTTTGGATCATATTTTCTATTCCGCTATTTAATCAAAAACCTTTGGGGATCAGTTAAATTGGGGGATAGTCTGTGTTGGTACGTGTGAGAGAGATCCACCTTTCCAAGTTGTTGGGGTTCATCTCATACTTCTGAAGGTTTGAGGGTGCTGCCTGTTCCATACTCCCCCTACTCCTAGCCTTTTAGGGGTACAAACAATAGTAATTGGGGCCTAGTGTGGTTGTGTACGTGTGATATACATACACTTTTTTTGGATCATATTTTCTATTCCGCTATTTAATCAAAAACCTTTGGGGATCAGTTAAATTGGGGGATAGTCTGTGTTGGTACGTGTGAGAGAGATCCACCTTTCCAAGTTGTTGGGGTTCATCTCATACTTCTGAAGGTTTGAGGGTGCTGCCTGTTCCATACTCCCCCTACTCCTAGCCTTTTAGGGGTACAAACAATAGTAATTGGGGCCTAGTGTGGTTGTGTACGTGTGATATACATACACTTTTTTTGGATCATATTTTCTATTCCGCTATTTAATCAAAAACCTTTGGGGATCAGTTAAATTGGGGGATAGTCTGTGTTGGTACGTGTGAGAGAGATCCACCTTTCCAAGTTGTTGGGGTTCATCTCATACTTCTGAAGGTTTGAGGGTGCTGCCTGTTCCATACTCCCCCTACTCCTAGCCTTTTAGGGGTACAAACAATAGTAATTGGGGCCTAGTGTGGTTGTGTACGTGTGATATACATACACTTTTTTTGGATCATATTTTCTATTCCGCTATTTAATCAAAAACCTTTGGGGATCAGTTAAATTGGGGGATAGTCTGTGTTGGTACGTGTGAGAGAGATCCACCTTTCCAAGTTGTTGGGGTTCATCTCATACTTCTGAAGGTTTGAGGGTGCTGCCTGTTCCATACTCCCCCTACTCCTAGCCTTTTAGGGGTACAAACAATAGTAATTGGGGCCTAGTGTGGTTGTGTACGTGTGATATACATACACTTTTTTTGGATCATATTTTCTATTCCGCTATTTAATCAAAAACCTTTGGGGATCAGTTAAATTGGGGGATAGTCTGTGTTGGTACGTGTGAGAGAGATCCACCTTTCCAAGTTGTTGGGGTTCATCTCATACTTCTGAAGGTTTGAGGGTGCTGCCTGTTCCATACTCCCCCTACTCCTAGCCTTTTAGGGGTACAAACAATAGTAATTGGGGCCTAGTGTGGTTGTGTACGTGTGATATACATACACTTTTTTTGGATCATATTTTCTATTCCGCTATTTAATCAAAAACCTTTGGGGATCAGTTAAATTGGGGGATAGTCTGTGTTGGTACGTGTGAGAGAGATCCACCTTTCCAAGTTGTTGGGGTTCATCTCATACTTCTGAAGGTTTGAGGGTGCTGCCTGTTCCATACTCCCCCTACTCCTCATCTAGCCTTTTAGGGGTACAAACAATAGTAATTGGGGCCCAGTGTGGTTGTGTACGTGTGATATACATACACTTTTTTTGGATCATATTTTCTATTCCGCTATTTAATCAAAAACCTTTGGGGATCAGTTAAATTGGGGGATAGTCTGTGTTGGTACGTGTGAGAGAGATCCACCTTTCCAAGTTGTTGGGGTTCATCTCATACTTCTGAAGGTTTGAGGGTGCTGCCTGTTCCATACCCCCCCTACTCCTCATCTAGCCTTTTAGGGGTACAAACAATAGTAATTGGGGCCTAGTGTGGTTGTGTACGTGTGATATACATACACTTTTTTTGGATCATATTTTCTATTCCGCTATTTAATCAAAAACCTTTGGGGATCAATTAAATTGGGGGATAGTCTGTGTTGGTACGTGTGAGAGAGATCCACCTTTCCAAGTTGTTGGGGTTCATCTCATACTTCTGAAGGTTTGAGGGTGCTGCCTGTTCCATACTCCCCCTACTCCTCATCTAGCCTTTTAGGGGTACAAACAATAGTAATTGGGGCCCAGTGTGGTTGTGTACGTGTGATATACATACACTTTTTTTGGATCATATTTTCTATTCCGCTATTTAATCAAAAACCTTTGGGGATCAGTTAAATTGGGGGATAGTCTGTGTTGGTACGTGTGAGAGAGATCCACCTTTCCAAGTTGTTGGGGTTCATCTCATACTTCTGAAGGTTTGAGGGTGCTGCCTGTTCCATACCCCCCCTACTCCTCATCTAGCCTTTTAGGGGTACAAACAATAGTAATTGGGGCCTAGTGTGGTTGTGTACGTGTGATATACATACACTTTTTTTGGATCATATTTTCTATTCCGCTATTTAATCAAAAACCTTTGGGGATCAGTTAAATTGGGGGATAGTCTGTGTTGGTACGTGTGAGAGAGATCCACCTTTCCAAGTTGTTGGGGTTCATCTCATACTTCTGAAGGTTTGAGGGTGCTGCCTGTTCCATACCCCCCCTACTCCTCATCTAGCCTTTTAGGGGTACAAACAATAGTAATTGGGGCCTAGTGTGGTTGTGTACGTGTGATATACATACACTTTTTTTGGATCATATTTTCTATTCCGCTATTTAATCAAAAACCTTTGGGGATCAGTTAAATTGGGGGATAGTCTGTGTTGGTACGTGTGAGAGAGATCCACCTTTCCAAGTTGTTGGGGTTCATCTCATACTTCTGAAGGTTTGAGGGTGCTGCCTGTTCCATACCCCCCCTACTCCTCATATAGCCTTTTAGGGGTACAAACAATAGTAATTGGGGCCTAGTGTGGTTGTGTACGTGTGATATACATACACTTTTTTTGGATCATATTTTCTATTCCGCTATTTAATCAAAAACCTTTGGGGATCAGTTAAATTGGGGGATAGTCTGTGTTGGTACGTGTGAGAGAGATCCACCTTTCCAAGTTGTTGGGGTTCATCTCATACTTCTGAAGGTTTGAGGGTGCTGCCTGTTCCATACTCCCCCTACTCCTCATCTAGCCTTTTAGGGGTACAAACAATAGTAATTGGGGCCTAGTGTGGTTGTGTACGTGTGATATACATACACTTTTTTTGGATCATATTTTCTATTCCGCTATTTAATCAAAAACCTTTGGGGATCAGTTAAATTGGGGGATAGTCTGTGTTGGTACGTGTGAGAGAGATCCACCTTTCCAAGTTGTTGGGGTTCATCTCATACTTCTGAAGGTTTGAGGGTGCTGCCTGTTCCATACTCCCCCTACTCCTCATCTAGCCTTTTAGGGGTACAAACAATAGTAATTGGGGCCCAGTGTGGTTGTGTACGTGTGATATACATACACATTTTTGGATCATATTTTCTATTCCGCTATTTAATCAAAAACCTTTGGGGATCAGTTAAATTGGGGGATAGTCTGTGTTGGTACGTGTGAGAGAGATCCACCTTTCCAAGTTGTTGGGGTTCATCTCATACTTCTGAAGGTTTGAGGGTGCTGCCTGTTCCATACCCCCCCTACTCCTCATCTAGCCTTTTAGGGGTACAAACAATAGTAATTGGGGCCTAGTGTGGTTGTGTACGTGTGATATACATACACTTTTTTTGGATCATATTTTCTATTCCGCTATTTAATCAAAAACCTTTGGGGATCAGTTAAATTGGGGGATAGTCTGTGTTGGTACGTGTGAGAGAGATCCACCTTTCCAAGTTGTTGGGGTTCATCTCATACTTCTGAAGGTTTGAGGGTGCTGCCTGTTCCATACTCCCCCTACTCCTCATCTAGCCTTTTAGGGGTACAAACAATAGTAATTGGGGCCTAGTGTGGTTGTGTACGTGTGATATACATACACTTTTTTTGGATCATATTTTCTATTCCGCTATTTAATCAAAAACCTTTGGGGATCAGTTAAATTGGGGGATAGTCTGTGTTGGTACGTGTGAGAGAGATCCACCTTTCCAAGTTTTTGGGGTTCATCTCATACTACTGAAGATTTGAGGGTGCTGCCTGTTCCATACTCCTCCTCCTACTGCTCAACCATCCTTTTAGGGGTACAAACAATAGTAGTTGGGGCCTAGTGTGGTGGTGTACGTGCGAGATACATACACTTTCTTTTTGATCATATTTTCTATTCCGCTATTCAATTAAAACCTTTGGGGATCAATTCAATTGCGAGATAGTCTGTGTCGGTACGTGTGAGATCCACCTTTCCAAGTTGTTGGGGTTCATCTCATACTTCTGAAGATTTGAGGGTGCTGCCTGTTCCATACTCCTGCTCCTACTGCTCAACCATCCTTTTAGGGGTACAAACAATAGTAATTGGGGCCTAGTGTGGTTGTGTACGTGCGAGATACATACACTTTTTTTGATCATATTTCCTATTCCACTATTCAATAAAAACCTTTGAGGATCAATTGAATTGCGGGATAGTCTGTGTCGGTACGTGTGAGATCCACCTTTCCAAGTTTTTGGGGTTCATCTCATACTTCTGAAGATTTGAGGGTGCTGCCTGTTCCATACTCCTCCTCCTACTCCTCATCCATCCTTTTAGGGGTACAAACAATAGTAATTGGGGCCTAGTGTGGTTGTGTACGTGCGAGATACATACACTTTTTTTGATCATATTTCCTATTCCGCTATTCAATAAAAACCTTTGAGGATCAATTGAATTGCGGGATAGTCTGTGTCGGTACGTGTGAGATCCACCTTTCCAAGTTTTTGGGGTTCATCTCATACTTCTGAAGATTTGAGGGTGCTGTCTGTTCCATACTCCTCCTACTCCTCATCCATCCTTTTAGGGGTAGAAACAATAGTAATTGGGGCCTAGTGTGGTTTTGTACGTGCGAGATACATACACTTTTTTAGATCATATTTCCTATTCCGCTATTCAATAAAAACCTTTCTAGGGCAAGATCTTAAATTACAGAAATATGAGGAGACCGTCAAATAAGGGCCGTGGCCTGGGTCGTGGTGCTGCTGGTAGAGCTCCTGTTGCAAGGAGAGGACGTGGTCGATCTGTGCCAGCTACACGCACAAGTGAAACACCTTCCTCAAGTGTGAGTAGGCGACAGAACCTGCATCAGTATTTGGTAGGGCATCAAACGCCCCTAGAAGTGATGAGGCCAGAACAAGTTGAGGCGATAGTAGATTGGTTTGCTGCTGACAGTGCCTCCAGTTCCTTCACATTGTCTCCCACCCAGTCTACTGCAGAAAGGTCAGAGTTGGCACCTGCAGCCAATGTCCAACCGTCTTTCACCTCACCCCCTTGCAAATCAGGCCAGCAGTCTGAGCCCCAAGCCATACAGCAGTCTCTTATTCTTTTTGAGGACTCTGTCAGCAGGGTTTCCCAGGGCCATCCACCTAGCCCTGCCCCAGAAGTGGAAGAGATTGAGTGCAGCGATGCCCAACCACTTATTTCTCAAGATGAGTACATGCAAGGATCATCGCAGCACGTCTCCGATGATGACGAAACGCAGGTGCCAACTGCTGCGGCGTTCAGCATTGTGGAGACCGACAAGGAGGGCAGGGGTGAAGACTGGGTGGAAGATGATGTGGAGGACGATGAGGTCCTCGACCCCACATGGAATGAACGTCATGCAGGTGACCTGAGTAGTTTGGAGGAAGAGGCGGTGGTCGCACAGAGCCACCAGCACAGCAGAAGAGGGAGCAGGGTGCAGAAGCGGAGCGGCCGTGCCCTAGACACTACGCCCGCTACTGCCCAACGCAGCAAGGGAACGAGCGCACCAAAGTCAGCTCAAAGGAGTTCTCTAGCGTGGAAGTTCTTTAGAAAATGTGCTGATGACAGGACACGAGTGGTTTGCACCCTGTGCAATCAGAGCTTGAAGCGAGGCATAAACCTTCTCAACCTGAGCACAACCTGCATGATCAGGCATCTAAGTGCAAAGCACGAGCTGCAGTGGAGTACACACCTTCAAAACCAAGAAACGTCTCTGGCTCATCCTGCTTCCTCTTCTGCTGCAGTCTCGGCCGCTCCAGCCACATCTGTAGTGATACCGGCACCTGCCACCCCGCAAACAGACGATCTGTCAGCAACACCACCACCTGGGTCACCAACAACCATCTCCACAATGTCCCGTGGAAGCGTTCAGCTTTCCATCTCCCAAACACTTGAGAGGAAGAGGAAGTACCCCCCTACCCACCCGCGATCCCTGGCCCTGAATGCCAGCATTTCAAAATTATTGGCCTTTGAAATGCTGTCATTCCGTCTGGTGGAGACGCACAGTTTTAAAAACCTTATGTCGGTGGCTGTCCCACAGTACGTCGTGCCCAGCCGCCACTACTTTTCCAGGCAAGCCATCCCTTCCCTGCACAACCAAGTGGGGGAAAATATCAGGTGTGCACTGCGCAACGCCATCTGTGCCAAGGTCCACCTAACTACGGATACGTGGACCAGTAAGCACGGTCAGGGGCGTTATATCTCCCTAACGGCACACTGGGTAAATGCAGTGGCGGATGGGCCTGAGGCGGATAGCAATTTGGCGCATGTCCTTCCACCACCGAGGATTGCAGGGCGCTTCAGTTTGCCTCCTGTTCCTAACTCCTCCTACTCCGCTTCCTCATCCTCTACCGCCTCCTCATCCGGACAGCGTAACACCTTCACCACCAACTTCAGCACGGCCAGGGGTAAACGACAGCAGGCAGTTTTACAACTTGCCTGTTTGGGGGACAAACCACACACCGCGCAGGAGTTGTGGAGGAGCATGGAACAGCAGACAAATGAGTGGTTGCTGCCAGCGAGCCTCAAGCCCGGCCTGGTGGTGTGCGATAACGGGCGAAATCTCATAGCAGCTCTGGGCCTAGCCGGTTTGACGCACATCCCTTGCCTGGCGCATGTGCTGAATTTGGTGGTGCAGAGGTTCCTTAAAAACTACCCCGATATGTCAGAGCTGCTGCAGAAAGTGCGGGCCGTTTGTGCGCACTTTCGGCGTTCTCACCCTGCTGCTGCTCGCCTGGCAGCGCTGCAGCGTAACTTCGGCCTTCCCGCTCACCGCCTCATATGTGACGTGCCCACAAGGTGGAACTCCACCTTGCACATGCTGGAAAGACTGTGCGAGCAGCAGCAGGCCATAGTGGAGTTTCAGCTGCAGCACGCACGCGTGAGTCGCTCTGCGGAACAGCACCACTTCACCACCAATAACTGGGCCTCCATGCGAGACCTGTGTGCCTTGTTGCGCTGTTTTGAGTACTCCACCAACATGGCCAGTGGCAATGACGCCGTTCTCAGCTTAACTATCCCACTTCTATGCCTCCTTGAAAAAACAATTCGGGCGATGATGGAAGAGGATGTGGCACAGGATGAGGAGGAGGAGGAGGATGAAGAGGTAACATTTCCAAGGCTTTCAGGGCAGTCATTCGCAAGGGGCTCCGAGGGTGGGTTCCTGCACACGCAAACGCCAGGGACGCAATTGTCCAGCAGGGGCACAGTTCTGGAGGATGAGGAGGATGAGGAGGAGGAGGAGCTGGAGGAGGAGATGGAACCATGTTCACAGCAGGGTGGCACCCAGGCCAGCTCATGGCCATCACTGGTGCGTGGCTGGGGGGATACAGAGGACACGGACGATACACCTCCCACAGAGGACAGCCTTTCGTTGCCTCTGGGCAGCCTGGCACACATGAGCGATTACATGCTGCAGTGTCTCCACAACGACCGCCGAGTTGCCCACATTCTAACTTGTGCTGATTACTGGGTGGCCACGCTGCTGGATCCCCGTTACAAGGACAACGTACCGTCCTTAATTCACTCACTGGAGCGCGATCGCAAGATGCGCGAGTACAAGCGCACGCTGGTAGACGCCATGCTGCTGGCATTCCCATCTGACAGCGGGGCCACAGTGGAAGCACAAGGCAGAGGAGGAGGAGGAGGAGGTCGCCAACGCAACCAGGGCACCGCCAGCACCTCAGAAGGCAGGGTTAGCATGGCCGAAATGTGGAAAAGCTTTGTCAGCACGCCACAACAAACAGCAGCACCAGCAGCTCAGATGGAACGTCTTAGCAGGAGGCAGCATTTTACCAACATGGTGGAGCAGTATGTGTGCACACGCCTACATGTAGTGAATGACGGGTCTGCCCCCTTCAACTTCTGGGTCTCCAAATTGGGCACATGGCCTGAGCTTGCCCTTTACGCCTTGGAGGTGCTGGCGTGCCCTGCAGCCAGTGTATTATCTGAACGGGTATTTAGCACGGCTGGGGGCGTTATAACAGACAAGCGCAGCCGCCTGTCCAGAGACAATGTGGACAAGCTCACGTTCATTAAAATGAACCAGGCATGGATCCCACGGGACTTTTCCGTACCTTATGCAGAATAGCAATGGATACCGACCTTACCCACCCATTGTTCCATTTTTGCTCTTTCTCACTCTTTTGGGGTGTACCCTCATTTAAAATTTTTGAAAAGAAGCAGTGTTGGCTACCTCGTCCTCCTCCTCAGGGCCAGATTAATGTAGGGGCTATTGGAGCTGCAGCTCCAGGCCCCTACCTTTTATATAGGCCCCGGGTTGGCCATATTCACTGTTACCGCTCTTCTGTCACTTGTGAACACAGAAGTCTGGCTTCTATGCTCGCTTCCCCAGGCAGCACCCTCAGAACCTCCCCACACAGCGTGAAGGCCGGACAAGGAGGGACAGTTGGCGATGCATGGATGTGTTTATGGGCTTCAGAGACAGCATCCCATGTTGAATTAGGCATGCATGGCTGCACCCTTCCTCCTCTGGGTGCATGGCAAGGCACGGCCCTTAAGGCCCTTCAAAATCCTCAGCACCAAGCCCATGATGCTGTTAATCCGGCCCTGGTCCTCCTCCACCGCCGCTTCCACCTACACCGCCCATAGGTGTGCGCAGCCTATTGCATTAAGGTGTGCACCCCAAAGTTGAAATACACATGCATGTGTTTGCCAGCAGGGAGAGTAATGTATCGGGGCCATGTACCTGTAGGCAAGGAGAAATAGAGCAGAGCAGGTCCCAGGGAGATCTTTCCCATCTCCTCACTGGCAATGCTATGTTCCCTAGGTGATTAGGGTGTGCCCAGGCACACCCAGCACACCCTGTGCGCACGCCTATGTCACCGCCACATCCACCACCACCTCAACCTCCCTCCTACTCCATATGGGCCTCGTCCTTCAGAGATGAAGAAGAACATTGTTTTATTTTTCTGTTTTTTTTTGTTGTTTTAAGTTATTTCCCTATCCACATTTGTTTGCAGAGCACTTGCCATGCTCTTAATTACGTTTTGCTGCCATTTGCAGCACTCTAGCCCTTTCCTTTGGTGTTTTAGAGCCATTTTAGTGCCTTAAAGTTCGGGTCCCCATTGACTTCAATGGGGTTCGGTGTCCGGGAAAAGTTCGGTAAAAGTCCGGGACACGGACCCGGACTTTTTTTTAAAGTTCGGCCGAACCCGTCGAACACGGACATCTAGGTGTCCGCTCAACCCTACCTATAATCGATAATAGGCCTAAGACTTAAATCATTATTGCGGACAAAGAAAAGTCCTGCAGCTGTGGAAGAAGTAGAGGGTCTGATGAACCCTTTTGTCAAATTCTCATCCAAGTATTCCTTGAGATGAGAGAGTTCATCCTGTGAGAGAGGATAAACATGACCGAAAGGCAATTTGCTGTTAGGGAGTAGATCAATAGTGCAATCATAATCCCTATGGGGAGGCAACACTTGAGCATTTTTCTCAAGGAATACTTCGGACAGATCCTGATAGCATAGTGGTGCAATCTCGTCTGACACCACAGACAGGATCTTTCCATAAGATGGGAGGTTACACGTAATCTCACAATAGTGAGAAGGGAAAGTTAAAGTCCGTCTTTTCCAATCTATGATTGGTTGATGTGTGTGTAACCAGGGGAGTCCCAAAATAATGGGAAAATGGGGTGAAGATAGTATATCAAAGGAGGTGGTCTCCATATGAGACTCGTTAGCAGTGACAAGGAGTGCTTGTGTCTGATTGGTGATTGGACCAGAAGATAGCGGGATACCGTTAATGAAACTAACAGAAACAGGTTTAGGTTTTGAAATAATAGGTATTTTATTTGAGGTAACAAAACGTATATCGATATAATTTCCACAAGATCCGGTGTCGATCATAGCCTTGGTGGTAATCCTAGTCTGGTCCCACTGTAATGTTAAATGAACAAAGAGATAGGGTTTAGAAAAGGAAGTCGTTAATCCCCCTAGCAAGACATGTGAACACTCACCCTCTTTTTTGCGAACAAGGGGACAGACGCTTATCGAATGATCCGGGGATGCGCAGTACATGCAGAGATTACTGGATCTTCTCCTGGCTCGTTCAGCAGTTGATAAAGGTGGGCTTATGGTTCCTACCTCCATAGGAGTAGGGTCAACGGCCGAAATCCGAGAAGGACTAGACAATGGCATTCCCATTTTCTCAGCCTTTCTTTCTCGCATTCGCCTGTCAATGTTGATACTGAGTTGTATTAAGGCATCCAAAGTGCCAGGTAAATCCGCTCGGGCGAGCTCGTCTTTAACGGCTTCTGACAACCCGAGTCTGAACTGAGTTCGCAGAGATTTATCATTCCACCCTGAATCAAGGGTCCATCTTTTGAACTCTGCTACAAAGTCTTCTACAGGTCTCCTTCCTTGTTTTAAAGCCCTCAATTGGATATCAGCAGTACTCTGCCTATTGGGGTCATCATATAAACTAGCGAGTTCCGCTAGGAATAAAGGATAGGATTTGAGAAGCTGATCATTTTTCTCAAAGAGAGAGTCTGCCCAGGCCCGTGGATCACCCGTTAAGTATGAAATGACGGTACAGACTTTAATTTGATCAGTAGGGTAAGTACGATGTTTTAGCAAAAAAAACAATTGACATGCGTTTTTGAATTCACTAAATTTTTTTCCGATCACCTGTAAACACTAGAGGAGGGTTTATTTTGGGTTCAGGGGGCTGAGCAGCAGTAAGCTGGGAAAGACGGGTTACCTGCTGTCTCAGAGTCTGATTGTCTTCTTTTACTTCAGTAAGAGCAAGTATTAATGCATTTACTTGTCGTGTTAATTGTGTCACTTGAGTGGGTAATTCTGCTGAATCCATTTTTTTAAGGTTCGTTCAATCTGTAACGCTCCTGCGTTTTTATTGTAAGCTGGATTTGCAGCTGCAGAATCTCCACTCAGTAGTCATGTAGAGATGTGTTGGAATACCAGATCCAACTCTCCAGACTTATCACTGTGGGCCTGTCTGCTTCAGCATACAGCTATACACACACTCAATAAGATGTTCCTGGAGTGATAGGATGTATATGATAGTATGGAGGTGATGTGCTGAAGGGACAGGTGTGAGCAGTGACAGTAATGGTAAGCACTTGATAGTAATGTTCAGGAGAGTAGTAGATGGTAATAGGTAGAATGCAGATAGGTTAGTAATCATGTATGGTAACAGGTGGTAAGGACAGCATATACAGGATAGACTAACCAGTGCAAGGATAGATGGTAGTAGACTCAAGAGCTAGCAATCTATGTAACAGTGCAGATGGTAGAATTAGTATGCATAGATAGTAACAGTCCTTAATGTGCAGAAGATGATAGTGTAAGTTAGTTATGGAGGATTCCCCTGTGGGGTACTTATCACTAGTAAGGTTTAGTAAGTAGAGGGGTCCAGTAGTGAGGGAGTGATCCGGTAGCGAGATACGGGATCAGTAGCGAGGTTCCGGTCTGTTCCAGGTAAAGGCAAATAGCTGGAGGTTCCAACAGCAAGACAAGGCTTGTAAGCATGTAGGCACACATTGAACGAACAACGTGAGAGAGAACGCCGGCGATTGAAATAGCGCTCAGCGGCGCTCAGCGATGACGTCATCCGTCTTAAAGGTGTATGCGTTCCACCTAACTAGAAAGGTGGGACGCAATGTTGAAAGGAAAATGGTACATAAGTGTACCAAAGGTACCAGAATCTTACAACCTGTTCAGTTGCTTGGTAACTAAAATGACTAAATCAGCCAATCACATGGCAGCGACTCAATGCATTTAGGCATCTAGACATGGTGAAGATGACTTGCTGAAGTTCCAACCGAGCATCAGAATGGGGAAGAAAGGGGATTTAAGTTACTTTGAACATGGCATGGCTGTTGGTGCCAGACGGGCTGGTCTGATTATTTCAAAAACTGCTGATCAACTGGAATTTTCACGCACATCTATCTCTAAGGTTCACAGAGAATGGTCCAAAAAATATCCAGTAAATGTCAGTTGTGTGGACGAAAATGCCTTGTTGATGTCAGAGGTCAAGGGAGAATGGGTAGAGTGGTTCAAATGACTGCTGCCTCTTTTCCTTCACCTTGTAAACTCGAACATGGGGAGCCTCCCCTTTCCTTAGTTCCCCAATCCCACTCTGTTTCCACTCACTTATTCCCTCTTTCAGGAATCCAAACCAACATTCAAAACTAGGCGACCCCACATTGATGATCCCTGGTTCCTCCTCACCTGAACAGCTTGAGGACCCCAGCCTCTGGATCCATTGGTCCCTTCTGCCCTTTTAGGAGCCAAACTCTCAGCTGCTGTGAATGCTACAGGTGCACCCTGTGCCCAATGCCCAGCCTCGACTATCTGGATAAACTGTACCTCAGAAATGCAAGTTTCTCTGGTCTGGCAAACAGTTGTGTGGACCACCGGACCTGGCCCCGGCGGTGCTCTTGGTACTCCTCTGCCTCTTCCAAAGGGGGTAGCAACCATAGGTGTCAGCATTTCAGAGGTAGTCCCTGTCTCCCAGTTCACGTACAACATCCTGGGATGACAGTCACTCGGCTCGAGTTTCAGTAGCATTTTTCCGCAGTGCCCACACTGACCCCAAGCGCGGAGCCTCACAGTCACACACTGGCATCTACCACATACCAGTCAAAGGTGCTCTGTGTCTCCTCTTCTGGACAGCACCAAACTTCTACAGGGTATCAACTGAACTCCCGTGTCTGTCAGTGTCAGGTTCTGCATTCCAGTTCGCTCTCCACCAACACATGAAACAGCCCCTATGCTTCGGCTCACTCCGACATCTTCCATCCGCCATCTTGCTGCTCCTTACATGTGTCTCCTTCTCAGCTACACCAGCTGGTGAAAGTGATGTCACACCTCCCTCCCACTAACCTTATTGGTAACTCACGAGCGGCGACTCCGCCTGTGTCCCTAGACTAGCTGACTTTCTGGCGGTGGCTCCTCCTGTTTGGTCAGATGTGCAGGATAAGGAAGGTGAAGATTTATTATACAAGTCACCGGAGATGGTATATGTAGAGGTGGAGGGGGTATGAAAGGGTGAGAGAAAAAACAATCCCATGTCAGTGAAACAGAAAGAATGAGTCTGCAACTGCTGATCCATTAATGCAATCCCCATTGACAAGTACTCAATCTCTCCCTTTCACCTATTGTAAGGGGAAGGGGAGTGATCAAAACTGTAAACTATAGCATGTTATCGGTGTGATGACCAATCACCCAGCCTCCTCGTATAGGTCCTCTATAGGAAGTGGCATTTTTAAATTGGAGGGAGCTCCTATCTCAGTGGAAGTCTCGTCAGAGGAAACGCATCAGAGAGGAGGTGTGTCGCGCCGTCACTCGCGTCACCCATTCGTCCGTGCTGCAGCCGGACAGGGGAACTCTTACAGGCTCTTCTGCTACATGTTATGACCAAGACCCATTCCATGTAAGTGTAACTGCCTATTTATATATAATAAATCGGCGGGTAATACACTATTGTCGGCCCTATTTGCATTTTTTACATGCGTTTCTGCGGAGACAATAAGAAGAGGTATACCTGTATGTCCGTGGAAGTCAGATATCCATATTAAGCCAACCAGCTGTATCTTTATTTGTGGAGAACTCATTCCCAGTGCTTAACATATTTTCCTCCGGTAAGAGGCCCATCAGTGTTTTGGTACACAGGGTGATTTTGCATGGGATTTGCTCCTATTTCAATTGGCTATTGTGGATAACTTATGCACTTTTATACATTTATCTGGTATGAAGATCATCCTGTCGGTGGTGGGAATCATTTCACCTGGATATCCGATCCAATCCTGTCCGCGAAATCCAGACGGATGGAAACCCTATTTTCCATCCGTCTGGTGGATCGGATGAAAATGGACAATCGGTCCTTTTTCATCGGATCTCCCCATAGAAGAAAGTGGGGCTCTGATAGGTCCGTCCCTGCACAGTGAGTGGAGATGGGCCTGTCATCTGTCTGCTCAGCAGAGATCAGCGGATCGACCACCCTCTGAGTAAAATGGAGTCAGCCAGGCGGAACGCCTGTGTGAAAGGACCCTTCTTTCTGTCAAAAAAAAACAAATGCACCTTCAAGAGTTAACAAAGGCATTTATGTGCTAGTCTCAGAACTGTATGTCTGCAGTAAGCACCTGTTTTGTCTTGTAATAAGGAATAATTTGCACCAGCAGTGGCATATGCAAGACAACGTACAAGTTTAATAAATGTCAGTGTTGGTAAAGTGGGAGTATGGAAAAGAAACAAAATGGAAAAAAGAAAAAAAAATACATACATTCTCTCTTGCTGAGCTTTGATATACATCACCATAGCAACAGTGTTTCTTCAAGACTGGGAATTCCGCCAAAACATCTTGATGTCCACACATTTTGTGTGATGATGATAAAGGTAATTTTTGCTATCCACTTAAACAGTTTGGCCGTTAAGAACACCTAAAAAGATGCAAAGGAAGTGAGAGGAACTAAACTCAAAGCAGCTGGAAACATGTGCTGTAGATTGATACCTTATTTCTCTGTAAGCGACTCCAGCTTTCCCCAGTTGACGGGGATTATACTACAATGTGCAGCTTTGCTGAGAATGGCTACAAATGGTGCAGTGAAGAAATAGAAAATGTTATATTGGAATAAAAATGGTGATAAAAATATCAATGCCAACAAAATAAAATTGTTGGGTGTATTTCTAATAATTAGGGCACTTCTAAATATGTATTAGGATTTACAAGTAGATAACAAAAACAGCTAAATTGTGCTGTTTAAATATTATTATCTTTTATTTATGGATTACCTATTTTATACTTGTACAAATATGCTTCTTAATTATGCCTTTCATGACCAAATGCCATTGAAGCCTAGGCCAAATTTAGTAGCATCAGCACGTGTTTGTTAACTTGACAATAACTCCACAACTAATTTTTATACCTAAATATTTTAAAATATAATGTTTAAGAACATCCAAGGTTTTTATTTGGTACAATGCATAAACAAAACAAAATCTGCTCTGTTTTTATTATATAAACCAGTCATGTCCAACCTGTGGCCCGCGGGCCGCAGGCAATGCGACCCACCGCCCGCTGCCGTTTTTTTTTTTTTTTCTTTAATTCAGGAGGAAGTCGGGCCAGGGCCGCGGCAGCCGCCTATTGCATTCTGTGAGTTGTAGTTCATGCGCGCTCAAGCTTCCAGTGATTGGAGAACTTAGAGCAGCGCAGCTAGCAAACTACAACTCCCGAATCTCGGAGGCAGGCAGAGGAAGGGCACGCCAGGGAGTCGGGACACATGTGACTGGCTCGGGCTGCTGGGCTGGCTGATGGCTGCAACTGTACTTGACCCCGGGACAGGAGCATCAACCCCCCCAGGAGTGGAGGAGGCCATGTGAGTACCTGGAACTGAGCTGGCAGCTGCCATCACTGATATAAGACCCTGACAGCCCAAGCTGACCCCTACAAGATTATTCCATCTATCTCCCCCCCATTTACCCTGCTCCAGTGGCCACCCAGTAACCTCAAAATAGCCCTCAACACTGTGGGTCCTGCTGGGAGATGGCCATGGCCTGTGGATCCAGCTGGCCGCTTGCCACAGCCTATGGGTCCTGCTGGTCAGTGATCTGTGGGTCCTGCTGGGCGCTGGCCTGTGGGTCCTGCTGGCCAGCAGGACCCATAGGCCATGGCCAGCAGAACCCACAGTAGGCCATGGCCCGTGGATCCTGCTGGCCGCTGGTCATGGACTGTGACCCACAGTCCATGGCCAGCTCCCAGCAGAACCTACAGGCCAGCGGCTAGCGGGACCATCTGATTAGTGACCAGCAAGACCCACAGGTCAGTGGCTAGCAGGACCCACAGGCCATGGCCAGCAGCCGGTAGGAACCACAAGTCGGTGACCAGCAAGACCCACAGGTCAGTGGCTTGCAGGACCCAAAGGTCAGTGGCCAGCTAGACCCACAAACTATGGCTAGCGGCCAGCTGGACCCACAGGTCAGTGACCAGCAGGACCCACAGGTAAGTGACCATCAGGACCCACAGGTATGTGGCCAGCTCCCATCAGGACCCACTGGCTGTGGGTCAAGCTGGGAGCTGTCTGTGGACTTTTAGGTCCTGCTTGCCACTGACTTGTGGGTCCTGCTGGACATTGGCCATGCCCTGTTTCTTCTGGAAGCTGACCATGGCCTGTGGGACCTGCTGGCCACTAGCCTAGGGTGACCAGATGTCCCTAGTTTTGTCCCGCTTTGCAGGGCTGATCCTGGGCAGGTGCACCACAAGCTGGGGCAGCGGGCCCCCAGAGCCAACCCTACCATGGGTCCCGCTGGACCCATTGGGCTGTTTTGGAGGGGAGGGGGGGGGGGGGTGAGCGCCGCCGGATTACACAGAGCGGGGATATCACGCTTACCCGGAGACCGCTGTCATGCGCCGTCCTGCCTCCTGGACTTGCTCCTATGATAGACACCACACTGTGTAATCCGGTGGCTCTCCTCTCTCTAATCCCCATGCACTGAACAGGCTGCATTCATGGACACTGGTGATTCTGAGCTTATGGGCACTGATCAAGCTGCATTGATGGACACTAGTGAGACTGCACTAAAGTGCACTGATGAGGCTGAGCTGATGGGCACTGACAAGGCTGGGCTGATGGGCACTGACGAGGCTGGGCTGATGGGCACTGATGAGGCTGGGCTGATGGGCACTGACGAGGCTGGGCTAATTGGCACTGACGAGGCTGGGCTGATGGGCACTGATCAGGCTGCATTGATGGACACTGGTGAGGCTGCATTGTTGGACACTGGTGATGCTGCATTTATGCACACTGGAGAGGCTGCATTGATGGGCCAACACTACCTGCCAGCAGTAACCACCAGCACTACCCACCAGCAGTACCACCAGAATTACCCGCCAGCAGTACCCACCAACACTACCCACCAGCGTTATCCACCAGTAGTAATCGCCAGCATTACCCACCAGCAGTATCCGGCAGCACTACCTGCCAGCAGTAACTGCCAGCACTACCCACCAGCAGTAACCGCCAGAAGCAGTAACCGCCATCAGTCTGCAAAATAAGTAGAAAAGGTATGTGCATTAGCGTGTGTAAATTGTTGCAATATGTTTTTTAGTTGTGTTGTGTCATAATATGTCATGTCCTTGTTTATACATGTATGAGTAAGGACATGACATTTTCTGGCTGCCTAAGTCACATGTGCTAGGGGTGTAACTAGCCCCCAGCACATAACTGTAAATTTCCCAGCATGTGCAGTGTTTCTGACTCCTCCCACCATCACCTCTTCAAATCACTGAAGTGGTCATGGTGGTTAGAGTCAAAATAATTGGTGCTAACCAAAAAAGACCTGCGCAAGAGGAGTGATATTTGACAACAAAAAAAATAATCAATAAATAAGTGTAAAATTATTTTGATGAATTCCTTATAAGTGTTTGTGGGAATTTCTTTCACACTGCAAGCTGCAATATGAACGTAAAACGTGAATAGTGATAACAAGGGTGGGTATTGCGCTCAACAGTCAGCTCTCCCTGTAAGGTGCTATAGTGCATACGTGGTCATAAGTGACAAACTTGCAATTTTAAGCAAACCTACTCAGTAAGAGTTAAATACATAAATAAAGGAAACTCTGATAGTGTAATATCGTCAAATACTGGGATTTTAATGTAACAGATTGCACTTACATCATAGCAGTGGTTAATCGCCTGGAAGTACAATTCGCTTGGCTGGTCTGGTGGATGGGACGCCGCTTGCGCATCTGCGGTCCACCGCAGAGCGTGAGACCGTAGAGTTCCGGTGAGGTGGACCGCAGATGCGCAAGCGGCGTCCCATTCACCAGACCAGCCAAGCGAATTGTACTTCCAGGCGATTAACCACTGCTATGATGTAAGTGCAATCTGTTACATTAAAATCCCAGTATTTGACGATTTTACACTATCGGAGTTTCCTTTATTTTTTGCAATACGATGCCCGGAGTTCCAGAGCTTCCTAAGGCAATTGGTCTAAAATCCTTTTGATGTGGAGACAGCGCTGAGGACAGCCTTGAGCCTGTGTGGAGATTAATGCCGGTTTTGACCCCCTGTAATTAAGGGGTCATCTTCTTCTGGTAAGAAGTATATTGTCTAAACACTGGGTGGAGGTGAATGGTGAAGGTTTTTCATCAAGTCCAAGTTTGTTACTGAAGACACAGTCTGCACTGAGCACTTTATGGACTATAATTTCCTATCACATGAACCACTATTGATTCCTATACAAATATATTTATTTATTTATGTATTTAACTCTTACTGAGTAGGTTTGCTTAAAATTGCAAGTTTGTGACTTATGGCCACGTATGCACTATAGCACCTTACAGGAAGAGCTGACTGTTGAGCGCAATACCCACCCTTGTTATCACATGGTGGTTAGAGTGTTGCTTTAATATCTCTCAGAAGAAGTAAACCTCTGTATACTGATTCCATTTTATTTGATCATCCTCTAGTTGTGTTAAAATAGTGTGGGGGGGGGGGGGGCGGCGTGGGAAGGACACAGCTGTGTTTTATTATTTATATACCTTAACTATAGTATATATTTTATATGCGGCCCGAGAAAATTTTTCTGCACTCAATGTGGCCCAGAGAAGCCAAAAGGTTGGACACCCATGATATAAACGGAACAGAAATATTTTTTCCCAATTTCAATTCACTTCTTATCATTTACCCAACACAAGACCTAACACTTTCACCCCCTTCCTGTCTAGGTAATTTTTTTTAGCTTTCAGTGCTCTCACACTTTGAATGACAATTACTCAGTCATGCAGCACTATAATATACTCCACAGGATCTAAAGCAGGGGTCCTCAAACTACAGCCCTCCAGCTGTTGCGGAACTACACATCCCATGAGGCATTTTAAAACTGACATTCACAGACATGACTAGGCATGATGGGAATAGTAGTTCCCAAACAACTGGAGGGCCATAGACCGAAACCTTCTAAAATGTTGATCCTACCACTGTGCCGCAGTAACAGAAAATACAAAATATGAAAAAAATTTGAAATAAATGCTGCCACTTTAAGTGCAATTAAAAAAAAAAAAAAAAAAATCTACCAATAATTGTGAAATAGTGGTAAAAAGTAATAAGTAAGCCCACAAACAATGTAAAACCAAACAGTGACACCCAGTGAAAGTTCAGTGTCTAAATGAAAATAAGTCCAAAAATACATATATCCAGTTGGTATGTAATCCATGCTGGATCTCTGCTGTTGTATTAACCACTTCTGGACCGGAAGATTTTCCCCCTTAATGACCAGGCCATATTTTGTGTTATTTTAATGGACAATTGCGCGGTTGTGCAATGCTGGACCCAAATACAATTGATGTTCTTTTTTTCCCCATAAATAGAGCTTTCTTTTGGTGGTATTTGATCACCTCTGGGATTTTTATTTTGTGCACTATAGATAAAAAAAGAGCGACAACAAAAAAAAACAATATTTTTCACTTTCTGCTATATAACATTCCCCAAAAAAAAATTTTAGGCCAATTTGTTTTCTGCTACATATTTTTGGTAAAAAAAAAAAAAAATCGCAATAATCGTATTTTGATTGGTTTGTGCAAAAGTTATCGCGTCTACTAACTAACTACGGGAAAGATTTATGTCATTCTTATTGTTTTCGCGAACAATGTATAATATATGTGCCCATATCCCTAGATTGATTGGATCTGGGGGTGAACGCACATATGGATGAACAAACCAGGAAGAGGATACCTATTTGCTGAGGGGTGACTATACCCCAAGATGCTCAAGTGGAGCCATATTTAGCAGGTGGGTTATAAAATACAGAATAAAATACAGACGTTATTACAACTATTGGCAGTTATATTGCAAACATAAATATACACCTATTGATGCTTTGATTCACAGCTTTGACCTTGATGACACAGCTGGGACCTAATATATCGGATTTTATGCAAGAGATTTCTCTTTAATGCCTATATAGATTATGTATGGTGAATACGGAGGTATTATCTTCCGAACAGCCTATGCATCGCTACAGCCCTGTCGCTTAACACTAGTCACTGTTCAAAAAGGGTCAGTACAAAACTAGAGCCAAATATAAAAATATTCAGCAGCATGATGTATGTTATATTATTAAACATGTAAACTGAAATGTAATTACTTGTATTTATGTTACTCATAGAAACATCGGTCTGTTATGGTCTCTCAGGCCCTGAGGAAGCCTTAAGCGAAACGCGTCGGCTTGCTGGGGACCTACCGTGACCGAATTCAACTTGAGACCCATCATCCACCTACACAGGCTTTGTTTTTCACTCTAATCCCTTGTGGGATATGTTTCTATACAAACAGTGATGTTAGAATTTGATTTTAACTATTTTGTATGTTATTTTGTTGCTATCATACATGCATGGTAATCCATGCTTGTTTTTTACTTGCTATAATAATAAAATGTATTTTTGATTTTACAATTGGTTTTGGTTCTGATCCTTCTACTCCCACTGGCCCGCAAAGCCCCGCCTTTTTCTATCCCAATGTTTTTCACCAATGTATACCCAGAGCGAACTTCGTGCAGTTTAACATTGCAGATACTCCCAAGTGCAATACCCGGACACAGATTATGCGGATGCCCCAGGATCGACAAACTGTTTCCCCTTCTGTCATCCACATTCTCCACTCAGGTACCACTGTGCCTATTCACAATTAACTATAAGTCAAGCCATCTTTGAGTGCCAAGACCAGCGAACTCCACACAAAACAAGATACGGCTAAAATGCATTTCCATTAATGCCAACGGCTTAAACCACCCTGCCAAACCCTACTCACTATGGCGGGAAGCTTCCAGACTGAAGGCGGACATCGTGTGTGCGCAGGAAACGCACTTGCACAAGGACGCAACACCCAGGCGCCAACAAAGAGATTACCCCCACCTCTTTTTGGCTAGTGCCCAGGAGAAATAGCTATTGGAAATCAGTCTCCTTCAGTCTGAAATCATCACACCCTGACGATGAAGGTCGCTTTATCACAATCACCAGGGACATAAACAACGCTCCATACACCCTAGTTTCGGTTTATGCTCCGAACAACCATCAGCAATGTTTTCTGAAAAGACTCTTCAAGATCGTCAGTCAGGTGTAGTATGGCAGCCTAATGATCTGCGGGGGGCTTTAATTTGACAGTAGATCCTACAATAGACACCACTTCATCGTCACCATGGCGACCCAACTCTCTAAAAGACTTGCTTCACACGTAGGGAGTGTTTGATGTCTGGAGGTGTCAGCACGCCACCAAATGTACTCTCGCATAGACATGTTTTTGGTGGACAAGTGGTTGTTACAAAAAGTTTCCTCTTCCTCTATTCAAGATATCATGTGGTCAGACCATGCTGCCATAGCAATCACAATAGAGGAATAGAGGAGCAGGAAAAAACTCATAGATCAATGTTTTGGAGATGTAATCTGCAGGTACTGCGGGGGGCATCTCAGAGAGCACTTTTTGCTCAATACAAATTCGGTGTCAGACCCCTTCATACTCTGGAATGCCCACAAGGCCTATATCAGAGGCATATGCATCCAACAAAGCACCAGACTTAAAAAAGCATACAATTTGAAACTTAACCACTTACTGTCAGAAATCTATGCATTAGAGACCAAAAAATAAAGCACACCCTTCCCCCACAATCTCACACTCACTAGTACAATTGAGAGAAAAGCTGCAACTCCATCTAATTGATCAATATGACAGACATATACGCAGATTGAAATTAAACCACTATGCAGGGGCCAATAGGACAAGAAAATACCTAGCAAATAGACTCAAAGTAGTACAGGAAAAATTGAGAGTCCCCCACTTGATTTACTTAACCAAAAAACACTGCATCCTTAATCCTAAAGAGATAGCAGATGAATTTTCAAATTAATATGGGTCCCTATACAACCTTAGGAATGACCCCAATACTGACCAACCCACGACAGCAAGCATACAACAATTCTTATCTTACATTAACCTGCCTACCTTATCTGACACCCAACTCCTCAACCTTAATGCACTCTTCTTAGCTCCAGAAATAGAGAAAACTATTAACTCTTTACCCAAGGGCAAAGCCCTTGGCCCTGATGGCTTGCCAAATGAATATTACCAGATACTAAGACCCAACCTGATACCACATCTAGAGAAGATCTTCAATGTCACAGTGGACAGATCCATGTTTCCCTCTGAGATGCTGAGAGCTCTGGTGGTCACCCTGCCCAAAAAAAATAAAAAATCTTTCTTCATAAATATAGGCCAAAATGTATTAGGCTACATTTGTTTGGTAAAAACAATCCATATCAGTGTATATTATTTGGTCTGTGTGAAAGTGACATTTTGAAAATGTATTATTTACTGAGGCTCTAAAAGGTAAGGACAGTACAAATACCCCTAAATTACCCCTTTTGGAAATTAGACAGTCCAAGGTATTTAGTAACTGGCATGGTACATTTTTTGGAATTTTAATATTTGTCACAATTTTTGGTAAATAAAGAAATTAAATATTTTATTTTCACAAATTGTTATTTTTAACAAGTACTGTATATGCACACACACAGCATAGGCAAACGTATAATTACACCCTGAGACACTTTCAGCTATGCATTCTGTGCTGTGCTGTGTTGCTATGCGTGTATATGGGATACCCCATGTGTGAGACTTTTTCACAGCCTTGATGCATAGAGGCAGCAAAAAATCCAAGAAGCAACTTTGGGCTTTCAAGCAACATAAATTAAGCATAAATTACCTATCTAATTTCCTGACTACCTATCACATTTTTGGAGGCCCTCGAGCACCAATACAGTGGAAACACCTACAAAATGACCCCATTTTGGAAAGCAAACACCCCAAGCATAGGCACGCGCATGGGGTGTGCCAGATGTACCCATGCACATCCTAATCACCCTGCGCTGTGCTTCCACCCACTATGTTCACTTCTAAACACAGAAACCTGCCATCTGTATTAAGAAGTGACAGCTCCTCTCTGAGTGGCTGCACTGGACCCTCCCACCATCCCTGGGTGCAATGTGATATATAGGAACAGCGGGGGGGGGGGGGGTTTAGGAGTGAACACCAATACAGTGACAAGTTCCGGCATTCATTACCTTGCAGTGGCTGCCGACACTCACAGCATCTCTCCCTGCTACCTGTGTAACTGAGCAGTCAGCTGAGCTAGCTTTCACTAGGCTCCTCCTTGGCTCTAACCTGTCTTATCACAGACCACGCAGAGGAGCCTGGATGGAAGAAAATATACCGCCCCACAAGGAGCCGTGCTATATTTGAGGTCTGTGTTGGGATGAGGGGAAATAACAAAATTTACAGTGGCATTAGGGGCATGGGGGACATTGTGATGGCAATCCTATCGAGGATGGGGATATGGGTTGGAGGAGAACTCTGTACTAGAGGAGAAGAGAGATTTGGGGAGAAGGGGGGAATCATTTTTGGATTAAGGAGGCCAGTGTGATATGCAGTCCTGAGCTCTGCCTTCTGTACATACTATGCTCATTTACGCTGTACACTGAGCACTCCTGAACCCTGCAGTCTGTATGTAGCATAATCCTGTGCTCTATACATAGCGCACTCCTTAACCCTATAACTTGTGAGCAGCACACTCCTGAACACTGTACATAGCACAATCCTAAACCCTGCACTCTGTGCATAGTGCACTTCTGCACTCTGTTCATAACTGTATGTAGTGCACTCCTGAGCTCTGCACTCTGTATGTAGTGCACTCCTGAACTCAGCACACTGTAAGTAGTGCACTCCTGAACTCTGCATTCTGTGTGTAGTACACCCCTGGCATTTAATGCCCCTTGAAGATCCTCTCTCTCAATTTGGGCACACACACCATTTGCTGCAGCATGCTCTCCTGCCCCACATGTATCTTGTGTGTCTTGGGTGCACAACCTAATGAAATCGGCTGCACACACCTATGATCCTAAGGTATTTTATAAAAGTCATACTGAGTCTTTTAAAAATGTAATTTTTTGCCACAAATTTTTGGAAAATGCAGGAAATAAAATGCAGTTTTTAATAAATAAGATATTTCTAACACACATCATAGACATACGTAGAGTGACACCCCATAATACATTCTGCTGAGTATGAAAATACCACGTGTGAGACTTTTTCACAGCCTAGCCACATGGAGGGGCTCAAAATCCAGGAAGCATCTTCCAGCATTCTGGGGCATAAATGAAACATCTAATTTCCTGTAAAAGCTCTGCTAATCAGATTTCCAGTTCTGAACTCACTCTTGGTTTAAGATAAATTATGCTACACTGTTACATGTTCTTGCACTTTGCTTTTGCCCTTGTTTAACAATTTGAAAAATGTGAACTGCATATGGGATTTACTGATCAGCAACAACTAACAGTAAAGGCCGATATTTAAACAAGTCTAGATGAAAGGTGAGATAATTAAGAATGGTGGGATCACCAATCTGCACCTGTAATGTAATGTTTTCTTTTTGCCCTTTACCAGAAGCGGGTTACTCCAAAAGCTCTTCAAGCACTCTAATAATTGGCGAAAGTAGCGATAATAGGGGGATAAGTAAGCCCCTTACTTTTCCTTAAATAGATAAAATATGGGGTTCACATTAAATGATAAAGTGTTTTCTCATAAAAGAGGTATTTTTAGTTCAAGTTGTTCTGTTTTGGCTTTCTCTTTAAAGATGCAGCACAAAGTTGTACGTGTACAGCAGCATTTAAATATAATTGGTGAGTCTAACCTAAATATAACCTGTGAACTGCTGTATCCAAGGCCTTGGTGGGAAGCACAAGGCAACAACTGTTTTATATAAAAGATCAATTTGAATTTCTAAATTTTAAAATAGTAACTAATTTAGCTACCTACTAGACATGAGCAAGTCCATCTGCCAATTTCAAGATTCCAATTAGATTGGGCTAAATCATTTGGAGATTGCAATATTGTGATAATTGTCTGGCAGACTCAATCCCACTTCCTCTGTGCCATTCTGTCCTTGGTCCACAATGAGAAAGAAGTAAATGTGTCATAAGACTCAAAAATGTATTGCAACAGAAATTGTGTGTTTGTTCCTGTCTTCCCAGCTAACTACCAATTGCCTGGCGTGGACATACACTACTCATGTGGACACATCGCTTGCATAACGTGCTGATCATCAGGTGGCACCATCGCAGGTGTCCACAATTTAGGTTTTTATTGATTTTGTAGGGGTGTGTGGAAACAATGTACAGGTTCATCTCATAAAATTAGAATATCATCAAATAGTTAATTTATTTCAGTAATTCAATTTAAAAATTTAAACTCATATATTTTATATAGATACATTGCACCTAGAGTGATATATTTCCAGCATTTTTTTATTTTTAATTTTGATGATTATGGCTTACAGCTAGTGAAAACCCAAAATTCAGGATCTCAGAAAATTAGAATATTAAATAAGACCAATAAAAAAAAGGATTTTTAATACCGAAATGTTGTATTACTGAAAAGTATGTCCATATACAGTATAGTACGCACTTAATACTTGGTCGGGGCTCCTTTTGCATGAATTACTGCATTAACGCAGCGTGGCATGAAGGTGATCAGCCTTTGGCCCTGTTGAGGTGTTATGGAAGCTCAGGTTTCTTTGAGCTCATCTGCATTGTTGGGGCTGGTGTCTCTCATTTTCCTCTTGACAATGCCCCACAGAGTCTGTGTGGGGTTTAGGTCAGACGAGTTTGTTGGCCAATCAAGCACAGTGATACCATGATCAATAGACCAGGTATTGTTACTTTGGCAGTATCTGCAGGTGCCATTTCCTGCCGGAAAATTAAATCCACATTTCCTTAAAGCTGGAAAGCAGAGGGAAGCATGAAGTGCTCTAGAATTTCCTGGTAGAGAGCTGCACTGACTTAGGACTTGATAAAACACAGTGGATCAACACCAGTATATGAAATGACTCCCCAAATCATCACAGACTGTGGAACCTTCACACTGGACCTCATGCAACTTGGATTCTGAGCCTCTCCACTCTTCCTCCAGACTGCGGGACTTTGATTTCCAAATTAAATGCAAAATTTTCCACAGTCAGTAATGATTTGGGGAACCATGTCATCTGCTAGTGTTGGTTCACTGTCTTTTATCAAGTCCAAAGTCAGCGCAGTCCTCTACCAAGACATTCCAGAGCACTTCATGCTTCTCTCTGCTGACCAGCTTTATGGAGATGCGGATTTCGTTTTCCAGTAGGACTTGGCACCTGCCCTCACTGCCAAAAGTACAAATACCTGGTTTATTGGTCATGGTATCACTGTACTTGATTTGCCAGCAATCACTTATGACGTAACCCCCATAGAGAATCTGTGAGGTATTGTCAAGAGGAAGATTAGAAACACCTGACCCAACAATGCAGACAAGCTGAAAGCCACTATCAAAGAAACCTGGGCTTCCATACCACCTCAGCAGTGCCACAGGCTGATTGCCTCCATGCAACGCTGATTAATGCAGTAAATCATCCAAAGGAGCTCCAACAAAGTATTGAGTGCATACTATACTGTACATGGTCATACTTTTCAGTAAGCCAACATTTCGGTATTAAAAATCCCTTTTTTTTTTTTTTTTTTTTTATTGGTCTTTTGTGATAATCAAATTTTCTGAGATCCTGAATTTTGGGTTTTCATTAGCTGTAAGCCATAATCATTAAAATTAAAAGAAAGAAATGCTTGAAATATATTACTCTGTGTGTATCACATCTATGTAAAATATATGAGTTTCACTTTTTGAATTGAATTACTGAAATAAATTAACTTTTTGATGATATTCTAATTTTATGAGATGCACCTGTAATTTCTGTTAGATGTTGAATATACAGTTTGGATGCACCAATAATATCTCAACTGGGCCTGTCTACAGATGTCAATGATATAAAATACACTAGAACACTTCATGGTGGTAGAACCTAGAGAACTTTACCACACAGAAGCTCTAAATACATTCCACTGGCCACTTCCATAACATAAAATGGAGTTTTCAGGGGGTGTGTGTGATCCCTGCGCTGTCTGAGGTGGCCAGAGACTCCCTGCTGCAGCGCCACTGGGACTGATACTAAAGCAGTAAATGATATAATTCAAAGGGTAGTGGTGCGCTTCAGGGATTGGCTCTAATGGATCTCTATTTAGGTTGGTGGCAGTGATGTGTACAATTCTTGCTTTAAAGGTGCTCCGCGTGATAAATATAATATTTATGTTTTTAAATAATTAGGTGATGAAAGTGCAGGTGTATTTAATCAAATCAGTCAATATCAAGGTTTTCTTAAAATAAATAAATATATGAGTACGGTGTGTATCAATGGATAAATAAATAAATAAATAAATATCAGAGTGCTACTTCTTTACCAGTGATATCAATAAATAAATTATATAAATCCAGTGTTGGTCTTCAATCTGATTCATAAACAGTAAAACACATATATATTGTGCTCAAAATAAAGTGCTACATGCAATTTTCTATTAAAACGGTGCTAGAAAAGATGTCTGTGAATAGTTCAATTGTAATCCTTCAAATATAAATATTTAAATGAAATAGTCCAAAAGAAAAAATTATATAGAGAACATCCAAAATAGCTTGTGTGAATACGTTCCTCGCTTATATCCGTGCTTCACTCATGCAATTAAGTGACTATGATCTCCTTCACCTTGTGTGTCACCTCTGAGTGCTCTAGCCTCTCACCTTATAGGCAAGATCAATTTGCCTTTGGTATCTATCCAAGCTCAACGATAGACTCAATTTCTCTCAATCCAGGTCCTTTCTTACTTAGTGGAGCTGCTTTCTTGGATCCCTCTAAATGTTTGTCTTGATCGTTTTTTGTACTATCCTCTTTGTCCGATCTTTAGTGTGCCTCAGAGACAAAGACTATTCATGGTGCAGTATATCCAACTCATTTATTAAAATATAAAGATTTACACTTACAATTTAGGCATGATGCTTCAGCATATAAACAAAAAACCATCCGCCGCTGTGGAGATCGGGCTCCGTTGTAACGTCACTTCCGGCTCCTCCTCAACAATTGGTTGAGGTTTAGGCACATTTTGGTACGTTAAGCTCTTTTCACATTAAGCCATGCGTTTTTATGATTGCTAAAAACAACTTAATGTGAATAACTTTTGGTGTGATTTACCAAATGATCTGAAATTTTCAGAATATGTTGGAATTGATAGACTCTTCTATTGTGCCAAGTTTGAGGGAAATTGGTTCACATCTAAGCTCTTTTTTGTACGTTAAGCCACTTTAAGCTCCCCAAAAAAGAGCTTAATGTCCCCAGTTTTCCGTGTGGGAGACCAAAATCGATGAAACCTCCAGGATAGCTTTGGGAAGTGCAGAACTTGGGCTGTGCAAAGTTTCAAGACAATTGGTTGAGGTTTAGGCACATTTTGGTACGTTAAGCTCTTTTCACATTAAGCTATGCGTTTTTATGATTGCTAAAAAGAGCTTAATGTGAATAACTTTTGGTGTGATTTACCAAATGATCTGAATTTTTCAGAATATGTTGGAATTGATAGTCTCTTCTATTGTGCTAAGTTTGGGGGAAATTGGTTCACATCTAAGCTCTTTTTTGTACGTTAAGCCACATTAAGCGCCCCAAAAAAAGAGCTTAATGTCCCTAGTTTGCCTCCTGGAAGACCAAACTACATGAAACTTCTAGGATATATTATGACAGTTAAAAACTTAGTCTGTGCAAAGTTTCAGGGCAATTGGTTATGGTTTAGGCACTTTATTACACATTAAGCTACATTAAGCCATTTTCACATTAAATGTTTTAGTATGTCCCCAAAATGTATTTCAACAGAAAAAAACTTTAAGAGTCACTAAATTCTACCAAACTTATGCTTTGTTGATGTATATGGTATGTGCTCTTAGCCTTTTACCTACAAAGGCAACAAAAGTTGAGGTCTTATTTTCTAAACCCAGTGCTGGGGACCTAAACTTAAAACAAGATAGTCTGTATTGTTAATAAATTGTGATACTCTTAAAGCATACCTATACCCCAAATATTTTAAAGATTACCTACTTCAATACTGGATTGTTTCTCCTTCTTCCTGCCCAGGTCATTTTTCAGATTTCAATGCTGTCACATTTTGAATGGCAATTACTCAGTCATGCAACACTGTACCCAAATACATTTTTTATAAAGATAAAGATTTCTTTTGCTGGTATCTAATCACCACTTTATAAAATATGTTTTGCTGTTAAAATGAAAAAAGACCAAAAATGTTGAAACAAAACATTTTTCTTAGTTTTTGATATAAAATTTTGCAAACACAGAATCTTTCTTCATAAATTTAGACCAAAATGTGTGGGAGATGGACTTGCTGGATGAACACAGAGATCTGTGTTCCTAAAAAGGAGCAACACAGGATCCCTTTGTTCATCACTAACAGAACAGCGGTCTGCCGTGTTTACATCGGCAGACCGCTGTTCTATCTCTACGGGGAGTGATCGCGGGTGCCTGAAGGACATTGCTCCCCCTGTGGACAATTGGTGCTTGTGCATGCCCCCACTAGCTGTCCCCCGAAATGACGTACAGGTACGCCGTTTCGTGGGAAGGAGCCAACCTGCCACAGTATAAGTTCAGTGGCTGGTTGGCAAGTCGTTAAAGGATAAGTCCAAGCAAAACCTAACTAACGCTAAACCTGCTCTGTGCCACATTCTAACCCTAATCTATCTAACCCTGCAAAGCAAAAAATCGCTGTACTTACCTATTCTGCAGCTGATTTGGTCTGGTCTTCAGTGGCGGAAGCTGTGTGCAGGAGAGGACTGACAGTGGCTGTGAAATGGCTGGGAAGTGACGTCACCCATAGAGTTGCCATGGGGCTACCATTGTCGGATGCCCCTCCTGCACCCGCCTCAAGGCTGAAGCCACCGCTGACAGCTGATGCTGGGACCGGACCAGATCAGCTGCAGAATAGGTAAGTAGAGTGATTTTTACTTTACAGGATTAGATAGATTAGGGTTAGAATATGGCACAGAGCAGGTTTAGTGTTAGTTAGGTTTTGCCTGGACTTATCCTTTATCCATTTTCTTTTTCTTCTTTGGCTCTACCCTTGTCCATAGCACTGTATCTCTCCCTCTTCTAGATTATGAAGGTCCTCAAAACAGAGATTAAAAACCATTCAGTTGGGTATTAATTCACATATGAATTGGAATGTATGACTTTGTTTACACACCCTATAATTGTGTTTAAATTTGGCAGGTGAATATATTTGGATAGCAGAGATAAATAGGTTTAGTTTTTAAAAAAAAGTATTACATTATAATAATAAATTATCATATAGCAAAAAGAGAGGGTTGGATGTTGATTAAAAAAAAAAAAAAAAAAACCCTGTTCAAAGAAGGTTGCAATGACAACATTTAAATGCATAATAACTGTGTGTTTCTACCTATTTGGGCTTATTAAAAAAGGAGTGCCTTGTGTTCTGGGTTTTTAAACTTGTGACAACATTTCCAATTGGGGATTCTTGAGTTCTTGAGTCTTTGACCTCCAACACTTGCATATTGTCTTTGTAACCAGTGGAGAGAACTTACACAGAAAGCCTTATTAGTTTCAGTGTGTCAGTTGGAGGCTGACATAAGGGCATTCAATCCAGATCATACACATAATAATGTACATGTGCTGACCTGGTCTATAGAATCTCTTTCACCTGTACCTTTCTTTTCACATATATTCAGCTAGCAGAGGGACACAAAAAGCCCTATTAGTTTTCTTAAGTCAGCAGAAAGTTGACATATGGACATTCAATCCAGATCAGACACATAGTACACATGCTGATCTTTAGCATTGCTTCCACCTCTACCTTCCTTTTCACAAATATGCAGTTGAAATTGTAAACAATGCAGGGAAAGGCATTTTCTAGCCATGCGGAAATCTGTGCTCTCCCTGTGCCTACTTGGACTGTTTATTGTGCTGATATAGGCTGATGAAGAAGGCTGCGTTTCTTAGGAGGCACTTATGGTAGTGTAAGCAGAGTAAAGAAAACATTTTTCCTAAGAGAAATTTAGAAGCTTCTATGTATTTTCTTCTGAAAAATTGCTAGATGCTTTGCTGTTTTGCTGACCCTCTTTCTTGAATACTTTCTAAATTATTTACCATTTACAAAAACCCAGATCAGAAAAGTCAAACTTCCCTAACTGCATACCTTTTATGAGTTGGCACCTCAAAATATTGACTGTGAGTATGATAGCCAGGAAACTGGTATTGACAGTGTACCCTCTAGTGTGCTTCTAGTATTGTTGCAGGTAAATTTAAGTTATGATTTATGGTTAGTTTGTGAGTCAGAAATTGGGTCAGGGTTACTGAAGGTCAGGCTGGATGACTCTACAGAGGAAGGTTTCTGGTACCTCCCCCCGGATCTGGAACTTTGGGGAAACCTCCTGAAGTCAGTGGGCTGATGACCTGATCTGCATGCTCGAAGGGGTCTGTGGAAGATGGAGTGCTGAGGAGGCTGTCAGTGGCCTAGGAGGAGACCCCTAGGTTTGGGGGAGGGGAATCTGCTTCCAGGCTGGGCTTGAGCTGTCTTAGAAAGATCCTATCAGAATCTTGGTTTAAGGAGGAACTTACCGCCCCGGTAACCGGAGACAGAGCCGAGCTCCCCGGTGTGTTCCATACGGGGTGTGTCCTCCGTGTCACCACCCCTTCCCCCCTATCCCGGAACGGAACGTTGAAGTGGTGCGTGTTTCCTCTTCTCACTGGACACCCCCTTATTTCTTCATGGACTTTATTTGATGGACTTTATTTTTTCCTGCAAGACACAACTATATGATCACTGTTGATGTTGATTTTTTGATGATTTTTTATGCTTGCAGGATTATGACCACCTAATCATTGCTGGTGTACTTTAATACATATGCTAGTATACTGTTTACTTTGTTTGTGTGCTGGTTAACCCTAGCTTATCATCAATTTAGCGCAGCTCTTTCTATATACAATCTATCTAGTGACTCCCACTACAGCTGCTGCTTACTTTTTTGGCTTAGCGCGGTTATTTACTTTTATATTTAAGGAGGAACTTGCCCAAGGGGCAACAGGGAGCAAAGAGGACAAAGTGAGTACATCAGCACACCCAGGGATTCACAAAACCCTTCCTAACCTTTGCTCTGGGAGATCTTTGGAGCAGCCAGGTGGGCTGGTGAAGAAGCAGCCAGGAGAGTTGGTTGTTCCTGCAAGCAGTAGAGCTGGGAGCAGTTTCTACAGAGGAGAGGAGATACTCTTGTATGCAGGTTACAACATTCTGAACTATTTTATATGGGGACTGAGACCTCCTAGTCCTCAGGAGACTTTTGCTTTTGACTAATAAAAACTGACGATGTACAGGAAGGAGGACAGTTCTGGATATCGTACATAGGATGGAAATCCTATGTACAATCCCATTTATTGTTCAGTCATCCCATAACCCCTATAACCCATCCAGGTTTTTACCGCTAATAAAACAACAAAACCTAGCTCAGAGACAGTTTTCTTGTGTCTGGATGGAAGTGAAAAATGCTTGTTGTCTGGCTATGCAGGAAAGGGGAACCAGTCACCAGCAGTCCCTGGGGGGGGGGGGGGGTTAGTGCTGCAACAGCATTTGGTAATAATCTTAACAAATACCTGATTATTTTGTGTCTTTTGGGATGCTTGTTAATGAATGTATTTAAGATGGCTACCAACACGCCTGATAAATAAATACTTTAAGCAGTACACAAAGTCCATGTTTAAACATCCTGCAACCACAAGTGAATTTTCTCTTTAGTTTGAAAAAGTGTCTATTAAAGAGAGTAGGAAAAGGAAACATTTGAGTTTATGATAAAATAACACATTGTTCGTTAGAATACCGATTTATGGGAAAATACAGCTTTCATCTGTTAAATACCCATTCCATGGAAAAAATACTGAAGCCACAAAGAACTGCATGTTTGTGAGCAGAACATTTTTAGAAGAAAATGAACATGAGATAAAATGACGCAATTTAAGTAACTTATCTATTCTTAGAGAATTAAGCCTGGTGTGTTTTTAGTAGCACCAAAGCATCTCTTGGCAGGATGTTTCTGCGTGTAATTTGCAATAACATTCTGGTTTTCTGTGTCCTTCTTACTGCCGCCATTTTTTGTAGCTACAAGGTGATCAAAGCTTCAATCTTGAGTTCTACTTAGATACCTTTATCATAATATTTCCTGTGTTCCTTCCAGCCACCAAGGCTCTCACTTTGGCATTAATAGAATAAATCTACTTGTAGCAGCACACTATTTAACAGCAGTAATAACAAAGGGTATTCTAATTCAAGTAGTGAAAATAATCTACACACTTATTTTGGCCTTTGGCTGGTTTTTGACTGCCTTTTGAAACAAGGTTTTTATAAAGTTTGCAATTACATCTGACTTCAGAACAGTATTAAATGCAGTGACAATTAAGTTATGTGCTCCAGCAGGACACACTGATGTTTGACTATACTACTCCTGACATGCCTACAAATTATATTAACCAACAAGTCACAGCAGTCCACAGGTCTTTAAAAAAAAAAAAAAAAAAACAACAAAAATGGTAATAATATCATTCTGTGCTAAAAGTATAAGACTATAACATAATGAAGGTAAAAAAGTATAGTATGCAACTAAAGAGGGAAGGAAAGTAGCGCTGCCTGGAAATAGGATGAGTATATGTTTAGTTTATACATATAGTTTAGTTTTATATGTATATTCAAAAAACCGTGTCTATACTTAATGAGGCACAAGTGTAAAAATATTCTAAATTATCCTGTAGTACACCACTAATAGTTGTATGTATAAATAAATTAATTAATTAATAGATACATAAATAATTGCTCTCTAAACCCCGTATATAACAAATGTATTAATAATACATAATTGGATAAATAAATAAAGTGACTGGGTGACGTGATCTAGGCTCCAATATATTAGCCTAGTAAGGTGACTGAGTGATAAATAATGCAGATAAATATATAATAACCATAAAAATGATATAGGTTTATAAAAATAGTGTAACAAAAAGAGGTGGTAATGGAGAATAAAAAACAGTTAATCCAGTATTAAGTGATGATAACAGTTACCAGTGCTCAGTGCAATTTGTATTGTGCACAGCTATACAGTATTATAATAATAATAGTGGTGATATTTAAAGTGACCAGTGGTGGGTGTGGTCCAACAACTTTAACCACGATCGGCTATAAAGTGCTATTTGGATCTTAAAATGACCTGTGCAAATAAATTCCAATAATGGCATATGACAAGAGTATTGATAAATGTATAACCCCTTAGGGAATGGGTAGTATATTGCACAGTCTAGTCCCAGAGACGTATGTAATTAAATGATTCAGAAGTTAGAGTCCATATGTGGGAGTGGGGAATCTTCATACGGTGCTCCCAGCCTAATTAGATGTAATAGGCGTGACAAAGAGGGTGCCCAAGGTGATTCTGATAAAGATTGCACTCACCAGAGTGCCTAACCCCACACAGGGGTGTTAGGCAGGGGTTACATTACTGTAGTCACAGTGGGGATGGTTGCTCCTGTATGTCTTGGGTAGTGATCCTGAATCCTTGTATCCTTAACACTGGTAACCGGGTGGAGGTGGATATGAATCCTCAGCTACTGTTGTATATCAGATTGTACTCCAACCACGGTATCCAAAGACTAAACAGGGGGGGGGGGACACATAGCGTAATACTGTTTGTGTCAAAGTTTATTTCACACATGTAGTATAAGGTACTCACATGAAATAAAGAAGTATACAGCATGTAAACGGGAACGTACAATGTTCAATCAGCTCTCTAGGATGCCGGAACGCAGTGCGTTCCACGAAGAATCCGGAACGGGAAGTGACGTAATTACGCTGTGCGCGTTTCGTCATTGACGTCCTCAGTGGCATCATAACATAATCATGACATTAGGCTGCAGCCTAATTTCTGCCCTTCTACCCATAGCGTGTGATCCCCTTTTTTAATTTTTAATTTTTAATGTTTAATTTAAAAAAGTATAGTATTGCAAAGGTAGCAAAAGAGAAGGGAGTAATAGAGGTTTCACTTTCACTCCTGAGTTCTTGGAGTTCTAGGTGCTGCCACAATTTCCACATGAAATTAGCGCACCCTATTTCACTTTATTAGTAATAGAGGTTGCTTTACTTATTATAATATAATTATTATAATAATATTTTAAAAACAGTATTTTATATAATTATTAAGAAAAAGATATCTTAGTATATCTGTGGCATAATGGTCTTACAGTCCATACAGATTTCAGAAAGATTTGGAAACTGTTTAAAGAAAATAAATAAAGGGCACACTACCTAGTGAACCACATATAAATGTTTTCAAATCAATAACATAAAAAAGCCAATGCACTTACATAAAACCAAGTATGGCAATGTGGCCTCCTGCAGAGTGTAAAGGAGTTGTAAAGTCATAAGTTTTTTTATCTTAATGCTTTCTATGTTTTAGGTTAACAAACCTGTGTGCAGCAGCCCCAGCCCCCTAATACTCTCTGTCCAGCGCTGTCCTTGAGTGTATCAGCCATCCGAGATTCTCCCTCCTGATTGGCTGAGACACAGCAGTGGTGCCACTGGCTCCCGCTGCTGTCAATAAAGGTCAGCTAACCAACCAGGAGAGAGAGGGGGGCATGGCCATGTCAGGGCTCCATGTCTGAATGGCCATGTTAGGGCTCCATGTCTGAATGGACATAGGGAGCTGTGACTCGGCTTGGGTGCTCCCATAGCAAGCTGCTTGCTGTGAGGGCCCTCAACAGAAGGGAGGGGCCAGGAGCACAAAACAGGGCCACTATGTGCAAAAACCAACTGAACAGAGGAGGTAAGTATAAAAAAATTTGAAAAAAACAGACTTTACAATCGCTTTAAAGAAGTGAGGCGGCAAAAACAATACATTCTTCAGTTGATGAATTCTTCCTGGTTACAGCAACAGTTCCCAGTGAAAGAGAGGTCTGGCTACATGCCAAGGGACCCTCAAGAGTGCTTTTAGATCCAGAAAGTCTCTGGGTTTAAGAGAGCAACTTTTTCCTGCAACCTCTTGGGTGATACAAAATTGTGCCAGCTGTAAGATGGAGTAAGACTTTATTCCCTGAGATACACCAACAGTGTATCTGAGATACACCAACAGTGACTATGAAGCTGATCTCTTTCAATTGTTTAACAATTTTACCAAAACCTTACATCCAACTCCTCACAGGGAAATAGCCTATTTGAAAGCTGAAATTCATACTATTGATAAAACCGATATAGGCGTAATTATACAGAGGCCCTTATGTGAAAAATAAATAGAATAAACTCAATTTTATTTTATGCTATATATTATAATTTTCTGTGAAAGCAGAAATTCTGCTCAAAACTAGGTCTTTGCCATGCCAAGAATATGAAAATCATGTGGTCCAAATCCTCCAAGACCTTTTTCGTTCTTACACTTGAAAAAAATCATCAGCTACAACTACTTGCAAAGCTATTGAAAGAACAAGCTATAGCTTACAAATCGCTATTCTCATTTGGTCTGTCGGACCATTTTAGAAGAAGGGTCTACACAAAAAGTGATCTACTGTAATTCAAGTGAATTCCTTCAAAGGTTAGAAATAACAGATATTAACATCAATTGCTAAACAACCACACCCAGTGAAGTAAACAGCCTCAGATAATAAACAGATATTTAACAAATACTCCTGCATATTTTTTCTTGTTTATCTGCAGTCTTCTCTTGTCTACAACCCTTCAAAAGTGCAGATGTGTGATCAAATCCTTATGCTTCTGTGAGGAGCAGAAAGGAGGGGGTGGAAAGCTACAGTTACAGCTCTTATACACTGTGTGAGAGCTGATTGGAGGAAAGAGACACTCTCCTCCAGACAGCACACAAGAATGTAGGAACATGCAGAGCGGTATTCTGAATAGAGAAAATGTGTGCCTGACTCCCTCCCATGCATAAATGTATCTCATGTGTAGGGAAAACTTGTCAGAAGTGACTCATTCTGATAACAGAGGAACAAAGCACCAGAGAGAAACAACACTTAGAGCTTTGGAGAGAAACAAAAAAAAAAAAAACATTGCAGATATATGTGATATGTTCATATTTCATGACTGGGGTTTGAAACCACTTTAGGGTATCTTTCCTCCTCCTTCAAGTGTTAAAGAATAGGGAGTAGTCAGGCCTAGGAAAGTCACAGAATAACAATATTGAATAACATACAGAACACAAAAGAAAAACAAATTCCCTGGATGCGGACTGATTATGATCTTGTCATGCAGTCCCTTAAAATAGCTGAATATGATTTTGTTAATATCTACATAGCAGTGTAGCCACCTTTCCATAAGTAGGAGTGTCTATCTAGATTAAGTGTTGCTGAACTTTAATCAGCTTAACTTAATTGATAGTTCAACTTTCTTAGGTTTCTTCTTGGCCATGGGTACTGTGTGCGTGTTCTGCTGCTAGTAAGTGGCACCGTAGCCTTTAGCAATAGGATGAGAGCTGCACTAACCATAGTTATGAATATTTATCTCTCCATGGCCAACAAGTAGGAGTTTCCTTGTCACTGGTGCATGCTAGGAAAAGGTATCAATATTCAGGGAGTGACCTTGGGAAATTATTTTATTCTCCCTATGGCCTCCTGCCTAGGGGAGGGTGTGTTTGGCTGCTGAAATCTTTGAGGCCTTCTATCTGATGACCATCTGGCTGGGTAAAAGCCTGGATTAGAGGTCTAGTTTCTGTAACCTTGTTGATTGAGGAGCCATGGAGGATCTCCAGATGGCTTGAGGGGCCAGAGAAGCTTGGATGTTGAGCTTGGAGCTCACTGGAGTATGGTGCCTTCTCCCCAAGGTGCTGTCAGCTGCTTTTTCAGGTAATGCACGGTTAAGAGGGTACATTGGTTCTGGTGAGTAGGGTCCCAGAAGGGGAGTGAGACATCTGGCACTGGTTATTACTTTGGAGAACTTCAGCTCTTTATTTGCAGTATTACCAACACTTTTTCCATTATAATGCACAATATTGGACTTTTTAGCATTTTATAAATATTGCATAGAATTTATTTATTTTTGCACTAATCTGCACAATATTATTGGACTTTTGCAGTTTTCATTAATTTATACGTTTTGCACTTATTGTATGAATTTCAAGCATTAGTGCACCTTTTCAATTATTTATATAATTTATTTGCAAGCGCTGTGTTTTTTTGTTAATACAGTAAGTAGGGAGTATAATGCACTAAATTGCAATATCCCATGCGCTGCATTCACTATGTAAGATACAGCCTTCCCTGCCCCCTTGTGACATCATCCACCCAGGCATGCCCTGGTCTATGACATCATAAGGGGGTAGGTAGTCAGTGATCCCCCTGGGTGGTCCTTCAGTTTATTTTGTGGCGGATGTCAGGTGGGGAACTTTTTTCTTTTTCCAGGCCAGCGGTTGTGCTGGTCATTGAGATTGATGATGGATCTACACTGGGGCACATTTTTTTTTTTTAAATAAAGGTCAAAAACTGTGACAGTTTTTTTATTTACTTTTTGAGCACTTTTTTGGTGAATGATTATTGGTAGTATGTACCCCATACTCACTCACATGGGTGGGGGCCAGGTTAAGAGAACCCCTTGTTAAAGGGTGCTTCCAGATCCAGATAAGCTCCCCGCCCCCCAGACCCCCACAACCAACAGCCATGATTGGATAAGGGCCTGGTTTGTTTTAGGGGGACGAATGCTGTTTTATTTTAATGGTATTTCTAATGCCGGCAATCCTTTTCTTTACATTCAGCTGTCAGGAGGGAACCCCATTGACCACTGATGGAATGTTAAGAACATGGAATGGAATGGACACATGGAATGTTAAGAACACATCAGTCACCCACTTCTTAACAACCAGCTCTTCACTAATGGTTGTTAAGGACGCTGGCCACAAGCTTTCACTACTAAAATAGCCCATGCAGCATTTTATTAGCGTTTTTTTGTGAATGCCAAGACATTTTTTTTGAAAAATCGCTGAATGGTAAATGACCACATTTCTTAAAGTGGTAGATATCGTTTGTGAATGGAGCCCACTCTACTGTATAAAATAACTCAATTTGAAAGATATCCTATAACATTTACAACATTCCTAATGAAAGTAGATGTAAACCCAATAACAAAAATCTTACTTAAACATTATTACAGTACATGCTGATGCATATAATAGGGTGGTAATAACCGGTCACTGTCTCCCATTTTTTGTCCTGCATTGTCACCTTATCACACATGCTTCTGATGCTAACTAAAAGAAGCCATTTAAGATAAAATATGTTGTCATGGTCCACTGTTATCACAGTCAGGAACCTGCCCTGAGAAATACCATGCAACCATTGCTGGAGCACATGAATAAAAGAAGAAAATGGTGGCACACGACCATGGAATCCAATGAACAAAAGTTCTTCATTCACATAAGTGATACAAGGAACAGCAGGGTAGGACAGTAGACGCGTTTCACATGACTGCTACGTGACGTGTGAAATGCGTCTACTGTCCTACCCTGCTGTACCTTGTACCACTTATTTGAATAAAGTACTTTTCTTCATTGGATTCCGTGGTGGTGTGCGGCCATTTTCTTCTTTCATGTTTCTCCTGGTGGTGAGCCGAGGTTCAGCACCCACCTTGAATCATGGGCTTTGACGAGCCTGAGCGGTGTTATCTCTCTTCATTGGAGTACATGAATGCCTACATTAAGAGACTGTTGGGGATTAACACTAGTGAGATTAAACCAAGGATGAGAATAGGTGAAAAGGAGTACTCTATTGTAAAATATGGCACTTGTGTATAAAGCATTTTAGCAAACTAAATGCCAATCAATTAGGTTTTACATCTACATCTACTTTAAATTAGAAAAATTTAGGTTCTTGCTTAATTTAAAACATTAAAAAATATTTTCTTGGTTCCGTTAAAGGCAGTTTAATTAACAGGAAAAATGTGACAAACTTTTAGCTTTTGTGATTAAATAAAACATTTAATTCTGCATATAAAATCATGTTTAGGAAATAGTATGCAAAGTATACAGTATAATAACAAACCTGCTTGCAAAAATGAATATGTAATAGTCAGTAAAAACCAGAGCTTTATGGTTTTAGGAAATATAAAGCAATTTTCTAAATAGCAGCAAGATTTCCTTTTTAAATATTCTACTCTTAAAGCTAAATTAAATGAAAAAGGTATGTGTATTTTTATTTGAATCTTGCTGTTCTTGTGCTTTTCCTGCAAATCTGTGCAGTAATCCAGTGTGAACTTTTGCCTGTGCTGTTGTGCAAGAGCTGCCTGCAATAAAGTCCGGTCAACTTTTACAGTCAATCCTTGTACATGGGGACTGGTCTTGTATCCACATGCTTCCTGTAGTTTTCTACAAGTAGCCTGTATTGGGTGGACCTGCTTGGATGTTAAAAAATTGCAATTATTGACAGAAAATAAACCTGCGCTATGTGTATATGTGCTCACTAATAATTTAAGAAAATTAAACTAAATTAAAATTTGCTGCCGCTGTTCATCACACAGTGAAATGTACTATACATTTTTTAACCACAGCGCAAGCACAATGTCAATATCAAAACTTTTCTGTCACTATTTGTGCCCATACTGGTGAATAACAAAATATGCTTGAGTGCAACAAGTAATAAACTTATATCCTTATAGCTTAAGAACAAAAAATTTAAAGTGCAACGAGAAAATAAATTCTATGTGCAAAGTGACTCCAATATTAAATGTCAAGCATGTAACCAGTGAAAGTCGTTAATATATTCAAAAAAAGTGCTTCTGTGCCAAAGTGCTGAAGTGCTGGGAATTTCTAAGTTTCTCATGCAGTGCTTGGTGCTCCACTCCCCACATGTGCTTACGCTTCCCAGATGATGTGGACCCCTTAGCAGTATAGCATGTGGGTCTATCAAACTTGTTCTGGTAAGTGGAGACTGGGTCACTTCCTATACGTCCTTACTAGTGTTGAGCGAACACGGACTGTATTATAGTACGGGATAATTGGATTTTTGTTACCCGGACACGGACCCGAAAACTTTACTGTATGTTCGGGTTTAAAATCTGTGTTCGTTAATTTTATTTCCTGTTTTGTATGTAATGGCGTGCTTTTAATGGTGGGCTTTCAACAGCCAATCAACAAGCGTTTAACTGTTGTGCCATAGAAGCCATCACAGCCATGCCTACTAATGGCATGGCTGTGATTGGCCAGCTGAAGCATGTGACCCAGGTCTTTATAAGCTCGAGACACAGCGCGCTGTGCGTCAGTCTGCTGTAGTGTAGGGAGAGAGCACACATAACGGTGCTGGCTGCTGCTGATTAGTGACAGACAGGGAAAAACAACTTTGTGCCCGAAAAGAATGCAGAGACAGGTCGGAGTGTAGGCAGGGAAAGATATTTGAGCATTTTAGGGACAGGCTAGAGAGAGTAGGCAGGGAGAGATTAGAAGACACAGGACAGAACAATCGTCTGTTAGCGATCTACATCGATTTTGCTGTGTGGGGATGGTGCAGTGAACAATCTTTTTGCCCTCACTTGAGCCCACTGAGGAGGAGGAGGAAGAGGGAGAAAAAAATATATTTTTATCAGTCTGTTGTGTGCAGCGTTCAGCTATATTTTACTACAGAGTGCTGTTCTAATCTGCTATTTAAAAATTATAAAGTTAAAAGGGAAATTTTTTTTTTTGCCCCTTCATAGCCTGCTGCTGACCGTGACATAAAACATAAGACACTGCTGTGTTCACATGTGCTATTGAAAAATCACCAATTTTATATACTTTTTTCTATTCCGCTATTCAATATACACCCTTTTGGGGTAAAAAAAATTAAATTGCGGCATAGTCTGTATCGGTACGTGTGAGATAGACCTTTTTGTATACTTTTTTTCTATTCCGCTATTCAATATACACCCTTTTGGGGTAAAAAAAAAAATTAAATTGCGGCATAGTCTGTATCGGTACGTGTGAGATACACCTTTCAATTTTTTTGGGCGCATCTTCCACCGTTGAGGATTGCAGGGCGCTTCAGTTTGCCTCCTGTTCCGAACTCCTCCTACTCCTCTTCCTCATCCTCATCCTGCCTTTAGGGTACAAAAAATTGTAATCGGAGCCTAGTCTGTGTTTTTACGTGTGAGATACACCGTTTTATATTTTTTTTTCTATTCTGCTATTCAATATACACCCTTTTGGGGTAAAAAAAATTTAATTGCGGCATAGTCTGTATCGGTACGTGTGAGATACACCTTTCAAATTTTTTGGGCGCATCTTCCACCGCCGAGGATTGCAGGGTGCTTCAGTTTGCCTCCTGTTCCGAACTCCTCCTACTTCTCTTCCTCATCCTCATCCTGCCTTTAGGGTACAAAAAATTGTAATCGGAGCCTAGTTTGTGTTTGTACGTGTGCGATACACTGTTTAATACAAATTTTTCTATTCCGCTATTCAATATACACCCTTTTGGGGTAAAAAAAATTAAATTGCGGCATAGTCTGTATCGGTACGTGTGAGATACACCTTTCAAATTTTTTGGGCACATCTTCCACCGCCGAGGATTGCAGGGTTCTTCAGTTTGCCTCCTGTTCCGAACTCCTCCTACTCCTCTTCCTCATCCTCCCTTTAGGGTACAAAAAATTGTAATCGGGGCCTAGTCTGTGTTTGTACGTGTGAGATACACCGTTTTATACATTTTTTTTCTATTCCGCTATTCAATATACACCCTTTTGGGGTAATAAAAATTTAATTGCGGCATAGTCTGTATCGGTACGTGTGAGATACACCTTTCAAATTTTTTGGGCGCATCTTCCACCGCTGAGGATTGCAGGGCGCTTCAGTTTGCCTCCTGTTCCAAACTCCTCCTACTCCTCTTCCTCATCCTCATCCTGCCTTTAGGGTACAAAAATTTTTAATCAGGGCCTAGTCTGTGTTTGTACGTGTGAGATACACCGTTTTATAAAAATTTTTCTATTCTGCTATTCAATATACACCCTTTTGGGGTGAAAAAAATAAAATTGTGGCATTGTCTGTATCGGTACATGTGAGATACACCTTTCAAATTTTTTGGGCGCATCTTCCACCGCCGAGGATTGCAGGGTGCTTCAGTTTGCCTCCTGTTCCGAACTCCTCCAACTCCTCTTCCTCATCCTCATCCTGCCTTTAGGGTACAAAAAATTGTAATCGGGGCCTAGTCTGTGTTTGTACGTGTGAGATACACCGTTTTATATAAGTTTTTCTATTCCGCTATTCAATATACACCCTTTTGGGGTAAAAAAAATTAAATTGCGGCATAGTCTGTATCGGTACGTGTGAGATACACCTTTTTATATACTTTTTTCTATTCCGCTATTCAATATACACCCTTTTGGGGTGAAAAAAATTAAATTGCGGCATAGTCTGTATCGGTACGTGTGAGATACACCTTATAAATGTATTTGGCGCATCTCCTTCCACCGCCGAGGATTGCAGGGCGCTTCAGTTTGCCTCCTGTTCCGAACTCCTCCTACTCCTCTTCCTCATCCTCCCTTTAGGGTACAAAAAATTGTAATCGGGGCCTAGTCTGTGTTTGTACCTGTGAGATACACCATTTTATATACTTTTTTCTATTCCGCTATTCAATTTACACCCTTTTGGGGTAAAAAAAATTAAATTGCGGCATACTTTGCATATTTGACTGTGAGATACACCCGTGCGATACTGTTGTTGTTTTGTTCCGCTATTCAATAAACACCTTTCTAGGGCAAGATCATAAATTACAGAAATATGAGGAGAAATAGGGGCCATGGCCTGGGTCGTGGTGCTGCTGGTAGAGCTCCTGTTGCAAGGAGAGTACGTGGTCGATCCGTGCCAGCTGCACGCACAAGTGAAACACCTTCCTCAAGTGTGAGTAGGCGACAGAACCTGCAGCAGTATTTGGTAGGGCATCATGCGCCTCTACAAGTGTTGAGGCAAGAACAAGTACAGGCGATAGTAGATTGGGTTGCTGACAGTGCCTCCAGTTCCTTCACATTGTCTCCCACCCAGTCTACTGCAGAAAGGTCAGAGTTGGCACCTGCAGCCGATGTCCAACCGTCTTTCACCTCACCCCCTTGCAAATCAGGTAAGCAGTCTGAGCCCCAAGTCATGCAGCAGTCTCTTCTTCTTTTTGATGACTCTGTCAGCAGGGTTTCCCAGGGCCATCCACCTAGCCCTTCCCCAGAAGTGGAAGAGATTGAGTGCAGCGATGCCCAACCACTTATTTCTCAAGACGAGTACATGGAAGGACCATCGCAGCACGTCGATGATGAAACGCAGGTGCCAACTGCTGCGGCACTCAGAATTGGGGAGACTGACAAGGAGGGCAGGGGTGAAGACTGGGTGGAAGATGATGTGGAGGACGATGAGGTCCTCGACCCCACATGGAATGAAGGTTATGCAGGTGACCTGAGTAGTTTGGAGGAAGAGGCGGTGGTCGCACAGAGCCACCAGCACAGCAGAAGAGGGAGCAGGGTGCAGAAGCGGAGCGGCCGTGCCCTAGACACTACGCCTGATACTGCCCAACGCAGCAAGGGACCGAGCGCACCAAAGCCAGCTCAAAGGAGTTCTCTAGCGTGGAAGTTCTTCAGACAATGTGCTGATGACAGGACACGAGTGGTTTGCACCCTGTGCAATCAGAGCCTGAAGCGAGGCATAAACCTTCTCAACCTGAGCACAACCTGCATGATCAGGCATCTAAGTGCAAAGCATGAGCTGCAGTGGAGTAGACACCTTCAAAACCAGGAAAGGTCTCTGGCTCCTCCTGCTTCCTCTTCTGCTGCAGTCTCGGCCTCTTCATCCACCTCTGTAGTGATACCGGCACCTGCCACCCCGCAAACAGAGGATCTGTCAGCAACACCACCACCTGGGTCACCAACCATCACCACAATGTCCCGTGGAAGCGTTCAGCTTTCCATCTCCCAAACACTTCAGAGGAAGAGGAAGTACCCCCCTACCCACCCACGATACCTGGCCCTGAATGCCAGCATTTCAAAATTCTTGGCCTTTGAAATGCTGTCATTCCGTCTGGTGGAGACACACAGTTTTAAAAGCCTCTTGTCGGTGGCTGTCCCACAGTACGTTGTGCCCAGCCGCCACTACTTTTCCAGGCAAGCCATCCCTTCCCTGCACAACCAAGTGGGGAAAAAATCAGGTGTGCACTGCGCAATGCCATCCGTGCAAAGGTCTACCTAACTACCGATACGTGGACCAGTATGCACGGTCAGGGGCGTTATATCTCCCTAACGGCACACTGGGTAAGTGCAGTGGCGGCTGGGCCTGAGGCGGATAGCAATTTGGTGCATGTCCTTCCACCACCGAGGATTGCAGGGCGCTTCAGTTTGCCTCCTGTTCCTAACTCCTCATCCTCTACCGTCTCCTCATCCGGTCAGCGTAACACCTTCACCACCAACTTCAGCACAGCCAGGGGTAAACGACAGCAGGCAGTTTTAAAACTTGCCTGTTTAGGGGAAAAACCACACACCATGCAGGAGTTGTGGAGGAGCATGGAACAGCAGACAAATGAGTGGTTGCTGCCAGCGAGCCTCAAGCCCGGCCTGGTGGTGTGCGATAACGGGCGAAATCTCATAGCAGCTCTGGGCCTAGCCGGTTTGACGCACATCCCTTGCCTGGCGCATGTGCTGAATTTGGTGGTGCAGAGGTTCCTTAAAAATTACCCCGATTTGTCAGAGCTGCTGCAGAAAGTGCGGGCCGTCTGTGCGCACTTTCGGCGTTCTCACCCTGCTGCTGCTCGCCTGTCAGCGCTGCAGCGTAACTTCGGCCTTCCCGCTCACCGCCTCATATGTGACGTGCCCACAAGGTGAAACTCCACCTTGCACATTCTGGAAAGACTGTGAGAGCAGCAGCAGGCCATAGTGGAGTTTCAGATGCAGCACGCACGCGTGAGTCACTCTGCGGAACAGCACCACTTCACCACCAATAACTGGGCCTCCATGCGAGACCTGTGTGCCTTGTTGTGCTGTTTTGAGTACTCCACCAACATGGCCAGTGCCGATGACGCCGTTGTCAGTTTAACTATGCCACTTCTATGCCTCCTTCAAAAAACGATTCGGGCGATGATGGAAGAGGATGTGGCACAGGAGGAGGAGGAGGAAGAGGGATCATTTCCAAGGCTTTCAGGGCAGTCATTCACAAGTGGCTCCGAGGGTGGGTTCCTGCACCCACAAACGCCAGGTACACAATTGTCCAGGAGGAGGAGATGGAGGAGGAGATGGAACCATGTTCACAGCAGGGTAGCACCCAGGCCAGCTCATGGCCATCACTGGTGCGTGGCTGGGGGGATACAGAGGACACAGACGATACACCTCCCACAGAGGACAGCCTTTCGTTGCCTCTGGGCAGCCTGGCACACATGAGCGATTACATGCTGCAGTGTCTCCACAACGACCGCCGAGCTGCCCACATTCTAACTTGTGCTGATTACTGGGCGGCCACGCTGCTGGATCCCCGTTACAAGGACAACGTACCGTCCTTAATTCACTCACTGGAGCGTGATCGCAAGATGCGCGAGTACAAGCGCACGTTGGTAGACGCGATGCTGCTGGCATTCCCACCTGACAGCGGGGCCACAGTGGAAGCACAAGGCCAAGGCAGAGGAGGAGGAGGAGGAGGAGGAAGAGGTCGCCAACGCAACCAGGGCACCGCCAGCACCTCAGAAGGCAGGGTTAGCATGGCCGAAATGTGGAAAAGCTAAGTCAACACGCCACAACAAACAGCAGCACCAGCAGCTCATATGGAACGTCTTAGCAGGAGGCAGCATTTCACCAACATGGTGGAGCAGTATGTGTGCACACGCCTACATGTAGTGAATGACGGGTCTGCCCCCTTCAACTTCTGGGTCTCCAAATTGGGGACATGGCCTGAGCTTGCCCTTTACGCCTTGGAGGTGCTGGCGTGCCCTGCAGCCAGTGTATTATCTGAACGTGTATTTAGCACAGCTGGGGGCGTTATCACAGACAAGCGCAGCCGTCTGTCCAGAGACAATGTGGACAAGCTCACATTCATTAAAATGAACCAGGCATGGATCCCACAGGACTTTTCCGTACCTTGTGAAGAATAGAGATGGATACCGACCTTACCCAGCCATTGTTATATTTTTGATCTTTCTCACTCTTTTGGGGTGTACCCTAATTTAAAATGACTAAAAAAAAGCAGTGTTGGCTACCTCATCCCTCTCCACCGCCGCTTCCACCTACACCGCCACATCCACCGCCACCTCAACCTCCCTCCTACTTCATATGGGCCTCGTCCTTCACAGATGAAGAAAATTGTTTTAATTTTCAGTTTTTTTTTGTTGTTTTAAGTTATTTCCCTAACCACATTTGTTTGCAGAGCACTTGATATGCTCTTAACTACATTTTGCCGCCATTTGCCGCACTCTAGCCCTTTCCATTGGTTTTTTGGAGCCATTTTAGTGCCTGAAAGTTCGGGTCCCCATTGACTTCAATGGAGTTCGGTGTCCGGGTAAAGTTCGGAAAAAGTCCGGGTCACGGACCCGGACATTTTTTTCAAGTTCGGCCGAACCCGCCGAACACGGACATCCAGGTGTCCACTCAACTCTAGTCCTTACAAGACCATGACTCATAAATAGAAGAGAGAGGATCCAAATAGTGTAATATGTCCTTTTTATTAAAATAATCTTTAACAGAAGTGCACTTACAATATTGTAGAAACCAATTCACAGTATATGGATTCCATAAATATAAGAGGGCAAGCAGGCCGTTTCAGCTAGTCCAGAGACCGGAGTGGTGTCCGCACTCCACGTGCGCTCCAGCCTGCGTACTACAGCCAGCCGGACATGACATCACTGAGGAACCGGAATCTGCGTTGACCTGTTTTGCCCCTCCCACAGGGTTTTCTCAAAGATGTTTGGAATTAACTTTGGTGTAGGATTTAATATTAGGCTCAGTTCACACCTATGCATGTTGCTTTTAAGCGTTTCAGTAGTGCTTTTTGCCGCAATTTTACCCCGTTTTGCGCTTTGTATTTTTATGCTTTTTTTTTGGGGGGGGGGGGCACGAAAATCTGTTGTTGGGCAAATGCAAATATGTTAATTGTGGCAAAATCGTGGTATAAACACTGTAAAAACGCACTACATGCTTTTCTGCAGCTTTTCCATTGAAGTCTATTGAACCAAAAAAGAAAAAAAAAGCACCGTTTTGCTTTTAGAAAAGTCTCTGACCCTTTCCAAGAACGCAGAGGCACAAAACTGCATTGATGTGAACGTGTTCCATAGGAACCCATGTTAAAAACATGTCTTGCATTTCTGCAAAAAGCATGAAAAAAATGCATGGGTGTGAATGAAGCCTTATGCCCCATACACACGTGCAGATTATCTGCAGACTTTTGTCTGCAGACTTACCTTTTCTATGTAGTGCAAGGGCCTGCCAGATTGCATACAAATTGAAAGTGTTTAGGTTTGACCTCATATTATATGGTTTTGGTAAGTCTGCAGACAAAAGTCTGCAGATAATCTGCACGTGTGTATGGGGCATTAGACCCAAAACCAACCTGTCTGCAGTTCTGCAGGTGAACAAACTTTTCAGTGCATCCGCCAAAATCTCTAGCCGATTTTTGAAAATAAACTCATCGTTGCCTTTGAGTTGTTATGACAGCAAGTCAATATTGTCTAGTATCACTCATGGGGATTGATATGGAACACTGGCCCACATAATTGATGTTGGATTACATTGAAGGACACTTCAATTGCTGCAGCCAATTGCAAGGTACTCTCCCAATGTTGTGGGGATGTGGCCTGGCATGGTTCAGGAAGGGGGGCTGCCCCTATTCTTGATCACCCAGGCTGCATGCCTGGACATGGTTTTGGTTTAAAATATAAGGGGAACCTATTCCTAATTCTTTCCTTAAAGGTAAAGTATACATTTTTATTTTAAAACTGGACTATCCCTTAGAAAAAAACAGAGTGGAACCCCCGAAAAAAAATCTGAAAAAAACGATATCCAGGCATTTAAATCTTCACCCTCCTGCAATGCACCTAATCTCCATCTTGGCCTTAACTCCCCATTCTGTCCCTCAAAAGGGATGTAAAGCCTCGTACACACGCAACGATTATCGGCCTACCGATCGGTCGACTTTTGTCCAGTGTTGTTGTGTTGGTTGAAATGTGCTCCAGACTGCACACAAATTTTCTCGACCAACAAAAACCAACTTCAGAAGTGATGTCATGTGCTGGTTTACTTTCCATGTGTTTTTTCTTCTCTAAGCATGCCCAGTCTTGCTCATCACATTTTTGTCTGCCGAAATCTGTACTGACTGACAGAAAATCGGCCGTTCTGTTGACGGCCAACAAAAATTTTATAGCCTGCACACCAGATTTTGTTCGGCCGAAAAGTCGGAGTCGGTTGTCGAAAACATCATACTAACAAGCCGAAAGTCGGCCGATCGGACGTTGGCCAAAAATTCACGGCCAACTATCGATGCGTGTGTACGAGGCGTAAGGGTCTGTTTGGAGGGACTTATCAGAACCTGGAAGCTCAGTTTAGAAAAAGGGGAGCCTTATTAGAGAGATGTAAGATATGGTCATAGAATTATTGCATTTGCCTATTTGATGTTGAGTCAGGTTGTTCATTCTTAAGATGTATGAGTATATTTATACTTAACTTTTCTTTTTTTTCTTTTTTTTTATGTGATCCCATTGATTACCAAAAGAGTCTTTAATAAACCTATATGCATTATTCAGTTTTTTTGCATTGCTTAATACTTACCCCGGTGGTTTCATAAATGGCAAAATCATATTATAGTTTAAGTGTATATTGGCACTTAAATTTGTGTCTGGCAGTCCATGTCTAGTTCAGTGACATATTTTGATACAGCTGTAACCAATAATTAGAGCTAAGTCCATAAATTCACTTTTCTCTCTTCATTGGTTGATTGAGTTTGCTCTTGTGTAGATGTCTAAGGTTCAGTGAAACACTCTGTTATGAAGGCTGCAAAGTCAAGGGGAAAGAAAATGAGTTTCTGCCAATTGCTGCGCCTTCTGTCCAGGTTTCAGTCAAGCGTTCTTTCCATAATGCATTATGTATCCTAAACAAACAAACATATCTAAGTCACTCATCCATAGGCTTTCTGATTTAATTTTAACCTCAGAGGAATCATGCTAAATCACATCCAGATAACGCCTGGCCATTGGTTGGTGCGCTGTAGGGTTTATCAGTCGCTGTGAAAATACTACAGATAAAAGCAACAATTACCTTTTACCTGGAAAAAAGTTTGAGCAAGCTGAATCATTTTGCTGTGTGCTTGTTTTCCCTTCTTGCTGCTAATCCAGCTACCGACAATTAATCTTTAAAGTTTGAGAAGAAAAAGTAACAAAAGCAATATCATACCATTTGGGAAGTGAGATAACCAATGACACGGTCATATAAAACCACAGGAAAAAAAAAAAAGTCATGGGTTAGGGATTGAAAAGTGTGGATTTTTTAAATCTCTTCTATAGCAAGCAATACAAAAATGTTCAAATTGGAATGATACTAAAAGTGTACCTTGCCAGTTCAGCATAACGTGCATTAAATGACATGAAGGCAATAAAGCACTGTAGCTGTGCAATATATATAGTATATATATGAGCAAACTAAAGCTGCATATAATCCATAAAGAAAACAAAAATGTGAATGGGAAATATTGGTGATGCTTGAATGTCAATGACTGGTGATTTTTTTTTTTTTTTTATATATTTTGACACAAAAAAATATAAAATGTTTTATGCTCCTCCATCTTTAAAGTGTGAGTTCCCGGTTTGCAAAAAAATGTAAAAGTAAATTAACACATTACACCCTCCCGACCCTGCTGCATTTATCTCAGTGGATGATTAGCTTTCACTGTCCATGCAGTTAGTGCAGTGGTCCAGAGATTTGAAAGCCACAGTCTTCTTCTCCTTCTTTCCTTAGGTATGCCAAGGTTGATCAGAGAGATTTTGATTGGTCAATGCCGGCACCTGACCATTTTGAATCAATTTGATCAATCCCGGTGTCCCTAAAGCCCCGTACACACGATCAGATTATCGAACGATCTGTAGTCCGTTTTTGTGGCATACTAGTCTGATGTGGAAAGTGAAGATGTTATTTTCTTACGAATTTTCCCGTATGACAGAATTCTACTTCAGAAGTGATGTCATGTGCTGGATTGTTTTGTATGTGTTCTTTCGTCTCTGAGCATGCCTAGTCTTGCTCTTAAGATTTTTTTTCTGTCGAAATCTGTACTAATGAGATGAAAATCGGACGTTGTTTTGACGGACGACAAAAATTATATAGCCTGCACATCAGGATTTTGTCAGCCGAAAAGTCGGAGTTGGCTGTCGAAAGCACCATACTAACAATCCGAAAATCAACAGATCGGTCGTTGGACGAATTTTCCCTACAGATTTTCTTATCGTGTGTACAGGCCTTAAGGGTCCTCTCGCATGGGCTTTCCACCCGGCGGACTCCGTTTTGCTCAGCAGGGATCGATCCACCGATCCCCGCTGAGCAGGCGGATGACAGGTCCGTCTCCGCTTACTTTGCAGAGACAGACCTGTCAGATCCCTGCTCTCTTCTATGGGAGGCAGTCCGTTTTCATCCGATCCTATCCGATCCGATCCGATCCTTCAGAGGGATGGAAAATAGGGTTTCCATCCATCTGGATTTCACGGACAGGATCGAATCCGATAGCGGCGGGTGTCACCTCTGACATCTGCCGCTCCTTAGGGATGCATAGAGCATTCGATCAGGTCCGCCTGAAAAAAACTGACAGGAGGACCTGATTGGAAAGCCTTTGTGAAAGGGGCCTTAGGCGAAGAAGGCCATGGTATCAAGTCCCCAGACAGATCCATGAGAAGTAAAACCTAATCAGCTGATCATCCATGGACATAATTGCAATCAGGGACTTAGGGTGGAGTCAGGGTGCAATGTAGTGGGCAGCACAGTAGCTAAGTGGTTAGCACTTTTGCCTGGGAGTGCTAGGGTCATCGGTTCCAATACCAACCACAGCACTACCTTCCTGGGGTTTGCATGTTCTCCCTGTGCCTGGGGGAGTTTCCTCCCACACTCAAAAGACATGCTGCTAGCTTCATTGGTTCATGTCTAAATTGGCCCTAGTATGTGTACATATGAATGTGAGTTAAGGACCCTAAATTATAAGCTTCTTGAGGGCAGGGACTGATGCGAATGTACAATATATATGTAAAGTATTGATTAAATTGTCTGTGCTATATGTAAGTACCTGTAATAAATAAAAAATTATAATAGTGTAAAGGTGAACTAATATTTTAAAATGGAGTGTAATGAGATTTCAGTGTCAGATTAATGTTGCCATCTTAGAGCACACACAAGCCGACATGCTAATGTACACAGGCTATGGTTAGTATAACGCGTGTACTGATGTGTGTTGTGTGTGTGGGTGGTGCATTGTTACAGTGATATAGAAGGAATTCCGTGCAAATGGATGTAGGTTATTGGTTGGCTGCAGCCTACCCCAAAAATATAGAATAAACTATATCTAGATATTGAGGAATTGTTAGGGTAAGTTGGCGCTGCCAATACTAATAATACATTTACGGGAGATTGGTCTATCTTGCAAGAACTGGGTAAGTGTGAATGGTAAAAAGTAGTGATAAATGTTAGCACTGCCAATGATATATGTAGAGAGAGAAATGATAGCCCTTATGAACTCCCAATGGTTCTGGTATTATGCCACAGTTGTGTCTTAAACAATAGTTGGTAAACACTTGACACTTTAGGTATAATTGATATTCAATAAATAAGATAAAAATACATAAAAAATGTATACAATTGATATAATATAAATAGTGCTTTAAAACAATAAATATAGTGCAAACAATCACGGTGGAAAGTTGTGAGTGTTAAATAAATAAATAAGGTGACTGGTGTAATAAATAAATTAAACACTAGGTGGCAGTGCTAGTGTAGAATGGCAAATATAGATATCCAAGTGAGACTGGTTGTTGATAATTATATGAATACGTGGTAAAAACTGTGCAAGTGATACATACCAATCAATAAATGAATAAATGAATATCTCTAAAAAATTCCACAGTGTAGTAAAAATATGGATATCTAAGTGCAAATTAATATATTATAAATGTACTGAATAGTACCAAGTGAAGTGAAGCAGTATTTGGGATCTCTAAAAAACACTCATAGGGATTCCCAGTGCTGATGTAAATATTGTCTGGTGATTAAATAAATTAAACTATAAAAATAAATTAAATAGACCGAGAAATGAAAAGTCCACAAGAAATGATCAATTATTGATCTTCAGAAAACGTGCGGCAGTAAGGTGAAACTAAGTGCCGGAAGAAATTCCTTAGATGGAGGGGGTGAGTCCCAGTGGTGGATACAAGATGTGGGTGCCGGGTGAGGGAATTCCGTGCTCCCCTTTCCCTTTACCCAGTTCTTGCAAGATAGACCAATCTCCCGTAAATGTATTATTAGTATTGGCAGCGCCAACTTACCCTAACAATTCCTCAATATCTAGATAAAGTTTATTCTATATTTTTGGGGAAGGCTGCAGCCAACCAATAACCTACATCCATTTGCGCGGAATTCCTTCTATATAATTTCCTGACACTTCTTTTAGTGTTTTTTTTCTGCTGCAATGGATATATTTAACTATATTGGTAACCGGGAGATAAAAATTGAAGAGGTATTCAACCAACAGAAAGCCACTACTAATCATGACCTTAATGGATTATTCAGACAATTAAGACATGACCTAGAGAAACAACTAAGAGTCTGGTGGGACATCTCTACTTTAGAGATGTATATTAAGGAAAGGATGGCCCCACGCAAATTGAGATGGGAATTACATCCCAATGATGGCCTCTCTGACCCAGGCCTAATGGATGAATGGTTCCAACTTTTCAATAGATGCGAGTCAGAACTACTGAAGCAAATTATTGGTAGAAGGAAGTTTAAATTAAAGGAAGTCGAAACTAACATCACCAGACTGAAAACCCTCCTCACACCATTCTCTACTCAAAATGAATACAAAGAAAAAGAGAAAGAACTATCCACAATCATAGCCAAATACGATAAAGATCTACAAGCGAAGAAACAGAAAAAATTCAACAGGGATATTTTAGACTACAAGAATAATAAAGTCTACAAATGGCAGACCTCCATAATAGATGAGAATATGGAAATAACAGAAAACACCACACCACTAATTGGATCCAGAGAGACCACACCTGACGAGGACGAAGAAGAGGAAGAATCTGAAGCACCTACCCCTAGAACACAGAGGGAATTTTCCTTCAGACCTATGAGGGATATAGAAAATCGCGAAGAAGAAACCCCAAGAAGAAGGGACAACTATGAACCTCCACCTAGAACACCCCGTGGAAACCAACCAAGGAGGCCATTTACTCAGAGATACGAATCTCCAAGATACCAACACCCCCAGAGACATGAATCCCCTAGATACCAGATCCCCACTTCAAATAGATTCTCCCCATTCATGGAGAGAGGACCTTACCCACCTCGAGGATTTAGGAGGAATGATGGATTCTATGACCAGGGGAATTTTTTTCAGGGGGGGAACAGAGGGAGGCCCCCCAGACAAGGAGGATGGTACAATCAGCCACGAGGACAGAATTGGAGAGGACCACCAAGACCCACAGAGTACAACAGACCAATAGGGAACGCATATCACCAAGGAATGCCATACCAGAGGGGATGGAGGAATCCCAATTTCTTCCAACAAAGTACTGGGAGGCCGAACGCATGGAGCAACCACTGGGACGGAGGAAACGGACCAGAGGGAAACGTGGGGGGAGAAAGAAAACGATGAAGAGAATACTAGGCAAAGGCATTTTTAATCTTAGTGAAACTGTTTTTACACCAGAGGAATTAGAAATTTTAGATTTAGGATTGAAATATGCACCCAACAAAAATCTAGACAAGTTTGAAACGTATATTGATGTACAAAGGTTTTTAAGAAAATTGAATATAAAAAAAATTTTTAATATGAAAGGAGACCAGAGGACTACTGATAACAACAACCCTTTTAAACATACCAAACTGAGGAATCGCTCAATTTTTAACCCCAAAGTCCCAAACAACGAATGCATGCAAGCATTCAAAAAGATGGTGGAACGAAGGCGCATGCGCGGCAGCTCCCAATATGGCCGCTTAGGACCGGAGCTCCGCGCCACCCCGGCAGTCTCTCCCGCCCGGCGCCGCTAAGCAGCACATCGGCTTACCGGAACGAGCGCACGAACGTCCACTAGACCCGCGGGAATCGCCCCATGCACAAGAATCGGGTCAGGAGGAACATTGAGAGGCAATTTGACCCGGACTGTCCAGAGGCCGCTCCCCTCAACATGGCGGATCCGGCACAGCAGCGTGAGGCGATGGAGGAGGGGGAATCTCCTCAGCCACAAAAGGACTACATGTTAAGGGGGCATCTTACTTCCACACATGAGGGCACAGTGAGTGACCAGCTGCTCCTAACCCCCTCCCCAGCATCCACCGAATCCCTCCTGAGCAGGGTGATAGGGGACTTCTCCCCTGCCAGTGTCACACTATTAGCTCCCATTAGCACAGCTACCACAGAGGGACCTAGGGGGATTCCTCTCTCCGAGCATGACGACCTCCTGCTCAAAATGTCTGCAATGATGGAGAGGGGGATATCCCAGATTGCTGACAGGATAACTACTAATTTGAAGATGGACTTTCAGAACCTCGGAGACAGGATGGAAGCAATGGAACATAAGATTGATTTGACTGTGTCCAAAACCAATCAAAACACTACCCTTATACAGTCACTGCAGGATCAATTGGATTCAGCTCTCCTCAAAGTGGAGGAACTTGAGAACAGGTCCCGTAGATACAATTTTAGGCTGCGGGGCCTGCCTGAATCAGTCTCTGATGTGCATTCCGCTGTACAGGGGCTCATCACTGATCTTATTCCTGATATCCCCTCACATAAACTTGAACTTGACAGGGCTCACAGGGCACTGGGACCCCCACGGCGGGATGGCAACCCGCGCGACATTGTGGTTAAGCCCCACTTCTTCTCCGTAAAAGAAGAAATTGTTAACAGAGCCAGGAAGATCCAAAATCTCACCTGTCAAGGTCATGCGGTCCAGATCTTTACTGACCTTGCACCAGCTACAATACAACGCAGGAGATCCTTGAAGCCGCTTCTGTCCATACTGTCCCAAAAGGAGCTCAAATACTGGTGGGCATTCCCCTTCGCTCTCAAATTTACCTACAGGAATAAGACTCATGCCTTTTCTAGCTTCTCGGAGGGAGAAAGGTTGCTTACCCATCTGCAGCTACTACCACAACCCCCAGATCACATGGCCCCTTCCACCAGCTCCAACTCAGCAAAACGCCCCAACCCATCAAGCCCCATTGCTCCCCTTTGGCATGGATCCAAGTTCAAGCGTTCTAAGGACGGCAAACCTCCCTGATTAATATCGTGGCGACTTCATGCAAGTTATCCCACACTTGTGGACTGGAGTTACTCCGCTTGAATTATTTCTCCTTACCCCTGACGGATGTTTATGGAACACCAAGGCATTCTTCGGACGTACCTCTGTTGGACTGGTTTTCAGTCGTATTAAGATGACGTTTTGCTTTTTTGCCCCTTTTTATTTTTTAAAATTCTATTTTGCTTTTCCAAGTTTTAGCATTTCTTGGGGCATGCTACCTAGGCCTCAGCCAATCGGGCGGGCCCCCCCTCGGATGGTGGGTCCCTGACCGGTATATCCCTGAAGATACCCAATGACTAATTGCGGACTCATGGACTGAGGTGCTCTTTAGCGTTGCCCTCGGGAGTTCTCCCGGCCGGGTCATTGCCTGATGGCAGAGCTCTGGAGGGCTATGCTTGTTTGGGGGTCACTTACCGGTTTGCTTGACTGCTTTTGTTTGTTTATTGTCACAGCATTATACTATGGGCGGGAGTCCCGCCGGAGTGGTCGGATGACGCCTCCACCAGTCACGCGGGAAGATCTCGATTTTCCCGGGCGACTACCTCCAGTACCCCCTGTTAGGGGGCTGGAACCCTGTACTCAACCCTGTCGGATTGCGGTGGACCTCAATCCGACATTGGAAGTCCTTTTTGGACGCAGGTCCACAAGCTCCTACGCACTCTCTACTACTACTTATTCATTTGCTCCTCTTTCTCTTTTCTTCCCTCCTTTTTCCACAGCCGGTCTCCAGGGGAACAATGCTCAACACGTCTGAACCAACCGAGATCCTCACGCGGTGGCGTATGAGCGCCTCAGGTACCTTGTTTCGGAGATGGGTGAGTGATACGATTTATCAGATGCATCCACTTAATCTGCTCCATGGCTCTTTCTAAGACTACAGCCCCATACCTTAAAATAGCATCCCACAATGCCCAGGGTCTCAACTCTCCCATAAAGCGAAGGAAGGCTTTTCAGGACTTTTATCGCAGGGGAATCGAGGTCTTACTAATCCAGGAGACTCATTTTCCTCGATCGTACTGTCCGTCTTTCCTACATGCAAAGTATCCCACTTTTTTTCTAGCTAGCGCAGAGGACAAAAAGCGAGGAGTAGCGATCCTCTTTGCCAAGTCATGCAACTTCTCCCTCCATTCCGAGCACCGGGATCCTGAGGGTCGATTTATCCTAGTTAAGGGGACCATAGAGGAACAATTGTACTCATTTATCTCATATTACGCGCCTAACCAGAATCAAACTCACTTCTTCCAGAATATGTTTAGCCGGCTTCTGCCGCATTTAGAGGGTCGTGTGGTCTTCGGGGGGGATTCCAATACAGCTTTTGACTATGGTTTGGACAAATCCAAGCCACTGGGCTCCCGAACAGTTAAGCCACCCAAACGTAGCTCGCAAATTGCTAAACTAATTAATCAAATGGGTTTGGTGGATAGCTGGAGGGAAATGAATCCAACCGCGAAAGACTACACACACTTCTCTCACCCCCATCAGACTTTTGCCCGTATAGACCACGTTTTAGTCTCTCAAGCCTTGATCCCTTCCCTGCTGATGGCCTCTATCAAGGATGTGGTCTGGTCGGACCACTCGATGGTGATCGTCAGGATAGCTAGATCTTGTGCCCCCAGAGGTCCTTTCCACTGGAGACTTAATGAATCCATTCTCAGCGAACCCTGCAGGGTTTCGGAAATAGAACGTGCCATCACGGAATATTTCTCGCTGAATGACCTGGCTGAAATCTCTCCTGAAACTCTCTGGGCAGGCCCATAAAACGACCATCCGCGGAAAACTCATACAAATCTCGTCACACATCAAAAAGGAACGGAATGCTCTCGTCATTCGCTTAGAAAAAGAATTTGCAGCCTTAAGTGCCAAATATAAACGTAAACCCACCAGGGCGTCCTTGAAGGCTCTCGATGCAACCAGAGCCGACCTCAATATGGCTCTGACCAGCTCAGCTGAAAAACACGTTAGATGGCAGGGGGCTAAATTCTACCACCAAAGGGACAAAATAGGATCTTTACTGGCCCTGAAACTTAGACCTAGAATGAGATCCCATGCAATGCCCAAAATGTCCATCGGGGGGGGAGGCAAGACCCAGAATCCACAACGCATATTACAGGAGTTTGCGGCCTTTTTTAAAGAATTGTATCGCGATGCCCGCTCCGACAAATCACAAGCCCTGACATCTTTCCTGGACAATTTACCAATCCCCAATATTGCCAAGAACCATAGTGAGATCTTAGAAGCACACTTCACTGAAGCGGAAGTTATGGGTGTGATAAAGGACCTTAAATTAGGCTCGGCACCGGGACCCGATGGTTTCCCTAACCTTTACTACAAGACGTTCTCAGGGTTGCTCTCCCCGTACATGGTCAGGTACTTTAACACTCTTAAAAAGGGTGCACCGATTGACAAGCAAAATAATCAGGCCTTCATCTCGGTCATACCTAAACCAGACAAGGACCCGGGGGAAGTCAGCAACTATAGGCCCATCTCACTTATTAACAATGACTTGAAGATACTCACCAAACTTCTAGCTAATAGGTTGGCATCCTTCATCAAACTATACATTCATAAAGACCAGGTAGGGTTTATCCCTGGCAGACAGGGCCCCGACCAAGTGAGACGAGCTATTGACATTATCTCTATATTACAGTCAGGCTGGGTAGGGGGATCCCCGCAGGCAGGCCTACTCCTTTCCATAGATCTTCAAAAGGCATTCGACACAGTCGAATGGCCATACTTATTCTCGATACTGGAAAGATGGGGATTTGGTACAAACTTCCTCGGTATAGTCAAGGCTCTTTACTCCTCCCCCGAAGCAAGGATTAGGTACCAGGGCTATTACTCTGACTCGTTCCCAATTTCCAAGGGGACAAGGCAGGGGTGTCCTTTGTCACCGCTCATATTTGCGATTGCGATCGAAACCCTCGCCATCGCAATTAGATCCCATCCTGACATTAAAGGGGTTAATTGCGGTCCCCAGGAACACAAATGCGCTCTATTCGCAGATGACCTGCTACTTTTCGTCACATCCCCCGCCATCTCTCTCCCCAATATTTGCAAGACATTGGAGAACTTCGCGACCGTATCCGGGCTTAGAGTAAATCTAGCCAAATCTTCTATCTTGAATGTCTCGGTGAAAAAGGAGGAAGCCAAGCGTCTACAATCCTCCTTTGGTTTTTCCTGGTCTGATACCCATATCAGATACTTGGGGGTTAACCTCACAGCTAAGATCGAGGATCTACATAAAGTAAATTACCCAGCTATCTACCAATCCCTAGGCAGGGATCTACGGGGTTGGTCACTCTACCGCTTGTCGTGGCTAGGCAGAATCAATGCTATAAAGATGAACTTACTTCCTAGACTCCTCTACCTGTTTAGGGCTCTGCCGATCCCCCTCCAAAGGGAACCATTGCGCAAATTCCAAAACTTGATAATCAAATTTATATGGGGAGGCAATGGTCATAGACTCTCCCGCAAGGTTTTGTATACCCATAGAAGGAGGGGGGGGTTGGGGGTGCCTAACCTCTGGCTTTATTACCAGGCAGCGCGGTTGGCTCAACTTTCTGTCGTCTACTCTAGATTTGAAAAACCTGATTGGATACAAATCGAGAGGCAGGCAGTCCCTTCACACACTCTGGACTTTCTCCTATGGATCCCCTCTCGACAGAGACCCCCTATAATGTCCCCAGTTTTGTCGTCTTCCTTCGCTTTATGGGATACTGTTAAACAGTCCTCTTCCCTCACGTCTAGCATGAGACCGCTAGCACATTTGTTCCATAATCCTGCATTCCAACCCGGTATGGACATCAAGGCTTTCCAATGGTGGCTAGATAAAGGGATTTACCGCATTGGTCACTTCTTCACCCCAAAGGGCCCTTTTACCCTCAAACATTGCTCAGACAAGCTTAAGATGCCACCATCGGAAATATATAGATTTTTACAAATCTCTCACTTTCTCACAACCATCTCGAAGGATGAAACTCTTCCATTATCTTTCACAAGCTATGAGGTATGGTGTTGTAATCCTGCGGAGCAGAAAGGGGGCATCTCCATAATCTATCAATCTCTAGTCTCTGACCAAGCGAAGCTTCCGTATATGCAGGCTTGGGAGAAGGATCTGGCGGTCACCTGGGATGTGGAGGAATGGGGTAGGGCAAGCTTTCGCTCCTTTCAGGGAATCGGTAGTGTACCTCTGATGGAGGCGAGCCTAAAAGTATTGACTCGGTGGTATCTTGTACCTGTCAGACTACACAAGATGTATCCCTCTTCCTCTCCTCTCTGCTTCAGGGGATGCCGGATACCCGGTTCTATGCTACATGTTTGGTGGGAGTGCCCAAAGTTGCGTAGTACTTGGAACAAAATTTTTCACATGATATTTAAAGTTACCGGTCACAGGATTCCTAACACTGCCCTGGTGGCACTCCTACATTCAAAACCTCCTGGTGTACCGAAACACACGCAAAAGTTGGTTCACTATATCTTTCTAGGTGTCAAACTATCCATTGCGGGTTCCTGGAAATCGCCTACAGTTTCCATCAGGAAAATTAGGAATAAGATCACCTGGATAATGACCCAGGAAAAGATGGTCAGCGTATTGTCCAACACGGTTCCCAGGTTTGAACTGATCTGGGAGCCCTGGGCGACATATGTAGGCATATCTCTGATTCCTGGAGTAACCTTGAATTAGTTCCCTCTGTTGTCAGCTCCTGGGGACTGGCTGTGCCCTTATTCCTCCTTTCCTATTCTCTCCCCTTTCTTTCCTCCATTTCCTTCTTTTTTCTTTTTTTTTCTACCTAGTCTCCTCTGCTTCCTAGCGATCTTCTAGGCCTCTTGGCCTCTTCTCTGGGTTTACGAGAGATAACAGATTTCAATACAGTTGCATTTACGATGGGAGATGGCACCCTGCATTTTATCGGAATCTGGGTGGCATGTTAAGCTTTTTCCTAAGGAGTACTGTCTTACTTGGCACACTCATGTTTTCCTTCCGGGCAGTGAGCCGATTGGCAGATTTGCAGTATTAGATCTTGCATTACCATTATTAGTTGTACTGTTTTCTACAATATATCCATGTTAAGAGCGAGGTTTTTGCTTAGGATCCACCACGCAGTCTGCTTCTATGTGCTCATGTTGATGTTTTCCTATTGATCACCCTGTACTGATCTTATTGGACTGTCTCCTAGTTATGTTACTCTCTCAACAATGTTGTTGTATTCCAATGCTATGTTCACTTATTTCTTGAATAAATACTATTGAAAGAAAAAGATGGTGGAACACGATATCAAAAACTTGAAGACGTATAATAACAAGGAAAACAAAATTTGGGAAACCATAGCAGAAATAGAAAAAAAGAAAGATGTGGTGATACGTCCAGCCGATAAGGGGGGACTCGTGATTTAAAAAAAACAAGATTACGAAGACGAGATGAAGAACCTCTTGAGCATTCCCGGCACATACAAACAATTAAAGAAGAACCCAAAGAAAGAATATAAGAAGAAATTAGAGGCATACATTAATAAAGGAAAAAAATTGGGAATATTAACAGAGAAGGAAGCCATTTATTTACTCCCGAAAGCAGCAAAAACACCAGTCATTTACCATCTCCCCAAATTGCATAAAAGACTGGAAAAACCACCAGGGAGACCAATAATTAGCGGGATAGAGTCACTCTTTTCTAGACTTGGCAAATATCTTGACACATTTCTCCAACCACTAGTCAGTAATGGAACATCATACCTAAAAGACAGTACCCAATTGATTAAAGAACTTCAACAGTTCACAATGAAGGACACACAGTTTCTGGTAACAATTGACGCAAACTCACTCTATACTAGCATTGACCAGAAGGATGGCGTGGAGAGCGTCAGAAAAGCCCTATCAGAAGAAACAGACCTGAAACAAGCACAAATTAATTATATTGTCGAGGGGCTACAACTCGCAATGGAAAATAACTACTTCTGGTATAACAAAATATTCTATGTACAGACCAAAGGTGTGGCTATGGGGGCTCGATATGCCCCCAGTGTGGCCAACATTTTCATGAATATGCTAGAGGAGAGAATGATTTATGGAAAGAATATACCACAATTGCAATTTTACCGTCGCTATATAGATGATATTTTTATGGTATGGGAGGGAGCACAAGACACTTTAGATAATTTTATACAGCAACTCAATAATAACCCCTATGGTATAAAATTTACAGCTAATTATGATAAACAACAAATTGACTTTCTGGACCTACAGATTTTTAAAAAGGATGACAAAATACAGACCAAAACTTTTTTCAAACCAACAGACAAAAACGGGTATATTCCGACCTCCAGTTGCCATCATCCAAAATGGAAACAAAATATACTCAAGGGACAGTATATGAGGGTCAGGAGAAACTGCACAAATATTGAAGACTATGAAGTACAAGCAGAGAAATTAACTACAAGATTTGAGGAGAAGGGATATGATAGATCAGTATTAGAAAGAACAAAAAATGTTATCAAAAACATGTCAAGGGATGAACTACTAAAAACAAAGACTCGAAATAATAACACAAATTTCGAATATGCTTTTATAACCGGTTTTAACAAACAATATAGGTCAGTGGAAAAGATTTTTAAAAAATACTGGCCCATTTGAAAATCAGATAAGACTTTTTCTAATATTTTACTAAACAGGCCAAGATTCATTTATCGTAAGGCACCCACATTAAGAAACAGATTGGTTCACAATGTAGTGAATCCCCCAAAAGAAATAAAGTTTTTTCCAGATTTGAAGGGATTTATACGATGCCGCAAATGTTTGGCCTGTAAAAACAACCCAGCACAACAGAAGAAAACTACGCAATTTAAATCCAATGTGAATAAGAGATCCTTTAAAATTCAAAACTTAATCACCTGCCATAGTACCCATGTTACTTATATCGTCGAGTGTCCTTGCAAACTGCAGTACATAGGCAGAACCGCCAGACCTCTAATGGTCCGTATTAGGGAACACATTGGGAACATCAAAAGAGGATTCCCTAAGCACAGTTTATCCAGACACTTTAGAGATGTGCACAATCGGAACCCCAAAGGGTTAGTATTCTACGGAATTGACACGATCAAGGAACATTGGATAGGTGAAAATAAAACCAGAAAAATTTCACAAAACGAAACAAAGTGGATATATCTGTTGGAGTCCCTACAACCTGGAGGACTCAACCTGGACATAGATTTGAACTGTTTTATTTCTGATTTTTAACAGTTTTTATTAATTTTACATTTTTTAATAATCTTTTATAATTTTTCATCCCTGAAAATACCATAGTCTACCATAATTTAAAAAATACGCACGTTTTCTTAAGATCAAACATACTGTCTTACCTGACGAATATCTCGAGTTTTATTATATATATATTCTCCACCATATGGCTCCTCCCATATATGAGAACACGATCTCACTCTATACACCCTCTCAAACTAGTACATTTACGGTTACGGTCTGTATTAATTTTTATTGAAAATAATCTTTGGGTCCCTATTATATGGTCTTCCCTCTGTATATAGACATCTTAACCATTTTCTTAGATATTATCCGATTTAGATATGCCTTTTTTACACACATACAAATTTATTTTCCTCAGAGATTTTACAATTATAATAAATTTATGGTTCTTATATCACGCCACTTTAAAACAAAATGTTGCATAACTATTTACAACAAGGATATTGCATTTACATTCATTTATTTCTATATGTATTTATGGGTCAGTTGATTGCCAGAATATTGCCAATATAAATTATGTATATATGTATTGCTTAGTAGGTTACCTGCCCACAGGAATTTATTGATTGGGCTGTATCTGGCCCTATTACAAAGTATATATAAAAGCAAATACTTTATCACAGATATATATATACATATATAAATATCTCAAAATTTATAAATAGATCCCTATACCTGAGGATTTCACTAAAATAGATCCTTTGATTTCTATGCAACTAAAATATATGATTCACCCCTTTATATTTATATCCCATATATATATTTGTTTTGTAATTAATAATTTTAAAATCCAACCTGATTAATTTTAATAATATAATATTGCCTTTGGTCACCTTTAAAATATGGTTTCCTCAATTATTAATAATAATAAATCTCATTTACCTTATATGCACACGTCACCAAGAATTTTCCTTGGTTTTATAAATATAGATATATAACTGATGCCTTGTTTTTATAAGTATAGATATTTAATAATTTTTATTATAAATATTATATATAGATATGTAATAATTTTTCCTTGGTTTTATAAAAATAAATATATAACTGATGCCTTGTTTTTATAAATATAAATATATAATTGATGGCATCAACCCACTCATTATACCATTGTCCTCCTTTTATGTGTGCATTTAAATAGTTATAAAATAACATTATATAATCGGGTGCTCCTTTTATATTAAATTACACCCTCCAGTTACTAATGGTAATCGGGTTTTTCACCCGTGGCCGCATAATAAATTAATTTGTATACAAGATTTCTTCCTAGTAACTGTTGAGCCGCTTTTTAAAACATGCACATTGGATACAGAAAAAATTGGGTGGAGTTGAACATTTACCTATTCCTTCGTCTAAATTTACATAATCGAGCTCTGCCTTACAACCGATGACGCACTAGTAAGAAAATCCGGATTGGAGGCTCGTTCCGGTTGCCAGGTAACCTACTATTATTTATATGAGCGGGACTCACGTAGCCTTACGCTGCTCCTGATGACGTCAGTTTGCTGACGAAACGCGTAGAGCGTAGGCACGTCAGTTCCGCCTGGTTGGTGAGACGCACGGCGTCCCGGAATACCGCTACACGAGGGGTTCGCGGTCCCTACACACCTACGGATGCTGTATCACTATTTTAAATGTGAGTACTTTGTGTTTATTTGGAAAATAAATTATTATTTAAACGGTACATCACTATATTAGTGTTTTCTATACATATACTTTCAGATACCGTTTGCAACACTCTGGAGATCTGCTTTTTGATACCCCACATTACTACCGCTTGCTTACCATTAATCACTGGAGGGAGGAAGTAAGATATACCCCAGGAGGATCGGAGAGCTCTACCAAGATCCACCGAGGATTACCCCATTAAACCAACGCTGGTTACCCCTGTAGGGGTGCCGCTCTCTGGTGAGTGCGGGCATAATTGAAAGGGGAGCACGGAATTCCCTCACCCGGCACCCACATCTTGTATCCACCACTGGGACTCACCCCCTCCATCTAAGGAATTTCTTCCGGCACTTAGTTTCACCTTACTGCCGCACGTTTTCTGAAGATCAATAATTGATAATTTCTTGTGGACTTTTTTCACCATATATTTTTTATGGACTATTCATTTCTCGGTCTATTTAATTTATTTTTATAGTTTAATTTATTTAATCACCAGACAATATTTACATCAGCACTGGGAATCCCTATGAGTGTTTTTTAGAGATCCCAAATACTGCTTCACTTCACTTGGTACTATTCAGTACATTTATAATATATTAATTTGCACTTAGATATCCATATTTTTACTACACTGTGGAATTTTTTAGAGATATTCATTTATTAATTTATTGATTGGTATGTATCACTTGCACAGTTTTTACCACGTATTCATATAATTATCAACAACCAGTCTCACTTGGATATCTATATTCGCCATTCTACACTAGCACTGCCACCTAGTGTTTAATTTATTTATTACACCAGTCACCTTATTTATTTATTTAACACTCACAACTTTCCACCGTGATTGTTTGCACTATATTTATTGTTTTAAAGCACTATTTATATTATATCAATTGTATACATTTTTTTATGTATTTTTATCTTATTTATTGAATATCAATTATACCTAAAATGTCAAGTGTTTACCAACTATTGTTTAAGACACAACTGTGGTGCATTGTTACAGTGTTTAATTTTTTACTTTATTTTACTTTCAGCTATATGCACATCATTACATCTTAATGCAGTGTGGTGCGATGTAACATCTTGTTGTATGTTGAGAAAAATGGAGACATGCTGCATTTTTATGCAATGCACACCAATGTCACTGTGTCCTTGCATTGACAATACTTATTAGGCCCCTTTCACACAAGAGGTCCGATCTGGCCCGGTTGTTCATTTTCAGCCAGACCCAATTGGACCCTCCATTCTCCTCTATGGAACACCGAATGTGAACAGACTTCTGTCTGTTTACACCAGGCTACCTCCAGGTCTGCTTCAATCCAGCAAAAGAAAAGGAATACAGAAGGGGATCTGTACCCCTCCAGCTGGCCCTGAATATGCTGATATGCAATTTGACATTTTTACAGCACGTTTTGTTCAAGGTCCATTCATGGTACAACATTTATTTGCAGAAAATTATGTTTTTTTTTTCTTTTTTACATGTTTTATAAATTATGAACACTTGAAGATTGGCACCCTACACTAGTGTATCAGCTTTCAACATACTAGTGCAGTGATGGCGAACCTTGGCACCCCAGATGTTTTGGAACTACATTTCCCATGATGCTCATGCACTCTGCAGTGTAGTTGAGCATCATGGGAAATGTAGTTCCAAAACATCTGGGGTGCCAAGGTTTGCCATCACTGTACTAGTGGAATAATACTTTTGATTGGTAATCATGCATTTATATAGCTTTGTAACTAAACAGTACTTTTTATTCACACATCTTTAACCACTTTCCCACTAGCCACTGTGCTGCTACTGCGGCACAGTGGCTCGTTATCGTCTAGCGACGTAGACCTACGTCGCTAGACTCCTCCCCTGTAGGCGGCGCTCGCGCGCCGCCGGAGGCGCGCTCCCGCTGTTTTCATTCACAGCGGGAGTCGGGCCAGGGGAGGAGCGGCGGCGATCGCCGCTGCTCTGCCCCGATCGTCGGGGAATCCAGTTTGGAGATCCACCAGCCTGTGTAAACAGAACGGGCGGATCTCCTAAGTGACAGGGAGTGACAGATCGGAGTGTTCAGCATAGCTGAACATCCGACCTGTCCCTGGCTCACACAGTCACCTCCCCCCCCACACGTCAGTAAGCACCAGGCATATATTAACCCCTCCCTCTCCAATAAAATTAACCCCTTCCCTGCCAGTGTCATTTTTACAGTAACAGTGCATATTTATAGCACTGATTACTGCAGTAATGTCACTAGTACCCCCAAAAGTGTCAAAAATGTCAGTCAAGGGTCCGATCTGTCCGCCGCAATGTCGCAGTCCCGCAAAGAAAATCGCAGATCGCCGCCATTACTCGTTAAAAAAAAAACACCAAAAATGACAGAAATCTTTCCCTTAGTTACTAAACGCAATAACTTTTGAGCAAACCAATCAAAATATGCTTATTGCGATTTTTTTTACCAAACATGGGTAGCAGAAAACAAATTGGCCAAAAATTAAAAAAAAAATTGATTTAACATCTTTTTTGGGGGGAATTTCATATAAAAAATGTTAAAAATATTGTTATTTTTTCAAAATAAACGCTCTTTTTTTGTTTATAGCGCAAAAAGTAAAAATCACACAGGTGATCAAACACCACCAAAAGAAAGCTCTGTTTGTGGGAAAAAAAGGACGTAAATTTAGTTTGGGTACGGCGTCGCATGACCGCGCAATTCTCAGTTAAAGTTGCACAAGGCCGAATCGCAAAAAGTGTCCCAGGCGTAAGACAGCAAAATGCTCTAGTGGTAAAGTGGTTAATTACCAAACTAATTTTGATATGTATAACCTAATATTTTAAATTTAATTTCCCTATTTTAAATTTTTTTACATTATAATCCTTATTGCTAATTAATTAGCAATCCAGATGGAAGAGGGTGAGAATCTTGACAATTTGTTTAAACCTTTCATTTTCAAAGTAATTAACATGAGAATGATTATATATGGAAAAGTGATTTTGCTTAATAAAGGTTATTCGCATTGACTTACAGTTTTTGAATACATTAGCACAGCCTGAAATGAGATTTCAAGCTTTAACAATCAGGGTTTCCCCCATGCTGTCATTTGGAGGAGTAGTCATCTTAATATTCAGCTGTTTATACAACAGGAAAGCTTTGTTGGAAGGTTATAAGAAATATTCTCCTTATCAGTCAAGTATGGAAGAACAAAAGCGTCCCATCTAAATGAACACTGTGCCACATTAGACATCCTTGCCTTCTTTCTTCCTGAAGGCCAGAAGTTAACATGTTGACAGTGCAATGCAACAAAGAACTTCATTATCATAAGGGCCTTCAGACAGAAAACAGTTTGACACATTATACACCGGGCTTTATAAAAAGAAGTCTGGCATCATTGTTAGCGGTACAATAATGGGTTTTACAAGCTGGTTAGCAGATATTAATGGCCAATATTCAAAGCTAAGCTATGAGTACACAATGTACTAAATCTCTTGACTCACAGTACAAGCTGTGTGTGTGTGATTTTCTGTAACAGTAACAGTTCATTTAAAGCTAATGTAAAGGGTAAAGTGAATCTTACCTTGACAATATAGCTTTTTTTCCAATTTTTTAAATTAATTAGTAGTGATTAAAATCTATTTGAGTTAAAGAAAACTCTGGTACCTAATGAAAGAGTTCTTCAGATCACTTATTGGAATCTCTTAACCACTTAAGCCCCGGAGGATTTGGCTGCTCAAAGACCAGGGCCTATTTTGCGATTCGGCATTTAACGGACAATTGCCCAGTTGTTCGATGCTGTACCCAAATTAAATTGATGTCCTTTTTTTCCCACAAACAGAGCTTTCTTTTGGTGGTATTTGATCACCTGTGCGATTTTTACTTTTTGCGCTATAAACAAAAAAAGAGCGACAATTTTGAAAAAATAACAATATTTTTCAAATTTTTTTACATAAAATTCCCCCAAAAAAATGTAAAAATCAAAATTTTTTAACATTTTAGGCCAATTTGTTTTCTGTTACATATTTTTGGTAAAAAAAAATCGCAATAAGCGTATTTTTATTGGTTTGCGCAAAAGTTATTGCGTTTAATAACTACGGGAAACATTTATGTCATTTTTATTGTTTTTTTTTAACTAGTAATGGCGGCAATCTGTGATTTTTTTTGCGGGACTGCGACATTGCAGTGGACAGATCGGACCCTTGACTGACATTTTTGACACTCTTGGGGGTACCAGTGACATTACTACAGTAATCAGTGCTATACATATGCACTGTTACTGTAAAAATGACACTGGCAGAGAAGAGGTTAACTTTATTGGTAAACAGGGAGTTAAATGTATCCCTTGGGGCATGATTCTAACTGTGGGGGGTGGGCGTGGCTTGTGAAGTAACCACAGAGACATACGATCCTACATAGCAGGATCATACAGTCTCTGCAGTTACACCAGGGAGAATGACAGACGGCTGTGTTAATTCATGCACAGCAAAGAAACAAAATAAAAACTTGCACTTTATGATTTAGCAGTGCGCTACAGTGACCAGTAGGTACATTTTGGTTTTCTGCAGTGTTATTTCATTGGCACCTACTATACTGTGTCTTGGGGTGCCATTTAAAGGTAAAGCACTATAATTCTTCACACATTTTGTTACCATGAAGGGGGTTTAAATACAAAAACTCTTATTCAAGCAATCTGATATTCTTTTGTATACCCAGAAATGATCCGAGCATGAGTTTGAGCCAAACATTGGCTGTTCCCCCCTTCGATGAACACCCGAATTATCAGGACGTTCAACCATTTGTTCGGCCCGCCGAATGACCACAATGCCGCCACAATGCGCCACCGCACAGTGCATTGAAAGCCCTGATTGGCTGAAGCCATAAAAGCTTTGCCCATTTAGGGCATATCGCACTGTCAGAGCCAATATTAGATGCTGTCAAGATGAACCTATCCAATCATGGCTCATTGCTCTTAGTCCCACCCCACACTATAAAATTATTCTTTAAATAGCAGCCATTTGCAGTGTGAGATTGGAGTGGAGAGAGATAGAACAGGGCTCTGTTCAGTGCTACCAGAGAGTTAGTGTGCTATAGTGTGCTATGGTGATTCTGTTGTCAGTGTAGAGTATCAGTTTAGTGTGCATCTAGTAATAGTTCAGTCAGTGTGAGTGTAGTGTGACCATTTATTTGTACTTTAGTGTCACTTTAGTGTGAATCTAGTGATAGTTCAGTCAGTGTGAGTATAGGGACTCTTCATTTTTACATTAGTGTCAGTTTACTTTGGGGAAGGGCAGGTTTATTACAGTATATTTCAGTGCGTTACTGCATGTTTAACGCAGTATATTTATGTGCATTACTGCATGTTTAACGCAGTATATTTCTGTGCGTTACTGCACATTTAACACAGTATATTTCAATGCATTAGGTGCCGTTTAACGCAGTATATTTCAGTGCATTAGTGTAAGTTTGACACAGTATATTTCAGTGCATTACTGCATGTTTAATGCAGTATACTTCTGTGCGTTACTTCATGTTTATTGCAGTATATTTCTGTGCATTGCTGCACAATTAACGCAGTATATTTCACTGCAATAGAGCACATTTAACGCAGTATGTTTCAGTGCGTTACTGCTCGTTTACCACAGTACATTTCTGTGCATTACTGCACGTTTATTGCAGTATATTTCAGTGCGTTACTACATGTTTAATGCAAATATGTTTCAGTGCGTTACTGCGCGTTTACCACAATAAATTTCTGTGTGTTAGTACACGTTTAATGCAGTATATTTCTGTACGTTACGTGCTGTTTAACGCAGTATATTTTAGTGTGTTACTGCATGTTTAACACAGTATATTTCTGTGCGTTACATGCCATTTAACGCAGTATATGTCAGTGCATTACTGTGCGTTTAACGCAGTATATTTCAGTGCGTTACTGCGCATTTAATGCAGTATATTTCAGTGCATTACTGCACGTTTAACGCAGTATATTTCAGTGTGTTACTGCACATTTAACACAGTGTATTTCTGTGCATTACTGCACATTTAAAAATAATTGTATGTGTCTAAATGTGCAGTAACGCATTGAAATATACTGCATAAAACGTGTAGTAACACACAGAAATATACTGCATTAAACGCGCAGTAACGAACTGAAATATACTGCGTTAAACGCACAGTAATGCACTGACATATACTGCATTAAATGGCATATAACGCACAGAAATATACTGTGTTAAACATGAAGTAACATGCAGTAACACACTAAAATACACTGCGTTAAACAGCACGTTAAACTGCCTAAACATTAATACTTTTGATGCATATTTTACATAGGACTTTCTACTATCTCTGCTAGCAAGAACCTGCATTCTGTGCAGAAAATATGCATATGCCTGTGTGAATGCACCCTAAATTGTATTTGATAATAAAACCTTCCCCTCCTCTTACTCTTCAGTAATGGCCTAGTAATACTGCTTACATATAATTACATAATTGGTAAGGTTGAGTAAAGACCCCAGCCCATCCAGTCCAACCAGTGTGGGTTTAGGTGTGTGTAAGTATTTACTATATGTCTTTACCACTTCCTTTATCCCTGTATATTATGTGTGCTAAGACAACTATCTAAAAATATTTTGAAATGATCAACACTTCCCACTGACACCACTGATTGTCGAACCATTCACACAAAAAAGATGCCTTAGCCAGTTGAAGGTTAAAACATTTCCTGTCTAACTTCATTGAGTGGCCACATGTCTTGAGACTTGAGACTGAATACTTTTTCCCTATGCTAGAATCACCATTTAGATATTTATATATTGCGATCATGTCTCTTCTTAATTGTCTCCTCTCCAGGGAAAATAAGAACTGGATAACATTGTTTCATCCTTTGAGTAAATACCCTTTTAATGCTAATAGTCTACTGCCCTTGTTTGATGCAGCCTGTCATTGCATGCTATTGCTGCATCAGTCATCTACTAGGACCCCAGGTCTGTTTCCATCCTCAGTTCCCCCAGAGGTTCTCCCCCAGCATGTAACTTGCATTCATATTTTATTCCCAAGTGCATTACTTTATATTTTCATACATTGAACCTCATTTGCCATGTAGTTGTTCACCTCTCTATTTTATCAAGGTCTTATTGTAAAGTTCCTATATTCTGCTGTGAGATTTTACCCTGCTTAGCTTTGATTCAACAGAAAACACTGAGTTTTAATATCTATACCAACCTCTCTTACCTTTATGAACAAATTAAATGGAATTAGTTCCAGAACAGACTATTGGGGTACCCATCTTACAACTCTAGACCATTCAGAAGGTATGCTATTTATCACCACCTTTGGACATGCTCCTGAAATGAGTTTTCAATCGTCAATGCCAACAGACCTCAATTTGTATTTAAAGATCTTAAAGGGTACTGTATAAAAGGGTACTGTATCAAATGCTTTTGCGAAATCTAGATATACTACATCCACAGGCCTGCCTTTATCCAGATTACAGCTCACTTCCTTTATAGAGTGGTAATAGGTTGGTCTGGCAACAATGATTATTCATAAATTCATGCTGGTTACCACTAATGATACTATTTTAATCAACAAATTCTTGGATATAGTCTCTTATTATCTTCCAATAGTTTACAAATTATTGATGTTAGGCTGACTGGCCTGTAGTTTCAAGGTATGTATCTGGACCCTTTTTTGATAATTGGTACTACATTAGCTTTCCATCATTTAGCTGGTACCATTGTGGTCAGAATGTTGTCCTTTTGGATTAGGAATAAAGGTCCAGCAATGACTTGACTAAGTTCTTTGAAGACTCTTGGGTTTAAGTCACCCGGTCCAGGTGATTTGTTCACATAAAGTTTATCAAGTCTTTTTAGAACATTGTCTTCTATAAGCCACAAGGGTATATTCTGTGCTGTGTTGCTAACAATACCGTCTTGTCTATTATACCCTTCCTTCTCCATAGTAAAAACTGAAGAGAAGAACTATGCCTTCTCCTTGTCACTTGTAAAAAACTTTCCCTGAATATCCTTTGTGGGGCTAATTTGCTCTGGCTTTGCCTTTTTACTATTAATATATTTAACAACATTTTTTTGGCATTCTTTTTATTTTCCTCCGCTATGTGTCTCTTGTGGTCTATTTTCTTACCCTGATCGCGCTCTTTTTTTTTTTCTTGTTGCAGTCTTTGTAGTGTTGTCCTTCCAACCTTATAATTTTTAAAGGACAGTTTTTTCTTTAATATACATTTTAAGGCACTATTAACCACTTTAGCACCAGCCACCGCGGATGTACTGCGGCAGGCTGGCGCTCCCAGGCAAAAGCCCGTACATGTACGGCGATCGCCTGGGAGAAGATAGGGGGTGATCGCGCGCCGTCGGAGGCACACTCCCGCCCCCACTCGTCAGCGGGGAAGCTAGTGTGTGTGGCAGGTGGCTCCGATGGCCACCGGCCACTCGCAATCTCCCACCGATGACAGAGAAGGACGGACGGCTGATGTGAACACAGCCGTACGTGCTTCTCACTGAAGTTATCACAGCTGTTATGTGATCCTGCTATATAAGATCACTTGTCTCTGCGATGATTTCACAAGCCACGCCCCCCCACAGTTAGAATCAAACCCCTAGGGTCACATTTAACCCCTTCATTATCAACAGGGTTAACCCCTTCCCTGCCAGTGTCATTTTTACAGTAACAGTGCATATTTTTAGCACTGATTACTGTAGTAATGTCACTGGCCCCCCCAAAAGTGTCACAAATGTCAGTTGGGGGTCCGATCTGTCCGCTGCAATGTCGCAGTCCTTCAAAAAATTGTAGATCGCCGCCATTACTAGTAAAAAAAAAAAGAAACAATAAAAATGACATAAATCTTTCCCGTAGTTAGTAAACACAATAACTTTTGCGCAAACCAATCAAAATATGCTTATTGTGATTTTTTTTTACCAAAAATAGAAAAGTAACAGAAAGCAAATTGGCCTAAAATGTTAAAAAAAATTTGATTTTTACATTTTTTTTTTTAGAATTTCATATAGCAGAATGTGAAAAATTGTGTTTTTTTTTTTTTCAAAATTGTTGCTCTTTTTTTGTTTATAGCGCAAAAAATAAAAATCGCACAGGTGATCAAATATCACTAAAATAAAGCTCTATTTATGGGAAAAAAAGATTTTGTTTGGGTACAGTGTCGCACGACCGCGCAATTGTCCGTTAAAGTCACGCAGTGCCGAATCGCAAAATAGGGCCTGATCATTGAGCAGCCAAATCCTCTGGTCTGAAAGTGGTTAAATATGTTCCTAGGGCTGGTTTACAGCAGATGCAGTCCAGTGCATTTTTATTCTGCATCAAAAACGCATGGACAGTATTTAACATGGATTCCAATGTCCTTAGTTCACACCAGTGCAGCATGTTGTAGTGCATTTAACAAAAGTAGAACATACTGCATTTTCTTATGTATGGAATTGTCTGGAATATGGCAAAATGCATCAAAAACACATCATAACCTACTGGAACGTGTCAAAACTGCATCTGCCAGGGACATGCTGGCCATAGTGCAAATGCAACTCCGAGGCCCACACAGTTGTGCATATGGGCACGCACAGGCATGCACACATTCGCCACTGATACTGGTGCCTAGTGGACTTTATAAGTGCAGCAGCTGTACTAGTTAATTGCTGTCCGATCTACAGCATTTCCTGTGTTCCTGTGCTTGTTCATGTATCTAAATCCAGTGATTGACCTGATTTGACATAGTCTTGACTATGCTTGAACGCCTCCTGCCCTGACCTCAGTTTGTCTCTGGACCCCGCTTGCTGTCTTGCTCACCTAGCTGCTCGGACGATATTGATCTCAGCCTGTACCCTGACCACTTTTCTGTCTGCTGTCCATGCCATGCCAGATCTAATAATTTATTACTGACTTGGCTCATCTGGCTGCGCAGCCTGTCTTATCTGCCTGCTCAGCATCTTCTGATCAGCATGTTATTGACCTGGTCCCAGCCAGTCATCTGCCAACCAGTGCCTGCCAGTCTATTGGATACCCACGGACAGTCTTCTACCAGCCTGCCTTTTGCCAAGTCCTGGGACCTCTGCTCCTACTGCCACCTGCTGTCCAGGCCACCTGATCTGTTCCTGGTGAAGCTCCAGCTACTTACCTAAGCAGACTACTGGACATCACACAGGCATCTGTACCTCACCGTGCTCTTGCGGCATCTGTCTCACTACCAGTAGTCCTTGAGCCGGAGCTGTAAGAGGCCTTTCTCTACACGTCAGGCACTCTAACCAGGTAAGTGACAGCATCAAAAATGCACCGAAATCCACATGTCCTTAACTGAGATGAAAAAAAGCAGGGAAAAACCGCACCAGAATGCATTAAAAACATATTGGAGTGCATAAAAAAACTCACATGCAGAAATGCATCCGGAATGCAGAAATTGTGGTTTGAACCAGCCTTCAAAGTACACCAACTTATACTCTGTGTTTTTTGTTTCTAGAACATCTTCACATTTAATGTCACATGGTATAGAGCACAGTTGGCTCTCTTTAAGTTTAAAGTTCTTGTCCTACACTCATCTTTTTTCCTATGATTTTCAATGAATGTAATTACCCTTTGATCACTGTTCCCCAAGTTATCTCTTACTTTTACATCCACAATCCGCTCTGTGTTGTTTGTAATTCATAGATCAAGCAGAGCCCTGTTTCTAGTTGAAGCATCTACCAATTGACACTTGTAATTGGACAGTTCCACTTGCCAGGAAAATATCTGGTAAAAGAGGTCCCTCATGATAATAACTTTGCCCTGTCTCGCTGCCCTTTCTAACTGTAAAGGGATCTTTCACCTCAGGTCTGTTCCCTTATCATCTTTCAAGTTTGGGGGCCTGTAGCATACACCCAATTCACATTTGCATTTTGCTTCATCCCGTTGAAGCGTCAGACACAAAGATTTCAATTCCTCCTTTCTCCTGTTAGCAATGTCATCCTTCGTGTTCACCAGCAAATCACTCTTGGCTTAAATGCACATGTCTCCCCCTCTTTTACCTACTCTGTTTCTTTGATACAGGGAATATCCCTTGACAGTCGCAAGCCAGTCATGTGAGCTGTCCAACCTGGTCTCTGATACAACCATGAAGTCGAAATCATCCTTATGTCAATCTGTTTGAATTTTGTATGAACACATATCTTATTCTTGTTTGTTCCGATTCTGGAGTAGGATTCTGCCAGGTACTTAGGTATTCTAGTTATATTACCAACGCTGACCAGAGTAGCACCCTTTTCCTCCTTGCTCACTACCTTGAATAGCTTCCTGTGATTCCCCCCCCCCCCCCCATCTCCTAGTTTAAAAAGTTCCTTCAACTTTTTACCTATATTCTCCCCAACAGAGCTGCCCCCTTCCCATTTAGGTGCAGTCCATCACTGCTATAGAGCCATTACCCAAATGAAAAGTCAGCCCAGTTTTCCAGGAACCCAAAACCCACCTTCCTGCACTAGTTCATAAGGCACTTGTTAAGTTCCTTAAGTTCCTGCTGCTCCTGTAGTGTGGCTGGAGACACAGCCAGTATTTCTGAGAATACATCCTTGCAGGTCCTTTTCTTCAATATAGCTCCTAAGTCCGTTATGTCATTTTTAAGATGCTCCATCTTCCTCTAACTTACTCATTGGTACCAATATGCACCATCTGGTCATCTGGGTCCTCTCTAGCCCCCACCAACAATCTGCCCATCTGATTAAATATGTTTTGAACCTGAGTGCCCAGTAAGCAATATACTGTTCAGTGACCACAGTCTTTGTGATAGATTGCCCTGTCAGTCCTTCTAATAACTGAGTCCCTTACCACCAGTATCTGTCCATTCCTGCCTGTAACCTTACTTACATGATGTAAAATATCTCTAGCTGTTGTTTCTGACCTAAAATAACCTAATTTTTATTTTTGTGTTAGAACTTACAATTTAGCCTAGGAAAACTGTTATATATATATATATATATATATATATATATATATATATATATATATATATATATATATCCATAAATATATATATATATATATATATATACATATATCCATAAATATATATATATATATATATATATATATATATAGATATATATATTGTTGGCTGCTGTCTCGGAAAAAATGTGCTCTATTTTTTTTTGATGATGATAAAAACTGCCTCGCCTTTCCCTTATACATTGCAGCTATCGAGTTTACATATTCTCCAGCAACTGAGCTCTATGTTTTTTCCAGTCACTGACTTTTGTGTTTCTATGTTGACATATTTTTAAACTTTGTAGTCAATACAGTGTGGCACTGCACAAAAGATTAGAAGCTATGCTATCAAACTGTTTTGCCACTGTTTGGCAGTTGGTACAAAGTTGAAGGATTTAGTATGTGTGTGTATAACATCCGATAGCTTTTACATCTGTTGTGTCTACTCAATTCTTGCCTATTACTGTTCGATAAAAAGAATAACTACCTTAAAAGATTTTTTCAATGCAATTGGGGTGCTGTATGTATGATAAGGAATAATGTAAAAGTAAAAAATGTACTATGCATGCAAATTATGTGATGTCAAAATATGATGTCATTGATACTGTCCCTAATCATACTGTTCTGTAAAACTGCATACATCTTAGAGCAAGCATGTCATTTGAAGAATGGATGTCTTCCCCATGTACAGTCAGGTCCATAAATATTGGGACATTGACACAATTCTAATATTTTTGGCTCTACAATGGATTTGAAATTAAACAAACAAGATGTGTTTTAACTGAAGACTTTCAGCATTAATTTGAGGGTATTTACATCCAAAGCAGGTCAAAGGTGTAGGAATTACAACAGTTTGCATATGTGCCTCCCACTTTTTAAGGGACCAAAAGTAATGGGACAATTGGTTGCTCAGCTGTTCAATGGCCAGGTGTGTGTTATTCCCTCATTATCCCATTTACAAGGAGCAGATAAAAGGTCCAGAGTTCATTTCAAGTGTGCTATTTGCATTTGCAATCTGTTGCTGTCAACTCTCAATATGAGATCAAAAGAGCTGTCACTATCAGTGAAGCAAGCCATCATTAGGCTGAAAAAACAAACCCATAAAAGAGATAGCAAAAACATTAGGTGTGGCCAAATCAACTGTTTGGAACACCCTTAAAAAGAAAGAATGCACCGGTGAACTCAGCAACACCGAAAGACCCTGGAAAACAACTGCGGTGGATGAATTATTTCCCTGGAGAAGAAAACACCCTTCACAACAGTTGGCCAGATCAAGAACACTCTCCAGGAGGTAGGTGTATGTGTGTCAAAGTCAACAATCAAGAGAAGACTTCACCAGAGTGAATACAGAGGGTTCACCACAAGATGTAAACCATTGGTGAGCCTCAAAACAGGAAGGCCAGATTCGAGTTTGCCAAACAACATCTAGAAAAGCCTTCACAGTTCTGGAACAACATCCTATGGACAGATGAGACCAAGATCACCTTGTATCAGAGTGATGGGAAGAGAAGATTATGGAGAAGGAAAGGAACTGTTCATGATCCAAAGCATACCACCTCATCAGTGAAGCATGGTGGTGGTAGTGTCATGGCGTGGGCATGTATTGGCTAACAATGGAACTGGTTCTCATGTATTTATTGATGATGTAACTGCTGACAAAAGCAGCAGGATGAATTATGAAGTGTTTCGGGCAATATTATCTGCTCATATTTAGCCAAATGCTTTAAAACTCATAGGACGGCGCTTCACAGTGCAGATGGACAATGACATACTGCGAAAGCAACCAAAGTGTTTTTTTAAGGGAAAGAAGTGGAATGTTATGCGATGGCCAAGTCAATCACCTGACCTGAATCCGATTGAGCCTGCTGAAGACAAAACTGAAGGGAAAATGCCCCAAGAACAAGCAGGATTTGAAGACAGTTGCAGTAGAGGCCTGGCAGAGCATCACTAGGGATGAAACCCAGCATCTGGTGATGTCTATGCGTTCCAGACTTCAGGTTGTAATTGACTGCAAAGGATTTGCAAGCAAGTATTAAAAAGTGAAAGTTTGATTTATGATTGTTAATCTGTCCCATTACTTTTGGTCCCTTTAAAAAAGTGGGAGGCACATATACAAACTGTTGTAATTCCTACACCGTTCACCTGATGTGGATGTAAATACCCTCAAATTAAAGCTGAAAGTCTGCAGTTAAAGCCCATCTTGTTTGTTTCATTTCAAGTCCATTGTGGTGGTGTATAGAGCCAAAAAGATTAGTATTGTGTCAATGTCCCAATATTTATGGACCTAACTGTAGCCTTTGAAGTTGCATAAAATAGAATGCCATCTTCCTGCTGAACGTTATTTTTTTAAAACAGTTTTACATGTCATGGCAGTTTCCGAGATCCTCATGCCCTTTCTTTACAATCACTAGCCTCTTAGCTTTGAAAATGGCCAGATATTTCATTATTCACCCCCTTTGACTTCATTGGGATTCAAAATAAATGTCAGGGTCCGGACTGGTGGCAGGTGACGGCACTGGAGGTGGATCCCCTGTGTCAGTGAGGGATTGGCGTGGACCGTACCAGGGGACCGGTTCTAAGTTACTACCGGTTTTCACCAGAGCCCGCCGCAAGGCGGGATGGACTTGCTGCGGCGGTAGCAACCAGGTCGTATCCTCCGGTAACGGCTCAACCTCAAAGACAGCTGATTCAGGCGCGGTACAGAAGGACAAGGCAAAGGCAAGGTCAGACGGAGCAAAAGGTCAAGGCAGGCGGCAAGGTTCGTAGTCAGGGGCAACAGCAGAAGGTCAGATACACAGGCAGGGAACGATACACCAAAAGCTTTCTCAAGGTACCAAAGGCAACAAGATCCGGCAAGGACAGGAAGGGGAAGTGGGTTTTTATACATTTTGGACTGATTGGACCAGGCACCAATTAGTGGTGCACTGGCCCTTTAAATTTCAATGCAGTGGCGCGCGCGCGCCGGGAGGAAGACATGCCGGGACCCGGCGTGCGCCGGGGGACAGAGCGGAGGGAACCCGGCGGGTGAGTAGCAGAGGATGCGGGGGAGCAGCGCTCACGGTCGGGGACCGTGACCGGAGCACTGCAGCCCGCGGGACGCCTCGAGTGCTCCGGGGAAGCCCCGGGACCCGGAGCACTCGGCGTTACAATAAAGTTCACAATTTCCAGCATTCACGATAAGTTTGGCCAACCAAATCCAGGCACAGTCGCTCATGCCTAATCAGTAGTACTGAGATGCAAGGAAGGATACAAGATGAAATAGGGGGGAAACAAATATTTTATTAAAAAACATATTACATGTTTTTTATGATGTTAGGAAACTAAATTTTGTTTGTTAAGGGTTAACATCCACTTTTAGGTGTATCTTAACACAAAGTTAAAAGGTATTATAGTTGTAATATAATGGTAGCAGATTAATAATTCGTATTTTTCAGCTTCATAGTCCATTGATATATTGGCTGGATTCATTTTTCTGACTTATTTGCATTAATTTCACCTTTGCAATCCTGCCAGTAACACATTTCCTGATCTAGGGTGACAATGTTCACTTACTATGCTGTATCTATGGAGGAGCAGCATAATCATCCCAGGCTGCTCTTCAGATATGGACTACAAAGATTTTCCCCTTTCCTCATCTACAATACAAGGAAGGTGGTGGGGAGATTTGGTTTACAGAAGATAACTGGGAAGGCTGGAAACATTGTTTAAGATGTCTGTTTAATTAACAGATTGTTAAAGAAACACTTGATTTCTGGCAAGATCAACAGGTGGTTTCTGTACTTGCTGACAATGTATTTACCCAGAAAAGTAAAGAAATCTAATGTAGCCGCCACATTTATATATATATAGCCATGAGTTATCTGGAGGCACTCTGCAGCATTTGCTACTGTGTGACTGTTCCCTCCAGTGCTTAGCCTGGACTTTATGTTGTTATATCCTAAAAGCAAAGTGAATGAGCCCTGAGTGGAGCAAAGAATCTTCAGACATGTAGTACAAAGAGCCAGGTTTTGCACTGAAGTCAGACTGCTATGGATTACAAGTACTCACCGGCTGGAGAGAGAGAACGGAATGCTGGGAGAGATAATATAAAGCTGGTGCAGGGACAGGATCTCTCTCTTAGGACCTTGGCCTTCTGAAAGGAGTGACCTGGACAGTCAGGGGAGTGTGAATCAGTGCTGAGGCCTAGACAGCAAAGGGAGCCTTCGGAGAGAGAATGGAGCCGCATCTGCCATCAGCAATTCTGGTCAGCCTGATGGCAGTTGAGAGGCCACTCTTATCGCCTGCAACACAGATCCGGCTCAATCACTGTGGGCTGGGTGTCGGTCAAGCACCTCTCTTCCTGATCACAGCATCCACAGGACCTTCTCGCCATTCCTACAAGCCTGGTGTCATCTGGCTTGATTAGCGGGCAGAAGCCCACCCTATTTGCACCCCAAGAGACACTGCATGCAGACACCTTTACTTTGCTTCTCTCATTAAAGCCTCATAAAGGAGACACATTTACTTTGCTTCTCTTACTAGAGTTTATTTAAGGAGACACTGTACTGTACAACCTTGGATTTTAGAATCCAGGAGCTGTACTGGGTCCTTATTTGAGCCAGCTGAAGACACAGAACACCTGCAATAAAATGACTCCTCTTGCATCATTAAAAGGACAATGGGTACTATACTGCCCATATCTTCAAGGAATTCTTTATTTTAGAGAGCAGTATCTTATAGTTTTGCAAATAATCTTGGAAGCATTTCAAACCATTTGTGTTTGTTTTGGGGTTGTGGCATCAGGGGCAGAAGGCAGTAGTCTGACAGCAAGCTGGTTATTCCCCTTCCCTTTTTTCTACCTGTGGTCATATGACTTAAAGAGGTTTTAAGTTACTGTTGCTCTTTCTCATTGATATCCTATTCCCACAATTAATCTATTTATTGTCCCAAAGGTAATAACTTCACATCTGCCTATGCTATACCTTGTTGGTCTGCTAATTGCAAAACATTAAGTAAAGAAATATTTGCTGTGTCATAGTTTGGTGCCTGCATTATTACAGTCAGAGATGTCTGAACCCAGAGTGTCAGAGAGGACGGGATCTTGCAACGTCAGGGCAACCACTGGGGTCAAGCATCTTTAAGTGGCCCTCAAGGGGGTTGCACAATACACTGTGCGTGTATATATATATATATATACACACACACACAGTATGTCACAAAAGTGAGTACACCCCTCGCCTTTTTGTAAATATTTTATTATATATATTATTATATTATATTACATTATATTATATATATATATATATATATATATATATATAAATATCATGTGACAACACTGAAGAAATGACACTTTGCTACAATGTAAAGTAGTGAGTGTACAGCTTGTATAACAGTGTACACTTTCTGTCCCCTCAAAATAACTTAACACACAGCCAGTATTGTCTAAACCACTGGCAACAAAAGTGAGTACACCCCCTAAGTGAAAATGTCCAAATTGGGCCCAATTAGCCATTTTCCCTCCCCAGTGTCATGTGACTCGTTAGTGTTACAAGGTCTCAGGTGTGAATGGGAAGCAGGTGTGTTAAATTTGGTGTTATCGCTCTCACTCTCTCATACTGGTCACTGGAAGTTCAACATGGCACCTCATGGCAAAGAACTCTCTGAGGATCTGAAAATAAGAATTGTTGCTCTAAATAAAGATGGCCTAGACTATAAAAAGGTTACCAAGACTCTGAATTGAGCGGCAGAACGGTGCCTAAGACCATACAGCGGTTTAACAGGACAGGTTCCTCTCAGAACAGGCCTCGCCATGGTCTACCAAAGAAGTTGAGTGCACATGCTCAGCGTCATATCCAGAGGATGTCTTTAGGAAATAGATGTATGAGTGCTACCAGCATTGCTGCAGAGGTTGAAGGGGTGGGGGGTCAGCCCTCCAGTCCTCAGACCATACACCACAGACTACATCAAATTGGTCTGCATGGCTGTCGTCCCAGAATGGAGCCTCTTTTAAAGATGATGCACAAGAAAGCCCGCAAACAGTTTGCTGAAGACAAGCAGACTAAGGACATGGATTACTGGAACCATGTCCTGTGGTCAGTTAAGACCAAGATAAACTTATTTGGTTCAGATGAAGTCAAGTGTGTGTGGGAGCAACCAGGTGAGTATAAAGACAAGTGTATCTTGCCTACTGTCAAGCATGGTGGTGGGAGTGTCATGGTCTGGGGCTGCATGAGTGTTGCCAGCACTTCGGAGCTACAGTTCTTTGAGGGAACCATGAATGCCAACATGTACTGTGACATACTAAAGCAGAGCATGATCCCCTCCCTTCAGAGACTGGGCCGCAGGGCAGTATTCCAACATGATAACAACCCCAAAAACACCTCCAAGATGACCACTGCTTTGCTCAAGAAGCTGGGGGTAAAGGTGATGGACTGGTCAAGCATGTCTCCAGACCTAAACCCTATTGAGCATCTGCGGGGCATCCTCAAATGGAAGTGCAAGGTCTCTAACATCCACCAGCCCTGTGATGTCATCATGGAGGAGTGGAAGAGGACTCCAGTGGCAACCCGTGAAGCTCTGGTGAACTCCATGCCCAAGAGGATTAAGGCAGTTCTGGAAAATAACGGTGGCCACACAGAATAGTGACACTTTGGCCCAATTTGGAAATTTTCACCGAGGTGTGTACTCACTCTTGTTGTCAGCGGTTTAGACAGTAATGGTTGTGTGTTGAGGTATTTTGAGGGGACAGCAAACGTATACTGTTATACAAGCTGTACACTCCCTACTTTACATTGTAGCAAAGTGTCATTTCTTCAATGTTGTCACATGAAAAGATATTTTCAAATATTTACAAAAATGTGAGGGGTGTACTCACTTTTGTGAGATACTGTATATATATCTCCCAATAATATATTTCTGTTTGCTTCTTATATAATACATTTCTTTTTTTCCTGATTGGTTGGTTTTGATTGCTTTCAGTGAAGTAGATTTGCAACAGCCCAAGCAGAAGTAGATTAGCCTGAAGGAATTAGGATTAACTACGGAGTATATGTGATATGCTGACCATTTACCTTATCTATGATATTGAGGTTTAAATCTTGTTTTTATTTCTTGCAGTGGAAAAAGCAAGGAAAATGAATAAGCACAAGTGATTGATGAAGTGTTGAGGCTGAGACTTATGAAGCTGTCAAAGTACTTATGACACAGAAGGACATTTACATATAGAATGCCAGCTTTAAGCCCAGGAACATCTTGTCTCATTTACTGCAATGCATTTTGGAAAGAAAGAAAGAGAAGTGATTTTCTGAAGTCTAAATGGGATGCGTTTTTTTCAGTATTATGTGTGATCTGTGAGTTAACCGCTCACTTACAACTTCATCAACAAAATAGCTAAAGCAATATGATCTACAGGGCAACAGACAGACATATGTATATGTGAGCTTACATTTTAATAGCATATTTGTCAGCAAACTAAAGCCAAAAATACTAAATACTAAAAAAATGTTTCGCCAGTACACAGATGCATATAAACCACTCTTGACAATCCCGTTATGGAGTAGAATTCAGATGTGATTCTGCAAGAGCAAGTAGTTTATCTGAAACAACATAGATTTGAAATTCTGAATTGGGGATCAAACACTCGAGATTTAGTGCAGTAAGAAGCAATTTCATTCACCCTTTATTTTTACATCCTCTTCCCCCATCAATGTGGTGGGTATACAAATTGCACAAAATTGGGTTTAGATGATCTCTGTTGCCTGCATATTTTTTGTATACATAACCACCTTTTTGAAAATGTTGCCCTCTGCAAGAGTGATAATTAATCCAAACAGCATTTCCTTTAAATAAATTAGAACTGGTGAATAGGGAACCAAGGTGAATAGGGAACCAAGTTATAAATTAAACAAAAAACAACACATAAATTGTAAGATAAAACATTTAGGCAGCCTGATTACCTTAAGCAGCCCATAGATGGTTTTATTTTCTTTCTTTCTACCACGGGTGGAAGGAAAGAAAATTGCTAGATTCCCCCATCAACACAGTCAGTTTTGATGGGGAATGCTTCCCACAGTGCTAGTATGTACTATGTTTTCTAAGCAGGGTTGCATGGAGAGCCATCCTGGATGGCAGAACACAAAGATTCATTCTAGCTACTATAGTCATCATCAATAATTGTATGTAAAAAATCTGGCAGGCTCGTTGCACCCAAGTCTATCAAAGGATTGACTTGGGTACAATCAGCTTGCCCAATGATGAATTAAATCTCTTCTGATTTCAGCTGAATGTTGATTTTCAGCTGAATGTTGATCCATATATGGCCAGCTTTAGTCTTTATATCTACTGATGATGATGATAAATAGCTTTGCAATGTATGCATCAAGGGATAAGGGCTTGTGGATCCTCTGTGCAGCCTGCATGTCTGATGGCAATGTGCTTGGGGTGCAGAATCTAATGAGCACCTGATCTTTATCAGAGCTCCTGATGGAGGAGATTCATTTTGCTTTGGGGAAGTACCCAGGTTGTAGCCCCCAAGTGCACCAGTGCAGACTACAGAAGATCACATTTACTGTATTCATCTAGTCAAGAGTTAAGGAAACAGCACAAGAATGCCGGACTCACAGGAAGGCAGAAGTTCACAAGGGCATACAGGAACTGGGAGACAGGATTCTGGTTTGAGTGCACAGGAGACAAACTGAAGGAGGAATGCTGGATGTGGTTGGGGACACACTGGATCTGGAAGACTGGATAAGGTACTGGGAACTGGGACCTGCTACTAAAAATGCCACCTATTGTCTAGGCCAGTGTTTCCCAACTCCGGTCCTCAGGGCACACTAACAGGCCAGATTTTAAGTATTACCTTGGGGAGATGCAGACTAGTATACTGCAAACACTGAGCAGCAAATGATATCACCTGTGATGTATTTCAGTTTTCTTGCAAACCTGGCCTGTTAGTGTGCCCTGAGGACCGGAGTTGAAAAACACTGGTCTAGGCAAATATTGCTAGTTTGAGCTCATCCTAAATAGTGGTGCTGATTGACAGACTGGGCAGGAACTACCTGTGAAGCTACTTTATTAAATAGTAGGTAGAACTGGGTGACACCTAAATCTCCTGAATATATGTGTGTAGGGCAACAGATAACAGAAGGGCTTAGTATGTTGAGCTGTGGGACTAGAAATAGCAGATAGGCCACTGGACCAAGGGACTACAAATAACAAATACACTACAGGTAATAAGCCAAGCTTGCATCTCTAATGAACCATTAACAGGTCAACCTTGCATTTCCATAGAACTATAGATGACAGATCATCTTTGGAGCTGATCTGTGACAGTATGGTTATCCAGTACCAATGCTTGAGGCTTTTTTGGGTTGCAACATACCTGGAAAGCAAGTCACTGCTCTCAATGTGATAACAGCAAAAAAAGAGGATGTAAGTACATCCATTTACAGTATTTCAAGCGTTCCTAAAGGGGTGGAAAACGTCAGACATGAAATATAAACAAATATGTCTCCATAGTGTGAATTTGCCTCAATTAAGAGCACTAAGTGCCATTTCTGTCTGCTCCCTCTTTCCTCTGCTATCATCATAATTTACTTCTGACAAGTTTTCCTGACACCACAAATAAAAAAGGTGACGGGGAGGAAGCTTCAGCACACAGCCTCTGATTGTCAGTCTTAGCTCTGTTCCTGTGTACTGTGTGAAGGGGGTGTTCCTTTCCTTCAATCAGTCCTCACTGAGCTCTGCAGTGTGCAATTTCAGCTCTCTGCCCCATTCTTTCTGACAGCTCAGACAAGCTTTATCAATTCTGCACTTTGAACAGTTGTAGAGAAGAGAAGACTGCAGATAAACAGGTACAACTTATGTAGGAGGATTTTTGTGTATCACTTGAGGCCTGTCACTTCACTGGGTATATATAGAGGTTTAAAACCAGTTAATGGCTGTGAAATGTAGGTAGCTGGTGCTACGCGTTTCTCTAAATATACCTTTTAAAGTAGCTTCACAAGCTTTTTAGAGTACAACTGTGTGAGTTAAAGCAAAGATCTATCTGTGCACATATTTTTTTTTATTTACTTCTCAAACAAAATTTAGTTGTTCATGTGGCAGTTGATTTGAACAGTTATTATGTTAGAGAGAAAGATCTAGAAGAAGAATCTTTCTCTCTAACATAATAACCGTTCAAATCGACTGCCACATGAACAACTAAATTTTGTTAGAGAAGTAAATTTAAAAAAAAATGTGCACAGATAGATCTTTGCTTTAACTCACACAGTTGTACTCTAAAAAGCTTGTGAAGCTACTTTCAGCAATAACGAATCTGCCATCGTGCATGACAAGCACTAAACGCATATGGTTTTGGAACAAAGAGTGAGACTTTGCTTGACCTTGCTAAGTTGCTGAGAGAACTCAGCAAATGGCAATAGATGATAATTAGGTAACGCACAGAAAATTCAGAGCATAAAAGTATGAAAGATAGGACATGGACCACCAGGTATTGTCTAGCCTGCATAACTAGCTCCTATTATTATTTTGTTCTCCATTACATCCTTGCAGTCCTTTCCCCTCCAATATTCCCCATGATTAAACCCTGTAATTAGCCAGTAAAAATTCACTGACGAGCGTCTTGTAACCCTTGTCAGAATGGGGCATAAACGGAACTGAGTGGAGAATATTAAAGTTTCTTACTAGCTGAGTTAGCAGTGCCTCTTTGCCCATTTACTGAATTTATTGTTTCCAAGCCACAAGATCTCACATTTAAATGTGTGTTAATAATTCTGTCATCAAAGACAACGACCTTCTCCAGCCATTGCAATATATGATTTGGCTGCTAGGTAAAACATTCGTTTGGTTCTTGCCTTCTTGCCAGTATGGGGGAAAAAAATTAAATTAAAGAATAAAAAAAACAAGGAGGAATAAAAAGCTTTGGAAAAAGTAACACTGATTTTTTTAAAGGATATAAAAGTGTTGAAGGGTAAATGTTTAAATGTCAGAATGATGCCTTTTAACCATATGTTTTGCTTGAAATTGTTAGCCTTCTACGAAAAAGTCAAACGATGGCAGTAAAAAGTCAAGTGCTTAGAATTGTTTTAGAAGCAATTACCCCATTGGACCTTGCACTCACCCTTATACAAAACACTTTAAAGAATCTGTTTTCATTTATAGGGCAAAGTTCGTAAAATTTTAAAGTTTGGTGGATGCCAAAATAGGTTTTTTTTAATCAGTCTGAGGTAGTTTAATTGGAGTTTAGTAATGGATAGTAAGCATGATGTTACACATTGCAAAACAAATTTATCAATTGAATACTGGAGCACTTGAAGTGGTAAACTGTGATAACCATCAGGATTTCATTCAGCTCAATGTGAAAAAGGTTTATATTACTGATAGGCATTGTGAATAAAAAGCTTGCCACGGGCATTTTAATCAAACAATCTTGCCTCCGATAAGTTAATCTTTTTTTCATGCACATTAACATATATGTGTGAATACCATGACCATGCTTGGTTTTTAGTTCAAGGACCTAGGACACAAGCCTGGAGAATAAGAAGTTTTTAGCTAAAGTATTTGAAGCAAACAGATGCATTTTCTCCCATGTGATGCTTTTAGTCCCTTTGAGCTTGTAAACACAGCACATCGACAGTGATGCTCAATCCCAATAACGTAAAATATTTAAGTCCACAGCCCAACCCTACTCAGCCTTTACCCTTTCTTTATGGAGACGTTGTCATGGGTGCTGCTAGTTGTCTCTGGGAGAAACACTGCTCTCACTCTCCCCTCAAACCTTTTATCAACACTGGTGTCATCATGAAAACTATCCCTTTCCCATTGGTAACTCTGGTCTTGGGTGGGCTGGCAATTATTTGACACTTTTATAATATACAGTATACAACATGTATACAAGTATACAGCATGTGTAGGTATTCTCCTATAGCATTCTGCTATACCCTTTTCACAAATCACAGCTATGCACTGGATAATTTACACACCTTCTGTATATACTAAACCAAAACTATTACTGGGACACATGCAAGTTTTGCTCAGATTCTGAATGTCTAATTATGTGGTTACAGTGAGGAAAATAATTATTTGATCCCCTACAGATTTTGTACGTTTGCCCACTTAGAAAGAAATGAAGGGTCTTTAATTTTTATTACGTGTGTATTTTAAATAATAGAGACAGAATATCAATCAAAAATCCAGAAAAAAGGCATGATACAAATGGTATAAATTGAGTTGCAGTTCCGTGAGTAAAATAAGTAGTTGATCCCCAAGCAAACCATGACTTAGTACTTAGGGCGGAGAAACCCTTGTTGGCAAGCACAGAGGTAAGATGTTTCTTGTAGTTGGTTTCCAGGTTTGCACACATCTCAGGAGAGATTTTGGTGGTCCACTCTTCTTTACAGATCTAAATTCTTAAGGTTTCATGGCTGTTGCTTGGCAACCTGATGTTTCAGCTCCCTCCATAAAGTTTCTATAGGATTAAGTCACTCCATGACCTTAATGTGCTTCTTCTTGAGCCACCCCTTTGTTGCCTTGGCAGTATGTTTTGGGTCATTGTCATGCTGGAAGACCCATCCATAATCCATCTTCAGTATTCTGGTTGAGGAAAGAAGGTTCTCATCCAAGATTTTACAATACATGTCCCCTTGCATTTTCCCCTCAATGCAGGAAAGTCAGCCTGTTCCTTTATCAGAGAAACAGCCCCTGAAGAGTATTGCTTCCACCTCCGTGCTTGACTGTATAGTGTTCCTATGGTTATAGTCAGCGTTTTTCTACCTCCAAACACAGTGAGTTGAGTTAATAACAAAGAGCTCAATTTTGATCTCAACTGACTACAGCACTTTCTCCCAATTCTTCTCTGAATCATTTAGATGTTCATTGGAAAACTTCAAACAAGCCTGTACATGTGCCTTCTTGAGATGGGGGATCTTGCAGGTACTGCAGAATTTTAATTCATGGCAGAGTATTGTGTTATCAATGGTTTGTTTTGTGACTGTGGTCCCAACTGCCTTGAGATAATTCACAAGCTCCTTCCATGTAGTTCTAGGATGATCTCTCACTTTTCTCATTATTATCGTCTTGCATGGAGCTCCAGACCAAAGGCGATTGATGGTTATTTTGTATTTCTTCCATTTGTGAATAATCGCTCCAACGGTTGTCTCCTTCTCACCAAGCTTCTTGCTGGTGGTCTTGTAGCCCATTCCAGACTTGTGCAGGTCTACAATCTTTTCCCTGACACACTTTGACAGCTCTTTGGTCATGACGGTGAGGTTGGAATGGAAGAAAGTGATTCTGTAGACAGGTGTCTTTTATACACATAATGAGTTGCTGTTAGGAGCACCTTCTTAAATCGACAGGACCAACCTGTGTACCACATGAGCACATACTGTAGCCAGTCTGTAGGAGCCAGGCTTATTGTTGGTTGGTAGGGGATCAAATACTTATTTCACTCACTGAACTGCAACTCAATTTAAAACATTTGTATCATGTGTTTTTTTCTGGATCTTTGGTTGATTTTCTGTCTCTATCATTTAAAATAACAATAACAATTTTAGACCTTTAATTTCTTTGTAAGTGGGCAAACTTGAGATACCTGCAGGGGATCAAATAATTATTTTCCCCACTGTATGTGGCCAAGTCTATGAAGGATAGGGTCACTTTAACTTGATTGTCATGCAGGTTAGGTGATCCAGTCTCTGCTAATGTTTTTCATGTAACTAGGATGTATATGGTTTGAAAATTGTACGATGAATATTGTGGATTGGACAAATAAAGATGGCATGGTGATTTCATGGGTCCCACTGCTCTGTGAGGTCGTTGAATGATGAAACTAGTAGGGCGGGGCTAGGAGGCTGACATCATCGCGCTTGCCTGGATCATGCTCGCGGCTTTTGTGTTGCAGCCGGAGGTGATAGGCATACATTGTAACAAAGCGCTTGTTCCCTAGAGTCAGGATGACTCTTTCTTCTTTTCTTTTTATAAATTAGCAATTGTAAAGGGTTTTATGCTTTATGCTATCTTTCTTCCTCTTCCCTAAACCCCATGTATGACTGTGTCTAACTGTGTAAAGAGAGGAACTGATAAGAGGGTACATCAGGAGTAGCAGCGTGGAAAGTTTTCCTGCTGGATTTTTAACACAAAGCACTTCTGCTGGTTTAAAATTTGATCGTTTCTGGTATGTGAGTTTGGTGCAAATCGTGAAGAAGCACACTGAGTGTTTTGCCACACGATTAGGATATCCGTCTCTGATCACCTGTTTTGGACTTTCTTTTATGGGATTTCAGAACCGACTTTTATTATTTGGAACACACATGATTTTTTGACCACTTATGTCCTTTTTTAGTGAATAGCGGGCATTCATTTTTGCTCTCAGCACTTTCCTTACGACGTTGGCACATATTTTTGCTCTTTTTTTTAAGAATTTGCACTTTATTTATTATTTATTTTTTTTGCATAATAGTATGAACTTCTTTATGTAAGACACATTGTATATAATTGCATAGAATTGTTGGATTTACTATATTTCACAAATGTCCAGCGATGGACTAGGTTTTAAGTAGTGGGTATAATATCATAAGATTGTGGGATTATAGATCTGCGCTCCTTGTCCCTCCTTCCATTGTCTGCATAGTTGGCCAGCAATAATTCTTCAGGTATCTGTAGGATTTACTGGTACTGTTCTGCTAAAATAGCAAGGCGTTCATGTGGTTTCATCTATAGCAGCCACCTTTTCTGTAAGGCCAGTGTGTCTATGGGTATTTGAATGCCACCAGGATTTAAAGCACAGTGCTTTATTTGCAATACTTAGTTGACCACCAGTAACCTCAGAGAGTTCATGCACCATGACAATAAGCATGCCAATATCTTCTATGCAGGATGTGGAAACCTTACAAGCGGACCTGAACAAAATAATGGGGTGGGCAACTACATGGCAGATGAGGTTTAATGTTGAAAAATGTATAGTAATGCACTTGGGTGTCAGAGACACGAAAGCAAGCTACTCACTAGGGGGGAAACCTCTGGGTGAATCTAAGATGGAAAAGGACCTGGGGGTACTAGTGGACAACAGGCTTGGCAGTGGCATGCAATGTCAAGCCACTGCAAGCAAAGCCAACAGAATACTGGTATGTATAAAAAAGGGATTCACTCCAGAAATAGTATGCTGTCCAGTTCTGGGCACTGGTCCTCAGGAAGGATGTGCTGGAACTGGAGAGAGTCCAGAGAAGGGCAACAAAAATAATTAGGGGAATGGAGGACATCAGCTATCAGGAAAGACTACAAGCACTGAATTTATTCTCTCTGGAGAAGAGACGATTGAGGGGGGATATGATATCAATGTACAAATACTATACTGGCAACCCTAGCATAAGCAACAAACTTTTTAGAGAAAGGGAATACAACAAGACACGTGGCCACTCACCAAAACTAGAGGAAAAACGGTTTAACCTTAAAATACGTAAGGGGTTCTTCACTGTCAGAGCAGTAAGGATGTGGAATTTGCTTCCACAAGCAGTCATATCAGCAGGGAGCATCAATAGTTTCAAAAAACTATTAGATGGGCACCTTAAAGACCACAACATACAGGGGTATACAATGTACGGTTACCAGCAAACACACATCAAAGGTTGAACTGGATGGACTGATGTCTTTTTTCAACCTCACGAACTATGTAACTATGTAAAAAAAATGTGGAATGGTTCAAGGTAGACGAAGGTAGCAGGAGTGACCAGGACTAGAGACTAGCTGGAATCAAAGCTTGCAGGGGTCATAAATGATGTTGTAAAAACATTGCAACTGCTAAAAATAATTAATTTAATATGAATACAAAACCCAGAGCAGCTGTTCAGCCTTACCCCACTTTAAGTTATTATGCAAATGAAAACCACATTTTCACATCACACCACTTCCATCCACATAATCACCAGGAGTCCTGGAGGTTTTTATTCTGCACACTACACCTGACATGGTGGATTCTTATTGGACATTTTTTACAAGCTGTCTATCACAGTGCTGTGTTGCAATTTTTGGAGCAGGCTTATTGGGATAAATGCAATCGGAAGATCAGCATGAATGAAAGAATCGGCAACAAACAGCAAGGGCTAAAAAACCCTTCCGGTGGATGAGGGCTTCTACCTTAAATTCCTCCTGACTATTGACAACAACCAGAGGTATAGAGGAGAGGATGCACACTGATAATGACACCCCCCCCCCCCACTCAGCCACACCCTGCTGCCATGTTTTACTCTTATAGGGCTTAATCGAGATCACTATGAATAAGCCCTATCAGACATAACAAATAGGATGGATTTTGGAGAGATCAAGATGGTACCACATTCCAAATATATGTGTTCAAACCAAAAAAATGAAGTTTGCGGGACTTTTTAGGAGCCAAAAAATGAAGCATTTATTTCAAACCAATTTATTTTATTGTAATAACATAAATCACTTAAAAATATAAAGATCAATAAAAACAAGTGAAAGATTCACATTGTTAGCATATACAATACAAATACATGGCTGGAGCCACGAGGATGCTAATGCTTTAGTACAGCTATGGCTTGGAATTATAAACAACTGAATTAATTGTCAGTACATTTTCCCCTTTTATTTCCTCTTCTGCGGTCCAAAGTTTTCTTCTTTTAGCTGGACTTTTGATCCTATGAGTGTCTTGTGTCCCCCTCTTGGGCAGTGTTCTCAAGTGTTGTATCTTCCTGTTAAAGCTGACTGTGAGACATGTTGATGTTGGGTCCCTCCCAGCTAACAAATGACACTCTTCTAGGGGACCCTTTACAGCCAGTAGCTCTCGGTTGCCATGTCATAGTTGCACTCAAAGGGTAAGAACTTGCAAGAAAAAAATGAACAGTTAGTTACTGTTGGAAGTACATAGTGATAAAACAGCTCCTGCCCTCAGGAGCAGTGATCTCCAAAGGGAAATAACAAAAATCTGGAAGCTTCATACCGGAAGCTGCAGTTAAAGCCCTCTTTAGGGTTTAAAAAGCTTGAATTAATTTTTGTGGCCACAATTTAGGCATCTTTATTGGTAAGGTCAATGATGAGCCCTACCAGATTGAGGAAGCCTTGGATAAATATTCTTTGGAAACTGACAAATCCTTATAAACATTGAAATGTGAAAGGAAGATCCATAGGCAGAGGCCACTGCAAAATAGCCTGAATCATAGCAGGATCCATGACTAAGCCAATGTCAGAGAATAATATAATTTATGGCAGAAACAGAACCTTCGTAGCATGAAAAATAAATTGCTCTAGTTGGACGTTAGAGAAAAGCCTGGCTAAGACTGTTTTCACATGGCACTAATGGTCTGCAAAATTATTAAAATAAATGAGAATGTCATCCAGAGAGGTGACAAGGAACTTGCCCAGAAGTATCATAATTAAATTCCTGGAAGACATAAACCAAAAGGCATTCTGAAAGTACTCATAGTGCCCATTTTCTGGTGTTGAAGGTGATACATGGCCTGAAGGTGCCATCTTTTGTAACCATAAAAAAGTAACCTGACTGAGAAAGGGAAGATGCAAAGCAAAAAATCCCTTTTACAGATTTTCCATGATGCAGACCTTTGTAGCCAGGTTAACTCACCCCTTGAGCGGTGAGACACCAAGGACTAAATCAAACAGCATAAGGTCAATGTGGGGGTAGCTAACAAGGAGATTTGGCACAGAAGACATCTGAGTATTCTTGGTAGCATTCAAGAAGAGATTTGTCAACAAGGAGCTATTTTCTGTTGTAGATAGTGGTTGAGACAAGAGATATCCCATGCCACAATCTTCTGGGTAGTTCAATTGATACTCAGGTTGTGTACCTATAACTAAGGATAGCCCAAGATAAGAAGGTTGGATGCAGAGCAATTGATTTAAGAAAGATATTTACTACTAACCAGAGATTTCTATGGTAAATACTATGATGGGAGTCTGGGGGTTAACTGTACATTGGTTGCCAATAGTAACCAGGGAGAACAGGAAGACCACCAGAACAAGAGAGAGCTGAAGCTGAGAGGCTAGAGCTTCATCCATGAAATCACTGCTGTGTCAGATTCCACAAAAGAACAGATATTGTGCTTAACAGTGGTAAGAAATGCATGTGGGACAATTACCTTGTTGTTCTCTTCAGGAAAAAATATATGTCCTTGCAAAGTTGACCCCCCCCCCCCCAACTACTCCATTAAGCTTGGGGTTTCTTGGTTTCATTGAGCAACTGCTTGTGAAATGGTCCTTAGAACCACAATAGAGACAAAGGCCAAGGTTCCTTCTGCAAAGCTTCTCTTGGGAGATAAGGCGAGTAGCTCGAATCAGCTTAAGCTTATTGGAAAAGATAGTGGCAGCAGGAGCTTCTGTTAAGGGTAAAGAGAACAAGAATAACAGCCAAGCCTTTCAAATAGTGCTGACAAAGATACCAGTTGAAACCGATTGCCAGCTCCATGGCTTCTTCCAGCATATCAGATGTGGGGTGATTAACCTAAACATTTTAATAGCTTCGGACATCTCCAATCTAAACTGTCTGCAAGGTGTTGGGTCATTCCAGGCAGCATTTGGGGCCTATTTCCAGAGCTTGAAACAATATTGGTCAATGAGGAGGCTTCTTTTACCTAAAAAACAAAATTAGCTTTTGCCTTGTGCATGCATTCTTGGTCATGTAGAGGAGACCTAAAGCATTGAAGAGTGTGTCCACAGAAGCCAGAGCAGGATCAGAGGATGGTAAACTGAAGGCCCAGAACAATAGAATCTTGTCTTGCTGTCATTCAGAGCCTGACAACCAGGAACAAAGCTGGAAATAAACTTGCAAGAGTTTTTGAAATGAGAAAGTGAAAAAACACTCTGGAAAGGGAGTTTAATGGGCCATACACACTATAAGATTTTCTGAAGACTTTTTCCTTTAGACTTAACAAAACCATATAATATGAGGTCAAACCTAAACACTTTCAATTTGTATGCAATCTGGCAGGCCCCTGCACTACAAAGAAAAGGTAAATCTGAAGGAAATCTAACGACAAAAGTTGGATAGTGTGTATCCAGCTTTAGTCTCAGATTTAGGTGCTGCAAGTGCAGCAGGAACAGAAGTTTGATGCAGTTGGGGAGTTCAGATTAAGAGTACTTGGACCTGTTAGGCCAGCTTACAGAGTTAATTTGTGAAAAAAACAAGCTTGTGAAGTATCCATCACCACCATGTGGGGTTTGACATAGTGTAAAGTTTACTGGATGACACCCTGTACTGAGAAAAAAAGCAAAGCATTCATGCAGTTTCACCTATGGCATCTGCCTTTTCCTTAAGGTTAGCATGCCTACCAGTATTTGGATGCCCCCAGAACTTAAAGTGTTTTTAAACCAATGAAAGAAAAAAAAAAGGAACAAAGCATATCCTCCTATAGTGTGTACTTGCCTCAGTCCAAAGCACATGTCTGCTCTCTGCTTCTTCTGATATCTGCATGAGTCACTTCTGATAGTTTTCCCCATTGCCAGACAATTCTAGAGGATACCCTCAGCACAGAGCAGGTGATGGAAAGCCCCAGATATGCATGCTTCCCTATGAGACTGTGGAGGAGGTTGTACTTCTCTCCAATCAGGTCTCAGATTATACTCAGCTCTGTTCTGTGTGCCATACAGTGTGGGAGTAGGTTTATGTAACGGTTTATTATCACTTTAGGGTGTAGTGCTAAATTCACAAAACTGGGATGTTTCCCAGCAACTCCAGAGAGATAGTTACCATGTCAGATGGCTTCAGGATGTGGAAAGATTCAAGGTAGGCATAGTATGCAGGAGTGACCAGGACTAGTGGCTGCTAGGACACTAAGGTTACAAAGGTCAGGGCTGGAAGTAGACAATGGAGGAGTTTTTTTAGCACGCTTCAGTGCAGGTGGCAATCCCTAGCTTAACTATTACCCAGGAGCTTATCTATTACCTAGGCAAGGGTAAGGGCAGCCAGAAATCAGTAGCATCCTCCTCAGGGGCATTTAACTATCAGCAGTCCACAATAGTGTTATACCAGTGTAGCAGGTATTCAAGGCATTGAGCCTGATGTGGGTCTACCATTGTTACCGGTGACACCTTCAGCCTATTTAAGCTGAATACCCAAGTGTGAGATTGGAGACAATAACCATTCCGGCATCTTTGGTTTGTTTTGTTTATTTGATAATGGGGATGGGAGAAGGGAATGAGTGGGATACTCCTCTGGCTCAACTAGATACAACTTGGAACACTTTGCAGAAAAATGCCTGTTAGCGCTGTCTTGACGCCAGCTGAATGCCGCCAACGCTTGCTGGCGCTTAAAAAATACGGACTTGCTGAACTGTGCTTTAACTTGACTTTTAACATTCTGGTTAGCTCAAAAAGTCCTGGACTGTATTGAGGCTTGACTCTTGACACCCTGGTTAGCTCAAAAGTCCTGTAAACAGCTCCCCCCAGCCTTCGCTGACTGAGGTAGCTCTTTGTAACTGCTTGTGCTTGCTGCAACTCTCATCACTGTACACTGCACACTGCATGCTGTACACTTTGACTCTTCAGGGCCCAACCGCTGGCGCCCCCTCTACACTTCAGGGTCCTCTCACTAGGCACCCCCTTTAAACTTCAGGGTCCTCTCACTAGCCACCCCCTCTGAACTTCAGGGTCCTCTCATTAGGCACCCCCTCTACAATTCAGGGTCAGCACTGGCACCCCCTTTTCAGCTAGCTGGCTCCTGGATCCCTTGGACCTTCACCGGAGTGGTCCCCTCTGCTAGGCAGACCCCCCCAGGGGCAGTTTACAGTACTCACGAACTGGGAATGCTTTCCTGAAACTGGACCCCCTCTGCTCCGCTGGTCCACGGCAAACTGATCTTCTCTGCAGCTCAGCTCACTCCGTCCCCTCAGGCAAGCTGCCTGGGACATCCGATCCTGCTGACAGGAGGAGAAAAAGCCGTACTCTCCCTCCTGGGACTCTGCTTCCTGCCAAAGACGCTGCATCATGCGTTCCCCTCAAACTTATACCCACTCCCAGAATCCTGTTTGGCAAAATCTGCCTTTCTGGGGTAGATAAAGGCCTGAGTGTGCCATTGACTGTGTTTCCTTCACTGTCCAATGAGAACCCTCTAATGGAGCACAGTGGGGAGACTCCACAGTCTCAACAGCTACACCTGGGAGACATGACAGCCCAGCTGAAAATCATGGCCCTGCTGTTAGGCAGCTAAGGCCCACTATACTTTGCCTAGCACCTATCTTGTAGGGTGCTACACCAGCATAAACTTAGTCACCTGTGACAAAATTCATTGGGCATTCAGTGACATTAGTGTGTATGGAGATTATGCTTTTCACTCTGAGAAACCAGGAGAGTTGGGAGACTAGGCACATTAGGTGGTTCTGATAAAGCACCAGCAGATTGTAAGTGTTTTAATTTTTTTTACACTATGAAGGACCTCCCCTTTTTTTTTCTTTTAATGCATTGACGTGGATCGATGATGGTTAAATGCCCCCGAGGAAGATAGATTGGATGAATGAGGTGGATATTGCAATATGGGGAAAGCGTTATAAGACATTTTATGATTTAAAGGTCATTTGTATTTGGTAAGTTGATTCAAACAAAGGGAGCGTAGAGGGGTTAAAAGTGCATAAGGAAAATCCTGGTTACAGCATTGTTCATATTTGTGTTGGAAGATTAGTGGTTGCTAGTGACCACAATGGATACATTATTTGTACTGCATATAGCACTGAAATGTAGATTTACCTGGACTGCACATAGTGGTTGCTATTTATGATTCACATATGTGTAATATGCTGTACATTATATGCTGAAGGAATATATATTCATTGGAGGAACAAGGGTTGAATTAAGGTTGACCTATTAGTCCATTATATTTTATTTAGTTTTTTTGCATTGCGTTTTATACATTTAAGCACTGTGCACTATTTATTTAATTTACACCGATCAGCGACAACATTTTGACCACTGACAGGTAAAGTAAATGTAGCAATGTTTCCAGGCCATTAGTACCAGTAACACTCCCAACACATTTAAATTGTGACCCCAGGTGTGAGAACTGAGACAATGACCATTCCGGCATCTTTGGTTTGTTTTGTTTATTGTATATTGGGGATGGGAGAAGGGAATGAGTGGTATACTCCTCTGGCTCAACTAGGTTTGACTGGGACACTGTACAGAAAAATGCCCATTGGTTACTGTATTGACGCCAGCTGAATGCCGAATAGCGCTTCCTGGTGCTCAAAGATACTGTGAATACTGAACTCTTGCTAGAACTTTGACTTTAAATTGGTTGTTAATTCAGAAGATCAAGGACTGTAGAACACTTGACTCCTGAAACTTGGTTTAGCTCAAAAGTCACTGAACAGCTCCCTCCAGCCCTTCACTGACTGAGGTAGCTCCTTGTCACTGCTTGTGCTGCTGCAACATTTAACTCTGTACACTGCACACTGTACACTGACTCTTCAGGGCCCCATTACTGGTACCACCTTTACACTTCAGGGTCCTCTGACTAGGTACCCCCTCTAACACTTCAGGGTCCTCTAAATAGGCACCCCCTTTACAGCTAGCTGACTCCTCCTGAATCCCTGGAACCTGCTCTGGAGTGGTCCCCTCTACACTTGGCAGACCCCTAGGGGCAGTTCACAGTACTCACGACCTTGGCAGGCTTTCCTGGAACTGAACCCCTCTTCCTCCACCGGTCCTCGGCACACCGGATCCTCTCTGCAGCTCAACCCAGCATTCTCTGGATTCCCAGGCAGACACCCGGAACATCCAATCCTTCTGACAGGAGGAGAGACAGCCATACTCTCCCTCTTGGGACTCTGCTTCCCGCCAAAGATGATGCGTCATACGTTCCCTCAGAACTTATACCAGCTCCCAGAATCCACTGCGGCAGAATCTGCCTTCTGGGGTAGATACAGGCCTGAGTGTGTCTCTGTTTGGGTTTCCTCCACTGCCCAATGAGAATCCTATCATGGAGCCAGTGGGGAGACTCCCCTCTCATGCAGACACACTTGGGAGACATGACAGACAGCTGAAATCATGGCCCTGCTGTTAGGCAGCCAAGGCCCACTATACATTTACCTAGCAACTACCTGTAGGGTGCTACATCAATAAAATTGATTAACTTGTTACAATGGCATTTGAAAGAGGATTAGGCAGCAAGTGAACATGTTATTCCCTAAAGTTGATGTTTTGAAGGCAGAAAAAATGGGCAAACATGAGGATTTGAGTGACTTTGACAAGGGACAATTGTGAGTGCTAGATGACTGGGTCAGAGCAACTCCAAAGCTGTAGCTCTTGTGGGATGTTCCTGGTCTGCAGTGGCCAGGACCTACTAAAAGTGGTCCAAAAAATAAAAACTGGTGAAGTTGCGATGCGTTAATGAGTGGCCAAGGCTGCTCATTGATGTACGTGGGGAGCGACGTCTGGCCTGGGAAGTCCGATTGAATAGAAAAGCTACTGGAGCTCAAATTGCTGCAAGAGTTAATGCTGATTCTAATAGAAAGGTGTCAGAACACACAGTGCATTGCAGTTTGTTATGTATTGGGCCACGTAGTCGCATAACACTGAAGGTGCCCATGCTGAACAGTGTCAAAATGGGCATGTCAACAACAGAACTGAACAACGAAGCAATGGAACAAGCTGGCCTGGTCTGATGAATATGTATAAACCACCTATTACTCAATTCTATATACTTTAGGAAGCAGCTAGCACCACTATACATCCAACCACCTATACAAAATGGAATAAATATACTGTATATAGTCACAGAAAAGTGCAGCACTCTCCTTCAATAAAGTGCATTCAAATTATAGTGCATAAAAAAAAACTGAAAACAGCGTAAAAATCATCTATATACAGTATAATAAATTTACGTGAGTCCATCTTTTCTTTTAAATATATATACAGTCCAAAATGTATTATGTATAGATGATTTTTACACTGCTTTCAGATATTTATTTTTGCACTATAATTAGAATACACTTTATTGAAGGGGAGCACTGCACTTTTTTGTGACTATATGAATTCAATAATGCTTCGAGGAACACAACAAGAAGATCTCAATCCAATCGAGCATCTGTGAGATATGCTGGAAAAAGAAGTCTGATATACGAAGGCCCCAACCTACAACTTACAGGACTTAAAGGATCTGCTACTGAACTTTTGGTGCCAGATACCACAGTATACCTTCAAAGGTTTAGTGGCATCCTTGCCTTGACGTGTTATGGTGGGTGGTAATGTTATGACTGATCAGTGTATTTCCTCTGCATTCCTATCCGGCACATACTACCCACTTGCACACCTCCACAATTCTCTCTTATACATAATACATAATGCCTGCTGTCATAACATACACACCCCTTTCTCATTCTTACTGCTTGCTCCTATTCCCTCTGCACAACTCTTTTACACATACTATCTGTTATCATTTCAATCACATGTAGCACTGTCCCCGTAGGACTTGCAGTATAATGAGTTCTTGGGCCTCCTCTGATTACCAGCATATATATAGTCACTTAGGATACAGGTCACACATTCATCCTTACTCCCAATGGCTCATTGCTCAATAAATAGTCCATTGTTTTTTAGTATGGATTGTGGAACTTGGATGGGAGAAGGGAATAGTGGGATACTCCGAATGGAACTATATACATTGGATAAGGACAACTCTCACTTGTCCTCATCAGGTTGCTTGTGGAAGCAGTCTCCCTGCTTAAATCATACTGTCACATGTATGGAAATGGTTAAGTCTCCTTGGTCTTTCTCCAGAAATAGACTTGATGATCTACTTTATCTTTAGGACACTCTCTATCATCCCCTTTTCTGACACCCATCCACTGACTCTTCTTGCTGCAGGGGTGGCCGCCCCCCTCAGGTCAGGCCTCTTGATCCTTCCAGTGTCTCTCCTCCTAGTCAGTTTTACAGGACCTCAGGTTCAGTTCCTCTCTAGCTCTTTAAGCCCGCAGGTCGACCACCTGAGGCCACATGGCACTTCTACAGAGGAGGAGGCAGCCGCCTCTCCCTCCCTCCGGGACTCTGCTTTCACACTGAAAGACCCCAAGCACATATGTTCCTGGCATTTATACAGTATGCCAGCATGCACCGAGGCATTTTCCTCTGCCAAATCACCAAGGCTGTAGCAAAATGTTTTTGCACTAATTTGTCAGGTTTCCTCCCACTGTCCAATATGCCTCCCTTTTGGACCGGTGCGAAACACTCTTTAGACAGACTGAGTTGCACCTGAGCACATTGAGAAGACCTCACTAGCAGATCCTGCTCTCTGCTAGGCAGAGAACAATATAGATTTACCTTTCAATCCCTCTGGTAAGCAGAAATAATTCAAAATTATGCTCTCTCTCTAGAACCTATCTGGGAGGGTGCTACACACATTTTCCTAAAACACGTATTACATGTAGTTATACTTTCTGCACTCCTGTACTGCACATTTTACCCACTAGATTACTTTTTCAAAATTGTAATATTTTCACCCTTGTTAATTCTGGAATGGGTACACTTTTTCTAGTAATCTAAAAAAAAAAAGTGCAACTCTTAGAAGCCTCCCTTAGATTGAATTCATCCAAAGATCCTTGTGCTTTAATTATTTGCAGAAGTTCCAGCAGGGCAAGGGTAAAAAAGAGAGAACTGGGAGAGAATGTGTGAATCAATTTATTCGTAATTTATAAAATGTGTACATTTTTTTTTTTTTTGGTTCCCATAAGTAGACAGAGCCGAAAAGCTTTGGCTTTAATGGTTTATAGAAGATCAAGAACTTAACCTTAAGGACTTCTGTGGGAAAAGCAATAATCATAGGCCCATTTGCTGTTGCTTCTCTCGGAACAAGCAAATCCACTCATTCAATGCAGATAAAAAGGATAAAGATGTCGTTGGGTGACATGCCGCTGTGAGGAACTTGAATGTTCATTACCTAGTCATCAGACTGCAGAATCGATTTCATTTTCACAGAGTTTATAGCAGTTCAAAGCTTGGTTAGCTTTAGTCTTTCAGTACTTACTTTGTGTTCCTAGCCAGACATCAAAGAAGGGGAGGTATTAAGAGAGGTCAAAAAGCACTTAGGAAAAAAAGACAGTTGGGAACAGATGCATTTAAAGTGTAACACCATCAATGAATGTATATATATATAAACACATTTATTCTTCTATTTGGTGCTATGATTGCTGTTATTATGAGAAAGGCTTTTTTCCATCTGAAATGTTAACCTATTTCTTCTGATTGGGCAATTTCTTTTGCACACAGAGTAGAATCTAGGTAATGATTGATATTCCCAGGGGGCCTCCGATGAATAATAAGACATCCTAACATATAATGATGTGTAGAGATAGATAGATAGATAGATAGATAGATAGATAGATAGATAGATAGATAGATAGATAGATAGATAGATAGATAGATAGATAGATAGATAGATAGATAGATAGATAGATAGATAGATAGATAGATAGATAGATAGATAGATAGATAGATAGATAGATAGATAGATAGATAGATAGATAGATAGATAGATAGATGTAATTTAAATGCATAAAGGTCCTATGCAAGGCTGCTGGGCAATAAAGTAGAGCCCTGGGAATTATATGTAAAAAGAAACAGCATGAGGTAGATAAAAAGTGCTAAAAGTTTGCTATAGCAAAATGTAATGTAATCTGGTAACTAAATGTGAATAATACTCGTAATGATGGTATTAAGTACACATTCCCTTTTATTCTACATACCTTTCTTTCTAGTTTTTCCACATCCGGGGCTGCTATGTGCAAAACCATTGCACAGAGCAGGTAAGTATGACATGTTTGTTATTTTTTTTTTTTTTTAAAAACTGCCTTTATTATCTCTTAGACCCCGTTCACACTGGTCGCCTGACAAGTCGCCGTGGGTCACCTGCCATAGAGTAGCACAGGACCCATTCTAATAGGAGCGACACAAATCGCTCCGACTTAGAAAAAGGGTCCTGTACTACTTTGAGGCGACCTGGAGCGACCTGCATTGACTTCAATGATATGAAGTCCGTGCATGCCGCTCCGAGGTCACGGTGCGAGCTGTGCACCGCGACTTCACAGGTCGCCCCGGGAAGTCGGGTCGCCTGTATGTGAAACGGCTCTTAATCACCTACTGTGCCAGACCTTCAGAGCCTGTGTCGTAAACGAAAGACCGGGGAAACACCAGGGAAGATGTCAGCCATCTCAGTGGTAAGAGAGTGTCTCTGGAAGGGCTTAGTTTCTAAGGTAAGTATTTCATAATGAGCTAGTATGGGATGGGTAATGGTTGTTTGTCATTGTTGGGCGCCAAGCAATAGTTACTTGAGAGGCGCACCCCGGGGTGGGTTATTTTGGGATATGCTAGGCAACTTGTACAGGATTACTTTACTACACATGGGGTACCTTTGCTTTGTGCCGTTTTTGTCAAAGTCAAAGGGACAAGGCTGAGGCTGCAGTGGGGGAATACTTGACCTTAAAGTGTATCTCTACTCTTAGAGATGAATGTACACCATGTACACTTAACTCTCAGTTCCTCGTGTCAGTGTGCACCTTCTCAGTAATCTGCATTTTGGGGGGACACAATGAGCCAATGCATAGCCCATGCATCACCTCCGTCACCACATCACCACATGATCCTTTCTGCCCTCAGTGCCCTTGTCAGGCCACTGGAAGAAACAGGGGAGAAAGGATAGAAATTGATGGTGACTGGAAAGTTAAGCCTATCCACCACCGTTTAAGGAGAGCAAAATGAGCACAAATAGTGAGAGGAGCAGAGCGGCTATGCATGGACAGCAAGGAAAAATCACCAGAGACACGAGTTTTGCCTGGCCTGAATATATCTATGACACTCTTTGCAGACAATTTTCGTCAGATAGCTGAACTCACTAAACACCTGAAATCCATAAATGTCATTATTGCATGCAGAATGCTGTGGCAATACAAAAAGATGCATTAGACTTGATATAGAAGTAATGACGGTCAAAAAGGAGCATTGGTTTTCCTAGTCCCAATCTGTGCCTAGTAAGGGAGGAAGGACTACAAAAGCCCACATAAAGGAACAGGAAACGAGTTCACAAAAAAGGAAAGGGAATACAGAAACAACATGCAATACAAAAATGGTCACAAGATGAGAGCATAATAAAAAACTAATAACTAGAAAACAATATGGGCTGTATACACAATCACAACTGCATTTTCTATGTACTGCAGAGACAGTACAGTACATCTGACTCGTCATCCACTTCCATCTAGCCTGCAGAAGCACCCATCAGAAGACAGACTGTTGTCAGGAGGCTATCTGTCAGATGTCAGAGTGGTAAGTGGCCACTCTCTTGTGTATCAAAATTTGCTTACACATGTTTGGGGATGCTACTGCCTACAGTGGGGCTTTTTTAAAAGGGAGTTTTACATCCTTTTAGTGTGGATAGTTAGGACACATTGCGAAAACACCCTCTAGTTTCCATGGATCACAAATATGTTCCCCCTGAAGGTTGAGCACTTCATCATCAAGGTAAAGCTAAAGGTTTTTTCATTCAATAAGTGGGTTGACCAAAAAAACTTACAGATACCTGCTTTAGCACAAGCAATGCTGATGCAGGGATCTCACAGGCAGGATATGCGACCGGAGAGAAACAGATAGGATATACTTCCCCCTATAAGAAGGACACTTGGGACTATTGAACATAATATTCTCTGATAACTCCTCCCTACCTATGTGACCATGAGATTACCTGGGTGCCTGGTATTACTATCTATATAATCTCCTGCCTAATCCATTGTATACATTCTAATACTAAGAAATCTAGCTGGTTCTCTGGTCTCTTAAGCCCTGAAGAAGCGAAGTCAAGCGAAACACGTTGGCTGTACAGGGACCATATCCATCCTTTTTTGACTGAGATCCCACTATCCGGTTACCTACCTTGTGTTCTCCAATTTTATATAATTTTTTTTTTATATATTTGTTATATGTATGTGTGTCTTTTAGGCATGTTTTTTTCCATGCTTCTTATGTAATACCAAATAAATTTGTATTTTAAACTTATCATTGTGTGGCGTTGAACATTTGACCACCTCATTTGGGCCCTCAAAACCCCACCTTTTTCTGTCTTCAGTTTTGTACATTACGCAGGGGTGTGGCCCATGTTTTAAGGCATTTGTTTTTTTTAACTATAATGTACATATACAGTATACAACATTGCTGTATAAAATCTCTTAGTACTTATTCATACAAGCTTAAAGAATGTATCTTTAGTTGTGTGTCATAAGTTAATTTTGCTATTTGTTTTACTATAGTAGCTGCTGTTTTCAGTGAAAGGAGGATTTTCTGTGACAGCATTCTGGGAGACCATTAGACAGCTAAGGCTTGGAAAACGGGGTTCCAACTATACAACCAATGTTTTGTTGGGAAGATTGAACTTTTACATATTTTCTTTTTCTTTGAGTCTTTTCTTTTCTTTATTAACCTTATTTGGTAAAAGATGTCACCACTATCCCTGTTCCTCCACTTATATAGCTGATGACAGCCCATGGAGCTGTCATTCAGCTATGAGTAGTGTTGAGATTTGTTATGTGAGCTAGGTCATCAGGTTTTTGTTTTTGCATGTTTAGGGTTTTTTTTATCATAAAGGACCTCCCAAAAAGTCTGGGTGTCTTTATTTTTAGGCTACATCTTTTTGTGTGAATAAGATGTTTACTCACACGTGACAACCACCAGCCAGGGTTATGGGAAAGAGGCACTTTCCTCATAAACATGGGGAAAAGGTACCACCCATGTTGAGGGCATGTGGCCTGGTGTGGTTCAGGAAGGGGGAATGCATGCTCATCATACTTTTCCTAGAGGCCAGGCTGCATACACCAAAAAGTGTCTGGAACGCATGTCTTAGGTTTATTTGCAAAGTGGTTTTTCATTCTTGCTGTAGGATGCGCTACGGCAAAAGTGTAATTTACAAAGGAAAACAAATGATACAGTTACAGTATTTTCCGGCAAATATAACTTCATTGTCAGCTTGTTAGAAAAAAAAAAAAAACAGCGCACAGACCCCTTCAAAGGTTCTCCAATATACATAGCAGACTTTTTTTTTTTTTGGGGGGGGGAGGGTCTTTGTGCTTTTTTGAGTGCTGGAATAAACTTCCCCTGCACCAGGGATTCAGTTAAAAAAAAGGACCCTAAATGGACTCAAAATATGGTTGTACTGTGTAAAACTATGTAGGAAAGTTAATTGCTGGACTAGGAGAGTTACTAGCCAATAGCATCTGCGTGAGGAAACAAAATTAGATACCACACCGTATGTATAAAAGGATATACCTTCTTCCCCGCTTTACAGTAGTGCATGATAGAAATGAAGAGTATACTAGTTAAATTGTAGGACCCTAATTATTAATTACTTTTGTCTACAGCTGATATATTTGAAAACTCTTTGCACCCATTTCAGATAGTTAGTTATAGACTTCTGCCGCTATTTGGGGACTGTTTTTTTTTTTGGTCATCGGATCTGGTCATTGGGTGGTGGGTGATTCCTGCTCACCGACCCATATGCTGCTTACCAACCAGATACTGTTTTCTGTTCTATCTAACAGGTTACACCTTCTTTCTACACCCACAATCACATGGAAAAGGGAATGCCAACATTTTACCAAGAAACTCATAGGCCAAAAAAGACTACACTTTCCCCCATAATAAAGCCCCAACATTACATTTTTGTGAGCATATATTTGTATGTATACATGGTTATGTTTGCTTGGTTTACTGTTTCCTTGATCAAATCTTTTATTATTAAACATAGCAATGGTCATCAGCAGCATCTTTGCCCCTGAAGTACTCTCGATGCATCACCCACTGGGAAGCCCCGCAAAAACGTTTGCACCATTGGTATTATACCCCAGACAGACTTGCTTCTATCTTCCTGAACAAATCACCTATGTGCTAGAGGCTATGCAGTATGTCTGGATTACTACATCACACATGATGGCACTGCCCAGCAATTCACGACTTCTCGACTAAAATCTTTAACCTTGCCTTTAAATGACTCTGGTATACAAATACCCCCAGTTCCAAATCTGGCTCTGATTGGTATAGGCTTGTACTCCTGGCCTCGGGACTTGCACGCTCTACTAACCCATATCTTCATTGCAGCCAGACCCCCCATTGTCCGTACCTGAAAACAACCATTACCTCTTAGTTCCATCACAACTATTCAGATCCTAAATGACCATGCTTGTCATGAGTATATGTTTGTCAGAGCCCATCTTTTACTAAATAAATTCTATCATTGCTGGACTCCCTGACTCCAATATCCTGATTGCTCATTGAACATCTGACATCACACCCTGACCTATATATAAGAATCTGGGCTTATGGTTGCCTGATACAGTTTAGCCTATGCCTTTTTATGTTAGTCTAACAAGCCTCTACTGTAATAACTACATTTTATTGATGTTATGTACCATACCATGGCCTTACTGTCTGTTGTGTGAAAAAAATATACAGTGTATATTCCACGTGCCAAGGATAAGGTGAAAAATGATATGCAAAAAACTGGTATAGTTATGAGAAAATACAATATAAATATGAATAGGGTAAAGCAGCTGCTGTACAATAAAGGTATACTTGACAAAAGAATGGTCTTTGAAAAAAGGCCAAATACAGCGCTTGCTAAAGCGAATATCTAGTAAATAGCATTTCCATGCTAATCTCTGTAGTGAATGGTAACTTACTGTCTGTTACTTGTTACCTTTACAGGTTGCCCTTTTCACTTATTATTTATACCTTATTATTGCTCTTGATGTTACCTAGTCGTACCAGTATCCCACCTCCCGGTCCTCCTCTCTTTTCCTCCCAAACCTCCCTCCCCTCTATTCCTCTCTCTTTTTTATACTATTAATAAAGTTTATTGCTTTGTATTACACATGCTTCTGTTTTCCCAACGGGCTGTAAATTTCCTGCTTAAAAATCTACCTTCAATAAAAACATATTGAAACTAAACATAGAAAAGATCAAGCATAACAGGAGAGGAAAATCTCATTATACAAAATGCACATTTAAGAGCCCACGCAGGGGCAAAAACAATAAAAGAAAAGGGATGAATGTATAGACGTTATAAGCCTAGTCAGCAGGAGTCAAGTATACAAACAGGAAAAAGAACAGCAAAAGAAAGTGACTAACAGTAATTTAAGGCAGGAACAACTAGTGGCACGGCATGAGTGGGCCTAACAAGTCCTGTAAGGATTAGATGATGAGCAGTTATGAGCTGGAGACTCATTGGAAGAGTAACTGGTAGGAAACTTCAGCGTCAGGGTCCTATATCTGTTAACTGCTCTATACCGACAGGCATTGTCCATAATAATATGCAGTGCAGTAAGCAGAAATTAGGAGAGAAAATAAAAAGGTGGCCAGTGAAGAACATGAGAGGAGAAAGGGGTGTAGGGAAAAGAGAGGCAAAAGGGGAAGAAAGAGAGAGGCCCTACATACAGAGAAGATGGCCCTATGGAGTGGGGATGGTCTTGGAGACTCATGGTGACATAATCATTCCAGACACAATGGAAACATCAAAGAAGCAGTAAAAACGTATTGAAGTTAACCGGCAGATAATGTGCCACCCAAGGACTCCATTGCTTCTCATTATCACTCACCCTGTCCAGGTAGACTGCCTCTATTTTTGCGTGTATCATGGCTTGTGTAATTCCATGTTTAGTCTCAAGTACACTAAGATGAGGGGACTTTTGAAATGGTTTGTTTGGCTGAAGTCGTCTTCTGTAATAATAGCTTGAATTGGTGAAAGGTTACATCTAAAGTTTTCTTATTGAGTTGGGCCGTTGCTGTGTCTGTGGCTATCGAGGTGTCAAAAAAGCTGGAGAGCATTTGAAAGATCTCCACCCAGAAGGCTTGAGCTATTGAACAGTCCCACCAAATAAGGTGGTGAGATTGGTTTACTGTTTATACGCTTTCAGTATCTTAACAGAAGATGAATAAACAGATGGGGAAAAGCGTGAAGACTAAAGAAAAAAAAAAAAGAAGAGAAAGAGAAAAATGATAAGTGATGAAGACAAAGATGGTAGAAAGGAGGAAGGAGAGGAAAGGAAAGCAGAGGAAGAGATGCGTTATGAAGAAAACGAGAACAGAAAGGAGGAGAAAGAGGGATGCAAAGACGAGAAAAAGAGAAGGGTAGGTGAGGAAAAAAAAAGCACCAGAGTTTGCTGTCCACCTTTTTATTACATCTCTATACCAAGCCAATTCTCCCTTTCTTTTTCCCAGCAAAGAATAGGAAACTGAAAATATTGGTTGTATTTCTACATAATACATGCAAATACGTGATTATGTGGGCCTCTGGGTATAGGGAAGGGAAGGGGAATTATATATTTTTTTGCTTTACTGCTTAGTGGTTCAACTTCATACTCATTGAAAAGAGTTGATAACATTATTTTTTTTTTGTGAAATTAGAGGTGGAGAGGTGACATAGAAAGCTAAATTGTTAAACCAGGGAAAAGGTGTTTTACCTGCCTGACTGTGCAGCGGGCAAAGGGCTGGGTAAATCATAGAATTGGCTGACTACAACTACAAATCCTTTAACACGTAAGAAAGTAAAGACACATATGTCAAATTTGTATTTTTTGCTATTTTTCCAGAGTTCAAAGTATAATATGTAGTTTTCTTCTTCTTGCTATACTTCAATGGAAAAAGATATTATCCTATCCATAGTTTAAATGAGCGAACATTGCCAGTACTATACTTTGTGTCATTAAGACCCGCAGTCTTGGCAATTTCTCTCTAATACCTTTAGGATTCCTATTTTTCCTTTCTGCATTGAAAAAAATAACAAGCTTCAAATACCTGTGGACTCACACAGCACACGCCGTGGTGATTTATAAAGAGTTCACACCAGGTATGGCCTTTCTTTTACAAAACATCATTTCCACCACAGTGCACCTCTACAGCATGCAGCAATTAGCTGTACACATATGAACTAAAAGCTCTAGAAGCCCCCCTGTGTCTAAAATTATGTCTTAATAATAAAACAATTTTCTTCAGATTAATTGAGTCCTGGTAGAACATTGTGTTTATATGGGGCATAAGGAATGCATTTTCTTTGTGCAGGAGGAAAAAAAAATACTGGGACAAAGATCACAAAGTAGCCTTTAGAATTTGAGAGCATTTTCCATTCAAGTACAATTCGTGATGGATTTTGAGAACGTTGGACACCTGCATGGTGCTGCCTATGGTGTCTGAGATAGAGACAGATTTATCTTATACAGCATATGCACCCAATGACCTATGCAACTTTTTTTACTTGTCAGTTTACATTTACTTTACTCCCATTAAACCATTTACCGTAGTTATCTAAGTGGTCTCTTAACGTGGTATTAAACCCAAAAGTAATCATTTATTATTCTGCAGCTTACCAAATCTTGTGATGGCTGAATTTGTTTTCATTTTTTTAAGCTTTTTTACTTTCATTTTCATTTGGTGATCTGGTAGGTAAGTCTGTTTTTCAATAGAACAAGCTGTCCTGCAAATATATCAGTTAAGAGTGTTGAGACAAGCCATTTAACATTGATGGGGGTGCTTACAATAATTATCTTTTTTTATTTATCTTTTTAATAATCATCAAATATATTATTTATCTTTTATTTAATCATGTAAAACCTTTCTCCCAATAAAAAAAAAAAAACTGTTGCTGTAACTCTGGTGTTAGCTGGATTTTGGTTAGTGTATTTAAACCTATTAGTTCGTGCTAGTTCTATCTGCTGTGCCACCGTGCTCATTTATCCAGAGTGGGGCACTCTAATACAGAAAGTGTGTTACTGGCCAGATCACCTGTTGAAAAAAGAGGGAAAGACATAAAAAAGAAAAACTCATGCAGCCACCACATCGAGGGCCGGGATAAGGGGTTGGCGGGAGGGTCGATTTCCCTGAGCGCAAAGGTTTACTGAGTGTAGGACCCTCTAAAATTGCACATCATGAATGGGGGAAGGAGGTGCCCTTTGGCATCTTTGCCCTGGGCACTAGGTGATCTTGTCCCGGCACTGACTACATCTAATTATTGGTAAGCTGCAAAATATTACATTTTTGGTTTTGGGTTTAATACCGATTTAAAGCAGCATTAGGGGAGATTTACTAAAACTAAAAAGATTTACACAAAATCTGCGGAAGCTCTGCATAGTAATTGTTGTAGACTTTCATATTAACCCTGGTCTTTTGTTTTTCTACTTTTCTACATCATAATCAATCAATCAATCATTGGCCACTATACACAGCTGCACCAGACTCTGTGTGCATGTGTTTTAGTAAATCTCCGCCCTTGTCACCTACTAAAGTGACAGCGCCTTTGTAAATACCCTCTCCACTTCAGCAGTTAAACTCCACTCACCAGCCCATCACTCAGAGTTTCTTCCTCTTTTGTAGACAATAGCAATATCCAGTGCTTTGTGGGAATGAGGTACCTCCCATGTGACAGTGATCAGGTACAGGATCAAATTGCTGGGCCTCAGCACTATCACATGATCACTGTGACATCACTGCCCCCTTTAATCTGACACTTTGAAATTCAGGGGCAGTTGCAGGAGCTAAAAGTGACTTTGTCCTGAATAGCTCCAGTGTCTATTTAGGCTTCATACATCCTGCTAGATGTTTGTTAGTAGTGTATAAAGATGGGCTTGGGCGTGTTCGGTATCCCACCTGCCCAATCCTGCCAGGAAGCCGACACTGCACATGGCAAATCACAAAAGGTGAGAAATTTCCTGATCTGTGTAGCTGCAGAACAGGAAATGTCTCACTGCCTGTAATTAGCCATGTGCAGTGTCGGCTTCCTGGCGGGATCGGGTAAGTGGGATCACAAACACGCTCAAAGCCAATTCCTAGTAGTGTAGCACTCTAGTATGTGTGCTAGATGTAGTATAGGTTTCTGTTAGTGTAGGTAAATTTATTTAGCTCAGGGCTAAGACTGAGCTATGGATCTGGGTCAGGGTTCAGAGATTCAAGGCTGGATGACTCCTCCTGACAGCTCCTCTGGTGCCTCCCCCTGGTTTAGGAGGTTGAAGAAACTTCTAGAGCTGATGGGTGGAGGTGAGGAGGGGCTGTTTGGAATGTTTATGAGGGCCTCAGACAATCCCCAGTAAAAGGGCTGGCAGGGGGCAAGGCTTAATTCAGTCGTTGGCCCTCTGGGGTACCCCCTAGTCTGGGAGGGGGGTGTCCTCTGGCTAGGGCTCGGGTGCTGCATACTGTAGATCCTATCATACCACACACAGGAAGCACTTCCTAGAGGCATGGGAGCAAGTGTGAGGACAGTGTAAGTACAGCAGCACTGCTGGGGACTTACAAGGGGGAAGACTGCCACATGTAGCCAGTTCACCCTGAACAAAGCGTTGTGCCAAGTCTTCATCTCTTCCCTGGGAGATCTCCTGAGAGTCAGCCGGGTGGGCTGGTGAAGAGTCAGCCGAGTGGGCTGGTGTGAGACAGTCTGTAGGACTGTGGAGGAAAGTTAGCCTAGAAGGCTAGTAAAGGGGCAGCTGAAGCCAGGTGGGTTGGCAGTGGCTGAAGAGGTGGTGCTGGGACCAGTAGCCAAAGGAGTAATTCAAGATGATCACTGTAAACTGCTACATTACAAAGTTCCTGCCTGCAAAGGGCCATTGCTTAAAATCTGACTGTGCCTGTCAGATCCACAAACAGTGATTCAGCTGGAAATGCAAACAAGTGAAGTGCTGGAGCAGTGTTGAGGGGCTGTATATAGACTGTGTATAGAAAAGATGTCCTTGAAGTTGTTGCCAAGTTTGTTGCTAAAGTCAAGTGGGGGATCTCAGTTTACTTGCAGCTCCTTAGGTGTGCTATAGTAGTATGACTGAGCATTTCTACAAACAAACAAGCAATATAGGAGTTAAAGAACAGCAAATTACATTTATCTGTGATAAAAACAAAAGATTTTCCAAGTTTCCTTAAACTTTGGTATTCATGGCCAGACTGAGATTGAACAGTAGCCATGGTATGTAATAAGCAACTAAGCACGAGTGGTCCATAAGGCATATAGGACCCATAAGATCCGGTAAGTGATTTACTCTACCCACACACATGGTGAAAGGAATCAATGTCATGGACACTCACGTTTGAGCACTTGCACCTTTGAATTCATTGGAAAATTCACAGTCACTAAGGACTTTGTTGATCAATTTTGAGCACTACAGTCACCTTTTTTGTACTTTATTCATGATCATAATTATTGAACATATACATTGATATATTATTTATTTATTTATTTATTAAGTCACTGATGTATATTGTGGCACGTATTTATTTATTAGATCATTGAATGTTTTGCAATTGTCATAAGTCTGTTCACAAATCACTTTTTATTCACTATACTATCGTCACTACATATATATAAATTATATAATTTTTACTGACAGTTTTTATGTTTGCCACATATCACCTGTTTTAGTAAATATCACTGGTATTGTCATGTCTCCATCATTATATTGTCATGTTATTCTTATGAGAGTTTTCACAATGTGTAATTTATTGTGTAACCTACTGTTCATGTTGTACCAGCGCCATCTAGTGGCCATTTACATATATCACATATTACATATTGGAACAAGTTTTGTCCCAGTTCAGCTACCATAGCTTTCACCTATGAACTTGGTGACATCATCTTCCCTCCATATCTTGCTTTCTACAGGAAACTCAGCTCGAGGAAACACAGCTAGTTGCATCCTCCCTGATCCTAGTTTATGGCGGCATCGCTGGTGTGTATACTCTTATGGATGCTTAACATTATCATCCTGTATCTATGTCTTGTGTAACTTACATCTTGTGCACATTTCTTGTATTTGCATTGCTATGTACAGTAATGTCTTATATGCATTGCCACATGTCAGTATACATTAGTAAGTGTATTCTTTTTTCTGTTCCACAGTTTTACCACTCTCATTTTCACGTATTTCCTTGCAATAAAAGTTGAAGTTGGACCTTGCTCCTTTGTCAATGCATTGAAGGAAATCAGGGTTATACTGCCTGTCAATCTATGTACCCTCACACATAGGGAGGACAGAACAGGTATACTTAATTAGGGTTACAACCAGCAAGCGCTGTAGCTGGCCTTTTTATTAAGAGGACCATACCCTTTAATGTAGATCTATGACAATCATTATGTCCCAAGCTCCCTATCCTTTAAAAAAAATAAAAACATCCCACCTACCTACTTCTAGTCTAAGTCTTGTCAGTTCACTCCCACTAAATGACAGCTGTCCAGTAGATGACAACTCATATATTCAAGGGGGAGGGTGTAACGAGACCCTTGCTCGCTCGCTTCCACTCTCCCGACAATCCTCTGCTACTAGTGAGTCAGCTTGCAGATCGCAACATCTGACGGTTCGCTCATCCAAGGCCCCGGGATCCGGACTACAGCTATGTGCCGTTCGGAATCCATTCGAACAAACACCAGGCAGGCTGTATGTAAGTTCAAACAGGAAGACATTTATTGGAAGTACACAACACACTTGTATACAGAATTTGGAACATCCCGCCCCCAACAACTGTTTTCCCATTGGTCAATTGTAAAGTACATGTAGTCCTCCTTCAGGTCCTCCTTAGCCATGCAAATGAGGACTTGAAAATGAGTCCGCAGGGATTGGTCCGATAGCTTGATTATAAGGACTGTTATGTGTAATGAGACAGAAGCCCCAGGGGGGGAATCAATGTACACAATAGCAAGACACAGAACAATGGAAGGTCATTAACACTTAACAATGCGAAAGGGCAATCCACATTCCCTCCCAATACACAACAAAAGGAAAACCTGTCTGACATTGAAAGATATGTAATATACACAGCATTTAGGAAGAACAGATTTCATGCCAAATGGGAATAAATCTTTATATTCCTATATGGAGATATGGCTGGCAAATATGACCGTCCCATCTGAAGCTATTCAAACCATTAATCCTCTGTCTTTAACTTCCAGTGACGGTGAGTACTGTCACTGAGGGTTTCCTGAGTGACATCATTGACCAACTATGGACATGACCATACTTGGTCAATGATGTCATTTTGATGCACATGATTTCATTGACCAAATATGGTCATGTCAGAATGCCTAAACAGCCAGCCAAGGTTTAGTCAGAACTTGGACCAGAGCCTTTTGCTCATTCATAGTAGGGACAGAGACCTACTTAAGAGGGAGAGTTAGGCTAAACCTAGGATAGGTTCCTGTGAAGAATGGACAGTCTGGGGGCATTCCAGACAGCTATTGTTTCTTTAGGGAAAGAATAACAAAGTGGCGCAAAGCTGATAGCACTACATTAAAAGGTATTTCATATAGTAGCCCATAGGGCTATCATAAAAGTCTTGGATAAAATCAGGGAACAATCCATATGCTCAGGTCCAGCCTATTAGGGAGCAGAAGCGATCTCCAGACATGAAACAAAAATAAAGAGAGAAACAGGTGCCTCTGAGTAAACACTGTCGTTTTAATTGGCAAACAATAGTAAAAACTTACATCAAGGTAAGTGATAGTAGACAAGGTAGGTCCTTACGGTGTCCGTGTGAAGGCTTGGGGCTTGGAGGGTGATGACGCCGGAAGATCCTGTGGACGGCTAACACGGTCACCCTGCGTTCCATCCTGCGGTCCTACCCTTAGTTTCACGCCTATGACACCTCTCTATTTCCTGCCGGACAGGAACAGGAAGAATTGAGATGACAACAGACCCTCAGCGGTGACTCCAAGCCTCCAAACGGACACCGGAAGGACCTACCTTGTCTACTATCACTTACCTTGATGTAAGTTTTTACTATTGTTTGCCAATTAAAACTACAGTCTTTACTCAGAGGCGCCTGTTTCTTTCTTTGTTTTTGTAGCTATTGTTTTTTACCTAGTTATGGGAATAACCAACTTCCCAGATAGCAAACAATTGTGCTGCAAGTTTAAAAATGACTTGCTAAGCTATTGCTAGACTTGCCAGGCTTCACAAGTTTGTTACACAACTGAAGCAAGTCTGCATTGCTTTCTGTAAGTCTGCTTCAAATCCTGATTCAGGTATGTTTTGCAATAGTCATCCCACCACAGGGGTCACTGTGACTTGCAGAGCTCTTGCTGTAGATTCACCACTGCAACTTGGCTCTTGCTAGAGACTTGCCACACAAATTTGCTACAAATTGAAAGTGTCAACTAGAGCTTGTGCTTTAGGTGTTTTGCAAATGTACATCTTGCCAGTTAAAATGTGCAGCAAATTCACAGACTCACAATTCAACACTGCCACAGATGTGTGGCAAGTTATTCTTGTTATCTGGGCTCTCTGCATGTAATCAGCAAACTGGTCTGGCGCAAGCCTGTGCATGGCTTAACCACTTAAGCCCCGGAGGATTTGGCTGCTAAAAGACCAGGGGGTTTTTTGTGATTTTTTACTGCGTGACTTTAACGGACAATTGCGCGGTCGTGCGACGCTGTACCTAATGAATTTGACGTCCTTTTTTTCCCACAAACAGAGCTTTCTTTTGGTGGTATTTGATCACCTGTGCGATTTTTTGATCATGCGCTATAAACAGAAAAAGAGCGTCAATTTTGCAAAAATAACAATATTTTTCACAGTTTTTTGTATGAAATTCCCCCCAAAAAAATGTAAAAATCAAAATTTTTTAACATTTTCGGCCAATTTGTTTTATGCTACATATGTTTTGTAAAAGAAAATCGCAAAAAGCGTATTTTGATTGGTTTGCGCAAAAGTTATCGCGTTTACTAACAAAGGGAAAGATTTTTGTCATTTTTGGTGTTTATTTTTTAACGCGTAATGGCGGTGATCTGCGATTTTTTTTCGGTACTGCGACATTGCGGCGGACAGATCGGACCCTTGACTGACATTTTTGACACTTTTGGGGTTACCAGTGACATTACTGCAGTAATCAGTGCTATACATATGCACTGTTACTGCAAAAATGACACTGGCAGGGAAGAGGTTAACTTTATTGGACAGGGAGGGGTTAAGTGTGTCCTAGGGGCGTGATTCTAACTGTGCAGGGACATTGCTATTGGTGTAAAAACAAAGATCAATGGTCCTACATAGTAGAACCGTCTGATCTTCATTTTTACACCAGGGAGAATGACAGGCGGCTTGCTTACATAAGCCGCTCCACCTTTCTCCCTTCACAGGAGCGATCGTAGTGTGACCGGCGGACATCGAGTCCGCCAGTCACACGCACTGACTTGTCTGTGAATGAGCCGCGGCGGGTGCGCGCCTCGGCGGGCGCGCGCCCGCCCGCAATTGGCTCGCAAGTCAGTGACAGGCGAGTGACGTATCCATACGTCACTCTGCCTGGCCGGGGCTGACCGCTGCAGTATATAGTCGTGCGGCGGTCGGCAACCGGTTAAACAGTGGAGCATCCCTCTCAGCAAATCACATTGATCTACCACAAGTAAATATGCTTAAGAAAGCATACCTCCGACAACCTACTAAATATGAGTACTGTATGTCTACCACACTACTAAAATTGCCTCACGTTTAGTGTTGAGCGAACACGGACTGTATTATTCGTGTTCGTACCGAATAATTGGATTTTTTTTACCCGAACACGGACACGGACACTTTACTGTATGTTCGGGTAAAAATCCGTGTTCGGTCGTTTTATTTCCGGGTTTTGCATGCTTTGGCGCTCTTTTCATGGCGGGCTTTCAACAGCCAATCAACAATCGTTTAACTGGTGTGCCTTAAGCCATCCCAGCCATGCCTGCAAATGTCTTAGTAGCTGTGATTGGCCGTCTGAAGCATGTGACCAAGTCTTTATAAGTTCGAGGCAGCCGCCGCAGCAGCGTCATTCTGCTGCTTAGCTAAGGGACAGAGCACACATCAATGTGCTGGCTGCTGATTAGGGAAAGATAGGCAGGAAAAAACCATTTGTGTCCGGATAGAATTGAGGGACAGGTCGGAGTGTTTAGGCAGGGCGAGTTGTAGGCATTTTAGGGATAGAGTCTGCTGAATTATAGGGTCAGTGTCTTCTACAAACTACAATCGATATTGCTGTGTGGGGGGTGGGGTGAATCTGCACTCAATCCTGATCTACGATCTCTTCTCAATCCTGTTAGGGACAGAGTCTGCTGAATTTTAGGGAAACTGTGTTCTACAAACTACAATCGATATTGCTGTGTGGTGTGGGATTGGAGATAGGCAGGTGTCAGTGATCCACATCCATTTTTCTGTGTGTGAGCTGCAGTGAACACAATCTTTTTGGGCTGCAGTGAACACAATCTTTTTGGGCTGCAGTGAACACAATCTTTTTGGGCTGCAGTGAACACAATCTTTTTGGGCTGCAGTGAACACAATCTTTTTGGGGTGCAGTGAACAAAATCTTTTTGGGGTGCAGTGAACACAATCCTTTTTGGTGTGCAGTGAACACAATCTTTGTGGGGTGCAGTGAACAAAATCCTTTGTGGGGTGCAGTGAACACAATCTTTTTGGGGTGCAGTGAACAAAATCCTTTTTGGGGTGCAGTGAACAACATCCTTTTTGGGGTGCAGTGAACACAATCTTTTTGGGGTGCAGTGAACAAAATCCTTTGTGGGGTGCAGTGAACACAATCTTTTTGGGGTGCAGTGAACACAATCTTTTTGGGGTGGAGTGAACAACATCCTTTTTGGGGTGCAGTGAACAAAATCCTTTTTGGGGTGCAGTGAACAAAATCATTTTTGGGGTGCAGTGAACACAATCTTTTTGGGGTGCAGTGAACACAATCTTTGTGGGGTGCAGTGAACACAATCTTTTTGGGGTGGAGTGAACAACATCCTTTTTGGGGTGCAGTGAACAACATCCTTTTTGGGGTGCAGTGAACACAATCTTTTTGGGGTGCAGTGAACACAATCTTTGTGGGGTACAGTGAACAGAATCTTTGTGGGGTGCAGTGAACACAATCTTTGGGGGGTACAGTGAACACAATCTTTTTGGGGTGCAGTGAACACAATCTTTGTGGGGTGCAGTGAACACAATATTTTTGGGGTGGAGTGAACAAAATCATTTTTGGGGTGCAATGAACAACATCCTTTTTGGGGTGCAGTGATCAAAATCCTTTTTGGGGTGCAGTGAACACAATCTTTTTGGGGTGCAGTGAACAAAATCCTTTGTGGGGTGCAGTGAACAGAATCTTTGTGGGGTGCAGTGAACACAATCTTTGGGGGGGTACAGTGAACACAATCTTTTTGGGGTGCAGTGAACACAATCTTTGTGGGGTACAGTGAACAGAATCTTTGTGGGGTGCAGTGAACACAATCTTTGGGGGGTACAGTGAACACAATCTTTTTGGGGTGCAGTGAACACAATCTTTGGGGGGTACAGTGAACACAATCTTTTTGGGGTGCAGTGAACACAATCTTTGTGGGGTGCAGTGAACACAATCTTTGGGGGGGTACAGTGAACACAATCTTTTTGGGGTGCAGTGAACAACATCCTTTTAGGGTGCAGTGAACACAATCTTTGTGGGGTGCAGTGAACAACATCCTTTTAGGGTGCAGTGAACACAATCTTTGTGGGGTACAGTGAACAGAATCTTTGTGGGGTGCAGTGAACACAATCTTTGGGGGGTACAGTGAACACAATCTTTGTGAGGTGCAGTGAACACAATCTTTGTGGGGTGCAGTGAACACAATCATTGTGGGGTGCAGTGAACTCAATCTTTGTGGGGTACAGTGAACACAATCTCATACTTCTGAAGATTTGAGGGTGCTGCCTGTTCCATACTCCCCCTACTCCTCATCTAGCCTTTTAGGGGTACAAACAATAGTAATTGGGGCCTAGTGTGGTTGTGTACGTGTGATATACATACACTTTTTTTGGATCATATTTTCTATTCCGCTATTTAATCAAAAACCTTTGGGGATCAGTTAAATTGGGGGATAGTCTGTGTTGGTACGTGTGAGAGAGATCCACCTTTCCAAGTTGTTGGGGTTCATCTCATACTTCTGAAGGTTTGAGGGTGCTGCCTGTTCCATACCCCCCCTACTCCTCATCTAGCCTTTTAGGGGTACAAACAATAGTAATTGGGGCCTAGTGTGGTTGTGTACGTGTGATATACATACACTTTTTTTGGATCATATTTTCTATTCCGCTATTTAATCAAAAACCTTTGGGGATCAGTTAAATTGGGGGATAGTCTGTGTTGGTACGTGTGAGAGAGATCCACCTTTCCAAGTTGTTGGGGTTCATCTCATACTTCTGAAGGTTTGAGGGTGCTGCCTGTTCCATACCCCCCCTACTCCTCATCTAGCCTTTTAGGGGTACAAACAATAGTAATTGGGGCCTAGTGTGGTTGTGTACGTGTGATATACATACACTTTTTTTGGATCATATTTTCTATTCCGCTATTTAATCAAAAACCTTTGGGGATCAGTTAAATTGGGGGATAGTCTGTGTTGGTACGTGTGAGAGAGATCCACCTTTCCAAGTTGTTGGGGTTCATCTCATACTTCTGAAGGTTTGAGGGTGCTGCCTGTTCCATACTCCCCCTACTCCTCATCTAGCCTTTTAGGGGTACAAACAATAGTAATTGGGGCCCAGTGTGGTTGTGTACGTGTGATATACATACACTTTTTTTGGATCATATTTTCTATTCCGCTATTTAATCAAAAACCTTTGGGGATCAGTTAAATTGGGGGATAGTCTGTGTTGGTACGTGTGAGAGAGATCCACCTTTCCAAGTTGTTGGGGTTCATCTCATACTTCTGAAGGTTTGAGGGTGCTGCCTGTTCCATACTCCCCCTACTCCTCATCTAGCCTTTTAGGGGTACAAACAATAGTAATTGGGGCCCAGTGTGGTTGTGTACGTGTGATATACATACACTTTTTTTGGATCATATTTTCTATTCCGCTATTTAATCAAAAACCTTTGGGGATCAGTTAAATTGGGGGATAGTCTGTGTTGGTACGTGTGAGAGAGATCCACCTTTCCAAGTTGTTGGGGTTCATCTCATACTTCTGAAGGTTTGAGGGTGCTGCCTGTTCCATACCCCCCCTACTCCTCATCTAGCCTTTTAGGGGTACAAACAATAGTAATTGGGGCCTAGTGTGGTTGTGTACGTGTGATATACATACACTTTTTTTGGATCATATTTTCTATTCCGCTATTTAATCAAAAACCTTTGGGGATCAGTTAAATTGGGGGATAGTCTGTGTTGGTACGTGTGAGAGAGATCCACCTTTCCAAGTTGTTGGGGTTCATCTCATACTTCTGAAGGTTTGAGGGTGCTGCCTGTTCCATACTCCCCCTACTCCTCATCTAGCCTTTTAGGGGTACAAACAATAGTAATTGGGGCCCAGTGTGGTTGTGTACGTGTGATATACATACACTTTTTTTGGATCATATTTTCTATTCCGCTATTTAATCAAAAACCTTTGGGGATCAGTTAAATTGGGGGATAGTCTGTGTTGGTACGTGTGAGAGAGATCCACCTTTCCAAGTTGTTGGGGTTCATCTCATACTTCTGAAGGTTTGAGGGTGCTGCCTGTTCCATACTCCCCCTACTCCTCATCTAGCCTTTTAGGGGTACAAACAATAGTAATTGGGGCCCAGTGTGGTTGTGTACGTGTGATATACATACACTTTTTTTGGATCATATTTTCTATTCCGCTATTTAATCAAAAACCTTTGGGGATCAGTTAAATTGGGGGATAGTCTGTGTTGGTACGTGTGAGAGAGATCCACCTTTCCAAGTTGTTGGGGTTCATCTCATACTTCTGAAGGTTTGAGGGTGCTGCCTGTTCCATACCCCCCCTACTCCTCATCTAGCCTTTTAGGGGTACAAACAATAGTAATTGGGGCCTAGTGTGGTTGTGTACGTGTGATATACATACACTTTTTTTGGATCATATTTTCTATTCCGCTATTTAATCAAAAACCTTTGGGGATCAGTTAAATTGGGGGATAGTCTGTGTTGGTACGTGTGAGAGAGATCCACCTTTCCAAGTTGTTGGGGTTCATCTCATACTTCTGAAGGTTTGAGGGTGCTGCCTGTTCCATACCCCCCCTACTCCTCATCTAGCCTTTTAGGGGTACAAACAATAGTAATTGGGGCCTAGTGTGGTTGTGTACGTGTGATATACATACACTTTTTTTGGATCATATTTTCTATTCCGCTATTTAATCAAAAACCTTTGGGGATCAGTTAAATTGGGGGATAGTCTGTGTTGGTACGTGTGAGAGAGATCCACCTTTCCAAGTTTTTGGGGTTCATCTCATACTTCTGAAGATTTGAGGGTGCTGCCTGTTCCATACCCCCCCTACTCCTCATCTAGCCTTTTAGGGGTACAAACAATAGTAATTGGGGCCTAGTGTGGTTGTGTACGTGTGATATACATACACTTTTTTTGGATCATATTTTCTATTCCGCTATTTAATCAAAAACCTTTGGGGATCAGTTAAATTGGGGGATAGTCTGTGTTGGTACGTGTGAGAGAGATCCACCTTTCCAAGTTGTTGGGGTTCATCTCATACTTCTGAAGGTTTGAGGGTGCTGCCTGTTCCATACCCCCCCTACTCCTCATCTAGCCTTTTAGGGGTACAAACAATAGTAATTGGGGCCTAGTGTGGTTGTGTACGTGTGATATACATACACTTTTTTTGGATCATATTTTCTATTCCGCTATTTAATCAAAAACCTTTGGGGATCAGTTAAATTGGGGGATAGTCTGTGTTGGTACGTGTGAGAGAGATCCACCTTTCCAAGTTGTTGGGGTTCATCTCATACTTCTGAAGGTTTGAGGGTGCTGCCTGTTCCATACTCCCCCTACTCCTCATCTAGCCTTTTAGGGGTACAAACAATAGTAATTGGGGCCTAGTGTGGTTGTGTACGTGTGATATACATACACTTTTTTTGGATCATATTTTCTATTCCGCTATTTAATCAAAAACCTTTGGGGATCAGTTAAATTGGGGGATAGTCTGTGTTGGTACGTGTGAGAGAGATCCACCTTTCCAAGTTGTTGGGGTTCATCTCATACTTCTGAAGGTTTGAGGGTGCTGCCTGTTCCATACCCCCCCTACTCCTCATCTAGCCTTTTAGGGGTACAAACAATAGTAATTGGGGCCTAGTGTGGTTGTGTACGTTTGATATACATACACTTTTTTTGGATCATATTTTCTATTCCGCTATTTAATCAAAAACCTTTGGGGATCAGTTAAATTGGGGGATAGTCTGTGTTGGTACGTGTGAGAGAGATCCACCTTTCCAAGTTGTTGGGGTTCATCTCATACTTCTGAAGGTTTGAGGGTGCTGCCTGTTCCATACCCCCCCTACTCCTCATCTAGCCTTTTAGGGGTACAAACAATAGTAATTGGGGCCTAGTGTGGTTGTGTACGTGTGATATACATACACTTTTTTTGGATCATATTTTCTATTCCGCTATTTAATCAAAAACCTTTGGGGATCAGTTAAATTGGGGGATAGTCTGTGTTGGTACGTGTGAGAGAGATCCACCTTTCCAAGTTGTTGGGGTTCATCTCATACTTCTGAAGGTTTGAGGGTGCTGCCTGTTCCATACTCCCCCTACTCCTCATCTAGCCTTTTAGGGGTACAAACAATAGTAATTGGGGCCCAGTGTGGTTGTGTACGTGTGATATACATACACTTTTTTTGGATCATATTTTCTATTCCGCTATTTAATTTAACTGGGCCTCCATGCGAGACCTGTGTGCCTTGTTGCGCTGTTTTGAGTACTCCACCAACATGGCCAGTGGCAATGACGCCGTTCTCAGCTTAACTATCCCACTTCTATGCCTCCTTGAAAAAACAATTCGGGCGATGATGGAAGAGGATGTGGCACAGGATGAGGAGGAGGAGGAGGATGAAGAGGTAACATTTCCAAGGCTTTCAGGGCAGTCATTCGCAAGGGGCTCCGAGGGTGGGTTCCTGCACACGCAAACGCCAGGGACGCAATTGTCCAGCAGGGGCACAGTTCTGGAGGATGAGGAGGATGAGGAGGAGGAGGAGCTGGAGGAGGAGATGGAACCATGTTCACAGCAGGGTGGCACCCAGGCCAGCTCATGGCCATCACTGGTGCGTGGCTGGGGGGATACAGAGGACACGGACGATACACCTCCCACAGAGGACAGCCTTTCGTTGCCTCTGGGCAGCCTGGCACACATGAGCGATTACATGCTGCAGTGTCTCCACAACGACCGCCGAGTTGCCCACATTCTAACTTGTGCTGATTACTGGGTGGCCACGCTGCTGGATCCCCGTTACAAGGACAACGTACTGTCCTTAATTCACTCACTGGAGCGCGATCGCAAGATGCGCGAGTACAAGCGCACGCTGGTAGACGCCATGCTGCTGGCATTCCCATCTGACAGCGGGGCCACAGTGGAAGCACAAGGCAGAGGAGGAGGAGGAGGAGGTCGCCAACGCAACCAGGGCACCGCCAGCACCTCAGAAGGCAGGGTTAGCATGGCCGAAATGTGGAAAAGCTTTGTCAGCACGCCACAACAAACAGCAGCACCAGCAGCTCAGATGGAACGTCTTAGCAGGAGGCAGCATTTTACCAACATGGTGGAGCAGTATGTGTGCACACGCCTACATGTAGTGAATGACGGGTCTGCCCCCTTCAACTTCTGGGTCTCCAAATTGGGCACATGGCCTGAGCTTGCCCTTTACGCCTTGGAGGTGCTGGCGTGCCCTGCAGCCAGTGTATTATCTGAACGGGTATTTAGCACGGCTGGGGGCGTTATAACAGACAAGCGCAGCCGCCTGTCCAGAGACAATGTGGACAAGCTCACGTTCATTAAAATGAACCAGGCATGGATCCCACGGGACTTTTCCGTACCTTATGCAGAATAGCAATGGATACCGACCTTACCCACCCATTGTTCCATTTTTGCTCTTTCTCACTCTTTTGGGGTGTACCCTCATTTAAAATTTTTGAAAAGAAGCAGTGTTGGCTACCTCGTCCTCCTCCTCAGGGCCAGATTAATGTAGGGGCTATTGGAGCTGCAGCTCCAGGCCCCTACCTTTTATATAGGCCCCGGGTTGGCCATATTCACTGTTACCGCTCTTCTGTCACTTGTAAACACAGAAGTCTGGCTTCTATGCTCGCTTCCCCAGGCAGCACCCTCAGAACCTCCCCACACAGCGTGAAGGCCGGACAAGGAGGGACAGTTGGCGATGCATGGATGTGTTTATGGGCTTCAGAGACAGCATCCCATGTTGAATTAGGCATGCATGGCTGCACCCTTCCTCCTCTGGGTGCATGGCAAGGCACGGCCCTTAAGGCCCTTCAAAATCCTCAGCACCAAGCCCATGATGCTGTTAATCCGGCCCTGGTCCTCCTCCACCGCCGCTTCCACCTACACCGCCCATAGGTGTGCGCAGCCTATTGCATTAAGGTGTGCACCCCAAAGTTGAAATACACATGCATGTGTTTGCCAGCAGGGAGAGTAATGTATCGGGGCCATGTACCTGTAGGCAAGGAGAAATAGAGCAGAGCAGGTCCCAGGGAGATCTTTCCCATCTCCTCACTGGCAATGCTATGTGCCCTAGGTGATTAGGGTGTGCCCAGGCACACCCAGCACACCCTGTGCGCACGCCTATGTCACCGCCACATCCACCACCACCTCAACCTCCCTCCTACTCCATATGGGCCTCGTCCTTCAGAGATGAAGAAGAACATTGTTTTATTTTTCTGTTTTTTTTTGTTGTTTTAAGTTATTTCCCTATCCACATTTGTTTGCAGAGCACTTGCCATGCTCTTAATTACGTTTTGCTGCCATTTGCAGCACTCTAGCCCTTTCCTTTGGTGTTTTAGAGCCATTTTAGTGCCTTAAAGTTCGGGTCCCCATTGACTTCAATGGGGTTCGGTGTCCGGGAAAAGTTCGGTAAAAGTCCGGGACACGGACCCGGACTTTTTTTTAAAGTTCGGCCGAACCCGTCGAACACGGACATCTAGGTGTCCGCTCAACCCTACTCACGTTTGATGTGGATAAGTGGCTTGTTGTTAAAGTTGATTCTGGAAGGATGTTTATCATTATTATCTCTTGCTGATTACTTGACACAGTAAAAGACAGTTTTAAAGCAGGTCTTCACCTAAAAAGGGAAGTTCTATGTTATGTCCTACTCCACCCCCTCCCCCTCCTCCTTTATTGGAACTTTTTTTGGGAAGAGCGGGTACCTATTTTCGCCAGGTACCTGCTTCCAGTTTCACAGGTTCCAAGGAGGCTGCAGGTCCATTCGCAAAGTGTATGCACAGTGGGGAGCGGGATGTAAAGCCCCAAGAAGTCACAGCCAGCTTCCCACATTAAACATGCCAGTGCCAGGGACCTAAAGACCCTCGATGAACTGGCACAGGTGAGGACAAAGCTGGATCCCTAGACAGGTCCTTTCATAAAAGTCAGCAGCTACATGTAAGCAGAGGGTAGGTAGGTGGTTGTCATGTCCTCCATGTTGCCCTCCTCATTGGGCACCAAGTGTGGGTCACTCGAGGCCTACCCTAGGGTGGTTTCTTCTGGGCTAGGCATTTTGAACAGGGCCACTGCCTTGCACATAGGGTACCTTTACTTGCACAGATGACTGAACTTTAATAAGCTCTCACAATGTAATATACTCCACCACGATCACAAATGCATTTAGGAGGGACACACAGAGCCAATGCCACCTTTTCAGCCCCCTAGGTCCTAGCCCTGACACAAAGAGTTCACTCGCTTGCTTCTTCTTCTTCCATACCTGTGCACAGGCTGGGGACCTCTGCAGTGCTGATCTTCTCCCGTTGTTATGGGAGAAGGACCTGCTCACCAAGGGAGCGCTGACAACAACTCCTCCTGCAAAAAGCTGTCCCACCTATCGCATGTACATGCATAGGGCTACTAAAGAAACCTTTGTTACCCTTGGTAAGCACTTGTGTCCTCACACTGTATTAACTCTTACACTGCTATCTTAATACCCCAATATGTTTAACTGACTCAAGCTAGTCTCTAACTTAGGTTTGTGGCTGTCCCAGCATACCTGCACAGGACAGTTCATGTCCGAGTCCATGATGGTAGTATCCAGGACTGGCATCTTTAGGGTGGACTGCAGGTTCTAGCAATCCCCTAAGGCTGTAGAAAGATTTTGTGCAATTAGACAGCTAACTCGTTTAGATATAACAGCTCTTATGGCAAATGCCAGACTTACTTGATTGAATTTGTGAGCCCCAGCCTGTCTAGGGCAGGTCAGTGTGAAACTACAGTTCTGTTTAGAAGAAAATTTACCCTGAGAGTTTACTATACAGGATGAGGGGGCAGGAGATACCGTCCCTGCCGGGGGAAGATAGTGACTATTGCTAGTGGCTATACCAGCTGCTAGCGATAATCCCATGCAAAACCTGGCAGGCTGGTGGTTAATCGATCGAATAACTTAGTACATTGAGCCTGCCCGTATATGGTTCGGACGGTTCCTGCAAAACCAACCAATATTTAAACTCTCTATGGCCAGGCCTTACTCTGGTAGGGCAAAGAAGAAGGATACCTCCACCATTCACTAGCAGCAAGAATTACCTCTTTTCACTCTATTTGATCTAAGGGAAAGAAAACCCTGTGTAAGGAGTTCTGTAAGCCCAGGCTAGAACCCCCCCAGGGTGTATGTTTGACAGCCTGGCCTGAGGCCTCACAGGAAGTGGGTTGAATGATTCTGGATATTCTTCATTTCAAAAAACTGGCGACATCTTGTGGCAGAATGGATTTTCTGCAGTGAGTTAAAACAAAACATTTTTTTTATTTATAAAAAAATCTGCTTACATTTTTATTAATCCCTTCACTCCAACGGAAAGCAAATATGCGGCTTTGGCTTCAAGGGGCCTAGCTGCAGCTAGAGGAATCACCCCGGTACTGTTGCACCAGTTTTAGTAAACAGTAAAATATTGCAAGGATCGCCATTTTATTCTCTAGGGTCTCTGCTAAAAATATTTATATAATGTTTGGGGGCTCTAAGTATATTCTAGCAAAAAATACTTTTAACTTGTAAACAATATATGTCAGACAAATGTTTAGGCTCCAAGGGGTTAATGTAGTCCCCTCCTAGGTAGTTGCTAGAGTGTATATAGTTTAAAGCCTCATACACACGCGTCGAAAATCGGCAGGGAATTTTCGTCCAACGACCGATCTGCCGATTTTCGGCTTGTTAGTATGATGCTTCCGACAACCGACTCCGACTTTTCGGCCGAAAAAAATCTGGTGTGCAGGCTATAAAATTTTTGTCCGCCGTCAAAACACGGCCGATTTTCGTGCAGTCAGTACAGATTTCAACAGGGAAAAATCTAATGAGCAAGTCTGGTCATGCTCAGAGAAGAAAGAACACAAAGAAAGCAACCCAACACATGACATCACTTCTGAAGTAGAATTTTGTTTGGCGAGAAAATTTGTGTGCAGTCTAGGCACATTCCAACCAACAGACACCACTCTGGACAAAAGACGGACGATCGATCGGCCGATAATCGTTGCGTGTGTACTAGGCTTTAGACTATAGACTGGTTTTTGGAGATAATGAGTGGAAGAGTGTGCACCTGGCTGTGTGAAAATACCCTGTGACTGACTGTGGATCAATCAGTGGGAGGCTCAGGCACCAATATTCAAGCAGCTCCTGTGGGGGTAGTGCTTCATTAAAAAACAACCTTAATTCTGATTTAAGTTGCATTTGTTAAGCTGTTTGTTTCCTATAACATTTAACATCTTAACAACATGATTTGCTCAGCATACTGGTATAGTTTTACCATTCAACACTGATTTGCTTCATTATGAAGCATGCACTTTTTATCATCATATAGCCTACATGACTCCATTCTTGAAAGCACAGCTCAAGTTTTTCTTGAAACAAATGAAAAAAGTCAGATGATGCAGTGATGCTGTTGATATTCTTTAACCCCTTTAGCCCCGCCTCACAGATCTACTGCGGCACTCTGCCGCTTACAGGCAAAGCGACGTAGACCTACGTCGCTCGCCCACGAGACTGTAGGGGGTGAGCGAGCGCCACCGCTGGCACGCTCCCACCCCTGCTCATTCCCTGAGGAGCCAGCACATGTGACCGGTGGCTCCGATGGCCGCCAGTAACTCATGATCTCCCGCAGGAGAGGGAGAAAGACAGACGGCTGATGTAAACACAGCCGTCTGTCATTCTCCCTGAAGTAAGCACAGAGGCTATGCGATCCTGCTATATAGGATCGCATGTCTCTGGGGTTACTTCACTAGCCACGCCCCCTGATAGTTAGAATCACGCCCTTAGGGACACACTTATCCCCTTGATCACCAATAAAGTCAACCCCTTCCCTGCCAGTGTAATTTTTACAGTAACAGTACATATTTATAGCACTGATTACTGTAGTAATGTCACTGGTACCCCCAAAAGTGTCAAAAATGTCAGTCAGGGGTCCGATCTGTCCTCCGCAATGTCACAGTCCCGCAAAAACAATTGCAGATCGCCGCCATTACTAGTTAAAAAAACCAATAAAAATGACATAAATCTTTCCCATAGTTAGTAAACGCAATAACTTTTGCGCAAACCAATAAAAATATGCTTATTGTGATTTTTTTTACCAAAGATATGTAGCAGAAAACAAATTGGCCTAAAATGTTAAAAAAAATTAGATTTTTACATTTTTTTGAGAATTTTATATAAAAAAATGTGAAAAATATTGTTATTTTTTCAAAATTGTTGCTCTATTTTTGTTTATAGCGCAAAAAATAAAAGTTGCACAGGTGATCCAATACCACCAAAAGAAAGCTCTGTTTGTGGGGGAAAAAAAGGACGTCAATTTCATTTGGGTACAGCATTGCACGACCGCGCAATTGTCCGTTAAAATCACGCAGCGCCAAATCGCAAAATAGGGCCTGGTCATTGAGCAGCCAAATCCTCCGGGGCTAAAGTGGTTAAATTTAATTTATGTTGTCTTCCATTCTTTATTTTTACTTTGAAATTAAAGCACTATGAACAAAACTTTTTTATTTTTATTTTGGATAGAGCAAGGGAGGTTTATAACCCCTGTCAAAATGTTTTTCGCCATTTGTGTCCCATTGTAGAGTTTTTCTTCTACTTCCTGGCTATTGTTCCATAGCTAAACAGGAAGTGAGAGGAAATCCCTGCAAATTAAGGGAATTTCAGGCTGGGTTCACACTGGATTGCCGAGCAGCTCACAGCAGGAGGTCTGGTGCGTCCCGTTTACCATTTCAGGTCTGAATTCAGGCCAAACTTTTGTCTGAATTCAGATCTGAAACAGCCCAGAAGGCGCACACGAATTTCTTGCAAACCACTCCGCAGCTGTCCCGGCGGTGTGTAAACCGGCTCCATTAAGAGCCAGTCACATACTCCTGACAAGCAAATTGGATGCAGGGAAGTGTGAACCCAGCCTTAATGATCATGGAAAACAGGAAAAACTGAAAAAGTTAATCTCCTTAAAGAGGAAGTAAACCCTCCTCTACAACTTGTACCTATAGGCAAGCCTATGATAAGGCTTACCTATAGGTACTGTAAATATCTCCTAAACATGTACCGTTTAGGAGATATTTACCTTACATGTCACCAGTGACGTCACTGGCGCATGCGCTCTGAAGGAACGGCCGATCGTGCCGTTCCTTCAGAGCCCCGTGCCGTGACTGTCGGCTCCCGCGCGCGTGCGCGGGAGTGACGTCACCGCGGCTCCGGCCAATCAGATGGCCGGATGCCGCGATCCCAGAAGACGGGCGACTAGACATGTCGCCCGTCATAGAGGTGAGTGAGCGGCACGGCGGGGGCGGGGGAGGTAAGTATTGCATAATGAGCTAATATGCGATGCATACTAGCTCATTATGTCTTTCTTTTGCAGGGTGTAAGAAAAAAAAAAAATTTATACGAGTTTACAACCTCTTTAACGGGAGCCCAGACAGCAAAAAAATAAAAATAAAAAACAGGTGTTCTCATCCCTCTCCACTACACCCAAAACTAAAAGAAAAAAAGTTTTGCCTTTTAGTTATACTTTAAACCCGAAAGCAAACATTTACAGTACGCAGCTTACCAATTATAAGATGAAATGGCTGCATTCATTTTATCTTTTAGGCTTTCTTTCTCCCATTTTCATCTGGTGATTTGTTGCCGGCAAGTCTTATTTTTGGAAAGCACAAGCTCTACAGCAGAATGTATCATTTTACATGGATGAGACCAACCACTTATAAAGCGATAGTTACCCCAAAACTTCATATTCCTGATAGGCGCCTGCTGTACCTGTCAGGGATACCACATGTAGGCATCCAGCGAGGGTGATCAGATCAGTTGGCTGCACTAAGGATTTTGGACCCAGACGGAAAAGGTTAAATATGTTTATTAGGGCAAAAGACACGCTCCAATACCAACACCAGTAAACCATAAACAAGACGGTGAAATATAACGTGAAGGTGCAAAAACCCAAAACTAACCAAACTATATACAAAATGGAAGGAGCAGACAAGGGGAACATGAAGGTAGGTACAGGAAGCAGGGTACAGGACTCAGGATCAGGATACAGGTTTCAAGAACTGATTCAGGCTCAGACAGGGGACACAGATTGCACGTAAAAATGCTGAAAGCCTGAACCTCAGTGAAGGGCAGGCTTATATCCCTCAGCAGTCCACATCAGGTGCATCCTAATAAATGTACAGTCCAGCTGTTAGGAGACAGCCACTGGTGGGCACCGGAACTGCACCCTTCAGTTCCAGGAACAACAGTGCTGCCAGCAGGTGACCCACGTAACGACACCGATCCTGACATTACCATATGCTTGCATTAGAAAGTATCCCATTCTCTTTGTATTGCTTCCTTTATGTGAAATCCCAGGTGTTCCTGCTAGTTCCCTTGCCTTACTATAAAAAAAACTGACCACACTATGCAGGAGAACACACCCTGGTCAGTTCTCTAGCTATGCTGGGAACTCCTTGTACTCTCCCCCAATAAACAGCCTTGCCCTGACACGCACCCACCCCCCCCCCCCCTGCACAGCCGTTCACTGGCAAGGTCATTGTTCCACTGATTCTCCTCCCCAGAGATGTATAGTAACTAAGTAGAACTACTTCACTACTGTACTTAAGTACCGAAAGGCGGTATCTGTACTTTCCTAGAGTAGAATTTTTTTCTCCTACTTCCACTTTTACTTCACTACATTTTTTCAATGATTTCAATACTTCTGCTCCTTTTTTTTCTTTTTGTGCTGCATAGTTACTCGTTACAATTATAAAAATTACCACTGCCAGAACAGTAGATGGCAGGTTTCATGAAGTTCAAAACATGTGTATTATCAGCGCATAGGAAAATAAATGCTACTGTATGTATAAATAAAAGCTACATTTGAAATAATAAAAAACAATATGATGTTCAAACTTTTGACTTCTTTCTTTAACACAGTACTTGTACTTTTACTTTCAGTACTTGAGTAGCATTTTTTTTTCAAAACTACTGGTACTTTTACTTTCAGTACTTGAGTAGCAACATTTTTAAAAAAACTACTTGCAATACTTAAGTACAAAAAATGTTGAATACTTTAGTACTTCTACTCAAGTCACTTTTTGATCGAGCACTTGTACTTTTACTCAAGTATGGGTTTCGAGTACTTTATACAACTCTGCTCCTCCCCTCAGCTCTTATGCAGCTGAGAACAATAGGAATGTGATAATTAAAAAAAAAAAAAAAGGGATAAAAGGTATTTATAATATTTTTTTTTTTTTTATAGCTAAGCAAAAAAATGTTTTCCATTTAATTTCTATTTTAAACCGAATGGCTTGTTTTACGGTAAAGCCCCGTACACACGTACTGATCGTCGGCCGAACGATCGGCCGTCTTTTGTCCAGGGCTGTCGTGTCTGTTGAAAACTGCAAAAGACTGCACACGAATTTTGTCGGCCAACAACAGCCGACTGCAGAAGTGATGTCATGTGATGGTTAACTTTCCTTGTTGACATATGAGGGGCATGAAAGTGTCTTATGGGCCATACACACTATACACACTATACAATTGTCTTTAGATTTTTTTCCTTTAGATCCATATACCGTATATTCCAGCATATAAGACGACTCCCTAATTTTCCATTTAAAATATAGGCTTTGGGCTATACTCGCCGTATAAGACTACCACCCCTTCGGCCATTTTACACCCACTAATCTGTCAGCCCAAAACGAACGTCCCTAATCTGTCAACCCGCTGGATGTGCGGTAATACTGTATGTGCCGTAGCTTTAGCTACATACAGTATACTGCGCTGAGGCAATCACGGCAAGCAATGTATTCTAATACAACGTTTCAAATTTTGGCGTCCACCCTCGTTCCCCTAGGAAAGTATGAGTCTGCTATGGATGATGCTAAAAGGCAAATAGCACTCACATTTGGCAAGAGGTTTGTTTGGCTTGTGTGGGTGGTAAAGAGTTCTGTCTTGCCCAGATGTATGGTCTTCACGTTGGTATAATCAATTCAAAGCCAGCTCGGATTGGCTGAATCAGAAGTTGTAACATCATCAGCCCACCTCTCTGACTCGGCCAATCTGAGCAGGCTTTGTATTCATTAATAGAATACTTTGCTCACTGTGATTGGCTCAGCGCGGTATACTGTATGTAGCCGCAGCTACGGCAAATCCAGCGGGTTGATAGATTAGGGACGTTTGTTTTGGGCCAGATTGGCCTAAACTAACTATGTAAAGTAGTCCTGACAAATCCAGCGGGTTGATCGAATAGGGACGTTTGTTTTGGGCCAGATTGGCCTAAACTAACTATGTAAAGTAGTCCTGACAAATCCAGCGGGTTGATAGAATAGGGACGTTTGTTTTGGGCCAGATTGGCCCATAAGATGACCCCCTGATTTTTGGGAGATGTTTTTAAGGTTAAAAAGTAGTCTTATACGCCAGCATATATGAGGTCAAACCTAAACACTTTCAATTTGTATGCAATCTGGCAGGCCATTGCACTACATAGTTTAAGGTAAAGCCCCGTACACACGTACTGATCGTCGGCCAAACGATCGGCCGTCTTTTGTCCAGGGCTGTCGTGTCTGTTGAAAACTGCAAAAGACTGCACACTAATTTTGTCGGCCAACAACAGCCGACTGCAGAAGTGATGTCATGTGATGGTTAACTTTCCTTGTCTTTTTTCTTTTCTGAGCATGCCCATTCTTGCTAATATGCTGTCTGTCGGCCGAAATCTGTACTGACTGGCGAACAATCGGCCGTTCTGGTGTTGGCCAACAAAAATTTTAATGCCTGCACGACAGATTCTGTTCGGCCGAAAATGCGCTGTCGGCTGTCGAAAGCATCATACCAACAAGCCTACAATCGGCCGATCGGTCGTCGGCCGAATATTTACGGCCGACAATCGGTACGTGTGTACGGGGCTTTAATCTAAAGGAAATCTAACAACAAAAGTTGTATAGTGTGTATCCAGCTTAAAGCCTAGTACACACGCAACGATTATCGGCCGACCGATCGTCCGTCTTTTGTCCAGAGTGGTGTTTTGTTGGTTGGAATGTGCCTAGACTGCACACAAATTTTCTCGCCCGACAAAATTCTACTTCAGAAGTGATGTCATGTGTTGGTTTGCTTTCTTTGTGTTCTTTCATATCTGAGCATGCCTAGTCTTGCTCATTAGATTTTTCCCTGTCAAAATCTGTACTGACTGCACGAAAATCGGCCGTGTTTTGACGGAGGACAAAAATTTTATAGCCTGCACACCAGATTTTTTTCGGCCGAAAAGTCGGAGTTGGTTGTCGGAAGCATCATACTAACAAGCCGAAAATCGGCAGATCGGTCGTCGGACGAAAATTCCCTGCCGATTTTCGACGCGTGTGTACGAGGCTTAAGTCCCGTTTTACAAGGTGTTCATTTACAATCACTTTAACAATGTCAGGAGTGATTAAACTGATCAGCTGATACTTATTAATGCAAAACCTTTATCACAAAGGGAAAAAAGATGGTGTTATAACTTCTTATAAAGTGTGAGATTCAATTTATTAGTGTATCAAACACAAACACTACCCTTTCCCCCCAGACTGACCATACTGTTGTCTGCTCTGCCTCCTGTTCTCATTCTTCCAGAGTTGGGTCTCACTAATCCAGGAGGTGTTTTATTGACCAGATTACCAGGTGAAAACAGATGCAAAAAAGCCAAAGAACAGAGAACTGATGCAGCCACCACATCTAAAGGCCCGTACACACGTACCGATTGTCGACCGATCGGCCGATTTTCGGCTTGTTAGTATGATGCTTCCGACAGCCGACAGCGCATTTTCGGCCAAACAGAATCTGTCGTGCAAGCATTAAAATTTTTGTATGCCGACACCAGAACGGCCGATTGTTCGCCAGTCAGTACAGAATTCGGCCGACAGACAGCAGATTTGCAAGACTGGGCATGCTCAGAGAAGAAAAAAGACAAGGAAAGTTAACCGTCACATGACATCACTTCTGCAGTTGGCTGTTGTTGGCCAAAAAAAATTCATGTGCAGTCTTTTGCAGTTTTCAACAGACACGACAGCCCTGGACAAAAGACGGCCGATCGTTCGGCCGACGATCGGTACGTGTGTACGGGGCTTAATGATAGGTAAGCTGCAATATAAGACATTTTGTTTTTTTTGTTTAATACCGCTTTAAGTTTATAACAATGTTACTAATAATCAACAGTAATAGTTCTAGCAGAATACATAGTCAAAGCAGAGAACTGCAATCATCCACGGTTAGGTTGTTCCTGGGTAGAGTTAATCTCTGCTCTCTGTCTGGCCGAGATATCGAGTGGATGGTGAGATAACAGCCTTTCGTTCCATATCATATCAGCGCAGGAACGCTTCTATTATGCCCTTCTTGACTTATTTATAATAACCATCCAACACTATGCCTAGGGAAATATCATTGCTTCCCATGTTTCCATTAGTTGCGCACCATACACACTGCACATTGGAAAGTACGTGAAATCTCTGTGTGGTCACAAAGGTCCGGGTCTTCTTTTATGTGAAAAATAGCCATGCACAGCTATGACAGAGGGAAACTTTATCACATTTTTCTTTTTTTTCACTAGAATAGAAAATTCACTGTATGCATGTTTTTTTTTTTTATTGACTGAAATGCTTATGGCATTCTTTAGGTCTCAGACTCTATGTGTCTCTGTACTAGCATCTATCAGCAGGGTAAGAAGCTGTGTCACTGAGCTTTATTTTATTTATAGGCATGTTTTACTGTGTTAACTAAGTGGCTATTAATAAAAAAATAAAATGATTTAATAATACCGTACAAACAAGCAGGTGATGAGATTGCATGGTTTACTGCTTTGCTTCTATAGTATCCCGAGTCACAACTAATAGCGGAGATACACATAAATCTCAAAGGACCTATGATATGATGACAGTACAGTCTGGTTATTTCATCCTATGGGCTCCAATGCAAACTGTAAACACAGCAGAACCTCAAGCTGCACTCTAAGCAGATAAAAATAATGAAGTTATGAATTCCTTTTAACTAATATAATTAGGAGTCCATCCAACCCTTCTTCTTTTCTTTTTTTTTTTTTAGCCTAGATTAAAGTTGGAAATAATTAAAATCCATATAAGGCTTTAGTGCTATCCATGGCAGAGTTTATCTTTTACTTTCTGTCTCAATTACAATATTTTCTCTAGATAAAAAAAGATAAAAAGGGGCTTAGTTGAGAAACAGCTAAGCCCAAGGAGGTGTGAAACGCGTTGACATTCAAGCAGACGCATTCTCTAACATTGAAGCTATGTTTTTACAGTTTATTCATGTGTGAACACATGTTCAGTATCTAGTGATATATGATATTATGTATAAGCCTCACCCTCCTATTGGGTTGGGTTTCATTTTGAGTTTTTTTATTTTTTTTGTTTTTAATGAAATTTAACCAGTTGCCGACCGCCGCACGACTATATACAGCGGCGGTCAGCCCCGGCCAGGCAAAATGACGTATATATACACGTCACTAGCCTGTCACTTCCTTGTGAGCCAATAGCGGGCGGAGGCTCTTTCCCTGGGAAGTCGCGATCGTCCTCCGTGAAGGGAGAAAGGCAGGCAGCTGATGTAAACAAGCCGCCTGTCATTCTCCCCTGTGTAGGAATGGTGATCATACGGTTCTACTATGTAGGACCGTTGCTCACTGTTCCTACACTAGTAGCCATGTCTAATCACAGTAAAAAGCACGCCCCTAGGGACACACTTAACCCCTCCTTCCCCAATAAAGTTAACCCCTTCCCTGCCAGTGTCATTTTGCAGTAACAGTGCATATGTATAGCACTGATTACTGCAGTAATGTCACTGGTAACCCCAAAAGTATCAAAAATGTCAGTCAAGGGTCCGATCAGTCCACCGCAATGTCGCAGTACCGCAAAGAAAATCGCAAATCACCGCCATTATGCGTTAAAAAAAAATGACAGAAATCTTTCCCTTAGTTAGTAAACGCAATAACTTTTGCGCAAACCAATCAAAATACGCTTTTTGTGAGTTTTTTTCACCAAACATATGTAGCAGAAAACAAATTGGCCAAAAATGTTAAAAAATTTAGATTTTTACATTTTTTTGGGGGGAATTTCATATAAAAAAAATGTGAAAAATATTGTTATTTTTGCAAAATTTACGCTCTTTTTGTTTACAGCGCAAAAAGTAAAAATTGCACAGGTGATCAAATACCACCAAAAGAAAGCTCTGTTTGTGGGAAAAAAAGGACATTTAGGTACAGCGTCGCACGACCGCGCAATTGTCCGTTAAAGTCACGCAGTGCCGAATCGCAAAAAAAGCCCTGGTCAGGGAGGGGGTAAAATCTTTTGGGGCTTAAGTGGTTAATAAATGTGAATTTCATACAAATTTCTGACATCTAAGTCTATCCTTCATGTGCCCTTAAAGTCCACCTCCTTGGGCTCAGCTGTTTCTTAACTGAGCCCTTTTTTTCTTTTTTTTGACTATTTCTGGGATGATGGCACACTCATGTTAGCTCATCTTTTTTTTATTTTCTCTAGACAGGTAGTGAGGGAAAACCTAATACAGGGTAACAAATAGTAATAAAAAGCCGTCTCATGTTCTAGACTTCCCCTACAAAAATTATCTTTAACGCAGCCCCAGATAGCACTAAAAACAGGGGTTCTAATCCTTCTCTGTGCAATACAAAATGTAAAAAAAAAGTTTTGGATGGTATATGAGCTGTCGTTCCTTACACAACAGCACTAAAATATATGGACAGAGAATAACTACACTGGAGTTGTGGAGAACAACAGATGGCCATATGAGGAACACAAAATACAATGTTGGGGTTATAAAAGTGTATAATTTTATTTAGGTAGTATTAATCACTTGCCGACTGCCTAACGCCGATCTACGTCAGCAGTCAGCCCCTCACAGGCAAAGTGACGTAGGGCTACGTCACTAGCTTGTGAGGGTCTAGGGAGCGAGCGCGCGCCCCCGGAGGCGCGCTCCCGCTCCCGCGTGGTCACGGACCCCCCCGCGCGTGTGAGCTGCCTGTCATTCTCCCCTGTGTATGAAGGATGATCATACGGTTCTACTGTGTAGAACCGTTGATCACTGTTCATACATCTGAAGCCACAGCCAATCACAGTAGAAAGCACGCCCCTAGGGACACACATAGCCCCTCCCTTTCAAAAAAAGTTAACCCCTTCACTGCCAGTGTATTTTTACAGTAACAGTGCATATGTATAGCACTGATTACTGTAGAAATGTCACTGGTAACCCCAAAAGTGTCAAAAATGTCAGTCAAGGGTCCGATCTGTCCATCGCAATGTCGCAGTACCGCAAAAAAAATCGCAGATCGCCGCCATTACGCGTTAAAAAAAAACAACAAAAATGACAAAAATCTTTCCCTTTGTTAGTAAACGTGATAACTTTTGCGCAAACCAATCAAAATACGCTTTTTGCGATTTTTTTTACCAAACATAGGTAGCATAAAACAAATTGGCCGAAAATGTTAAAAAATTTAGATTTTTACATTTTTTTGGGGGGGAATTTCATATAAAAAAATGTGAAAAATATTGCTATTTTTGCAAAATTTACGCTCTTTTTTTGTTTATAGCGCGTGATCAAAAAATCGCACAGGTGATCAAATACCACCAAAAGAAAGCTCTGTTTGTGGGAAAAAAAGGATGCCAAATTTGTTTAGATACAGTGTCGCACGACCGCGCAATTGTCCGTTAAAGTCACGCAGTGCCGAATCGCAAAATACCCCCTGGTCAGGAAGGGGGTAAAATCTTCCGGGGCTTAAGTGGTTAAAACAGATCATATAGAACCACTTCTAATATAAACAGAGAGGTCAATGAATCGACTAGCTTGGTGTGTGCTTGGTGGTCACTTCTTCCAGTGACCCTGCAATTATGGCAACCTAAATACTCAACAAAAGTCAACTGACAAAAGGACAAAGGAAAGGAAGACAAAAGCAATAACATTTAACACATGACATGTATGGCAAACAATCGTCCAGATGCCAGATAGTCCATGCACTGATGGTTAAACCATGGCAACAGGCCATATTGAAAACTAAAAATAGAAGTATATATTGGTTTATCCGCCAGTGCAGAGGTCCCTGGATGCTCAAGCTACTGTGAAGTTATTCTTTGTTCATATGCTGTTTAGGGGCTAGAGAGACACCATCCTAATTGATGAACAGTGTTAGTCCTGGGTATTATTTAAGACTGGCTGTATAGCCATGTGCCTTCCTTCCTAATGCCTCGTACACACGCATCGATTATTGGCCGGGAATTTTCGGCCAACGTCCGATGCTTTCGACAACCGACTCCGACTTTTCGGCCGAAAAAAATCTGGTGTGCAGGCTATAAAATTTTTGTTGGCCGTCAACACAACGGCTGATTTTCCGTCAGTCAGTACAGATTTCAGCAGACAAAAATCAGTTGAGCAAGACTGGGCATGCTCAGAGAAGAAAAAACACACGGTAAGTAAACCAGCACATGACATCACTTCTGAAGTAGATTTTTGTTGGCCGAGAAAATTCGTGTGCAGTCTAGGCACATTCCAACCAATAAAACACAACTCTGGACAAAAGTCGGACGATCGGTCGGCCGATAATCGTTGCGTGTGTACGAGCCATTAGTCTTGTCAACAGCACACACAATAAGAAAATTGGAAGTAAAATTTTGTACGGCAAATGATCGGCCAATAAGCTAATCATTAGTATAATGCTTTCAACAGACGATTCCAACTTTTCGGACGACCAAAACTGAAGGTGCAGGCTATAAAAAATTTTATCGTATGTGAACACAATGTCCATTTTTCATTTAATTTGTACAGTTTTCATCCGAAAAAAAAATCGTAAGCGCAAGATTACCCATGCTCGGAAATGAAAAAAAAAAAAAATACATTACAAAACAATTCAACACATTGAATCACTTCTGAAGTTGTATTCTGTCGTATGAGATATGAGACTAGCATGCAAGAAAAAATGGAAAATTATCATGATCATGTATACGAGGCTTTAGGCTGGATACACACTATACAATTTTTTTCTCTTAGATTTACCAAAACCATATAATATGAGGTCAAACCTAAACACTTTTAATTTGTATGCAGTCAGGTAGGCCTTTTTACTACATAGTTGAATGTAAAGCCCTGTACACACGGACCGAATGTCGGCCGAATGATCGGCCGTCTTTTGTCCGGTGCTGTCCTGTCGGCTGAAAAGTGCTAAAGACTGCACGCGAATTTTGTCGGCCAACAACAGCCGACTGCAGAAGTGATGTCATGTGATGGTTAACTTTCCGTGTGTTTTTTCTTCTCTGAGCATGCCCAGTCTTGCAAATCTGCTGTCTGTCGGCCGAAATCTGTACTGACTGGCGAACAATCGGCCGTTCTGGTGACAGCCAACAAATATTTTAAAGTCTGCATGACAGATTCTGTTCGGCCGAAAATGCGCTGTTGGCTGTCGGAAGCATCATACTAACAAGCCTACAATCGGCCAATTGGTCGGCGGCCTAATATTTACGGCCGACAATCGGTACGTGTGTACGGGGCTTTAATCTAAAGGAAATCAAACAACAAAAGTTGTATAGTGTGTGTGTATAGCTTTAAGATTTGGAGAGAGTAGGGTGGACTAGGAGTTCACAGGTGCTATTAGGGAACATTCTGGCAGGAGAATAAAGCAGAGTAAGCAGGGATGATTATTTTTTTAGCCAGTCTGCCGGTGGAGTGAGTTGGGTAGGTGTAGTGTGGTTTGGTATGCAGTAAACACCCAGAGTCCTGATTTGCAAGGCGCAATGGAGTTTATTTACTAAAGGCAAATCCATTGTGCACTACAAGTGCACTTGGAAGTGCAGTCACTGTAGACCTAAGGAGAAGATCTGAAATGAGTGGAAGCTCTGCTGATTTCTATCATCCAATTATATGCATGCAAAAATGCTGTTTTTATTTTCCTTGCATGTCCCCCTCAGATCTACAATTACTGCACTTCCAAGTGCAGAGTGGAGGATTTGCCTTTAGTAAATAAACCCAAATGTATTTAAACAGTAGGTTAACAGCACAAACAGGCCTGGCAGGGAGGCTCACCCATTCAGTGCCACTTACAACTGTGCAGCGGAGAGACAGGGTCTGCCACAAGGGGCAAAGTGCAGCATGGCCAGTCCTACCCAAAAAGGAAGCTTCCTGAGATGGTAGACGTAGTCCCTCCTCTTTCCCTACTCCACAGGAACCTCTCCCTATCACTGGTACTGTCCCGAACAGTTGCAGAATCTGTTCCTACCCTGTCCACTTTCATAGTCCACTCCAAACCCAGGGGTTAGAGTTTTAAATGGACTCTGCTTGACCCAAAATGAATACCAGGGTTGCATGTGCAGGGGAGAGGCTGTGTCTGCCACAAGGAGCATAATGTGGCATGGCAGGTCCCACCCAAAAAGGTATCTTCCTGAGAAGGTAGACGTAGTCCCTGCTCTTCCCCTACTCCACTGGAAACTCTCCCTATCACTGGTACTGTCCCTGACAGATGGGAATCTATCGGAGTGGACAGGGTAGGGACAGAGTGCTTAAAACCCAGGGGTTAGAGTTTTAAATAGACTCTGATTGACCCAAGATGGCCACCAGGTTCACATGGGGCCTGTGCATCCAACCAGATCACTGCCCTGGATGACCAAGAAAATCATAGAGAAACGTTGCTTCTCTCAACCTACTCTCCCATCTGCATTGCTGCTGCTGTTGAGCGCCACCTGCAGTGGAGAATACAGACTGCACCTGCCTACAAGAAGATACTCTACAATTCCTACCTTCAACAGAAAATGTAGTTTCACTCTGCTATGGCACATTTTGACAAAGGTGTATGCATCACAAAATTGGTTGGACAGAATGATACATGTATTGGCAGATAAGGCAGTTCACCTGTGTATTTATCTATGTGCCTGGAATTCAAATTGAATAAGAACTATAAATGCTCCACACAAAATACCAATCTTGCAAGCATGAACATGAACTGATAAAAACAGAATGACAATGCTACTAGAGCTGTGTCAAGGATAATAAAGGCAAACGGATGCTGTCACCAGACACAACCTTTCCTTTTAAACACATTTTGGGTAGTACTTTATCATATCCTCTAACATCTTTGCCACTCTGTTTTTAAAAACAATTAATTTCATTTTTTTTTTTCTAAGCTATTAAAATTTTGATCTAACCCTTCAGATAGTGTCATACCTCTTGAAAGAGATATGATCTGTGCTGTCCCCATCTGCTTTCCCTTCTCACTGCAGTACTGAGCACCTTGCTCAATCCCCCCTCTTTTATTGCAGCGCTGTCTGTGCACACATGATTGAACTGATGAACAAATGCAAAGGTGAACATTAATTCTCATAGATCCAGAGCTGTTAAAATCCCAGCCCTTACTACTGCTGCCTCTCTCTACCTTCAGCTGTAAAATCCACAGTGTGTGTTTGGAGCATAGCTGACAGCGAGAGAAAGACAGCATTAGTAAGTGCTGGGATTATGACAACTCTAGCCTAGATGAATGGGATGTAATGCTCTGATTAGTATTCATCAGCTCAATCATGTTTGCATTGATACATTGTGATAGGAGTCAGGAGATGGAGCAGGGAACTCAAACAGTGAGAGGCAGACGAGAATAATGGACCCAGCAGAGAAAAAGCATTTGACACTCCTAGAAGTGTCTGATCCTTAAAAAATGTAATGGGTTAAGATTAGGTATAGTCTTTCTTACATAGTTTTTCATGAAATTAAATGTGTTTTTTCGGTCTGTGTCATGTTAAAAAAAATGCATGTTCCAAAAAACTTCTAAGATAAGTTGGTCCCCTAAGCATTTAAAAACCTGTTTTATGTGTATATAACTGATTTGTTAAAATCCAAAGTTCTATAGTCTAGTGAAGTCCTCAGTTAACTAATGTAGCCCCTTACTGAGTTGCACTGTTAAGCTTGGCACTCTGTCATATTCAAGTCCCACGTCCTTGTCACAGAACAACAGGTAGAACATGTAGAGAGAGAGATGAAAAGGTCCTTCAGCACAGATTTTGAATCTGTCAGATATTTGTCAAAAACTATTCCAAATCTACAATAATTGAGAAGGAGTGGCTGCATCTTGATCAACTGTAATTATGCCATAATGTCATCCTGCAAGGAAGCCAAAATGACAGACCAAGATAGAAGGTATAAACTCCGCGCTAACGGTCTATTTGGATGTAGAGATAAAAATATGTGCAAAGGTATAAGTGAATACTTATAATACTTTTTAATTTATTTATATTTGGTATTTATAATTTTATTTATAATTTATTATATTTATATATATATATATATATATATATATATATATATATATATATATATATATATATATATTATATATATTATTATATTTTATATATATATATTTATATATATTTATTTATATTTATATTTAAGTATTTATAATTTAATACAAAAAGTCCTGAAGCTATTGTCTGTTGCTCCCGCTGCTGAATGAATTTTAACCGTTAGATTTCCTCTTTATATAGGGGAGTCCAAACGGCTCATGGTGAAAATTCTGTCACTTTTGGACCAATCAACAACAGGTAATAAAAAGTAACCAGTAATATTACATTGTCCTTGTCCAATCAATAAAAGAGTTAAATGACCAATCATATATTCTATCTTATCAATCAATAGACTGTCTTTAATAACATATAATTAATTTTTTTTTTTTTTTTTTTATACCAACTGTCATGCTACGTCCCCACAAATGAATGACAGGTACATTTTATGACCCGTCCTTCATCTTTTATATAGGCTGCAGCCTCCCTGAATATTAGTCCAAGGACTAAAAATGAAATAAATAGGAAGGTAGGGTAGTGGCGCTGCCTAAAATGGAAATGTTAGAAAATATAATATATTTTTATATCATATATATATATATATATATATATATATATCACATATATTTATATTGTCTAACATTTCCATTTTAGGCAGCGCCACTACCCTACCTTCCTATTTATAAAATGACAGACCAAGACTCCACTAGGTGCAGTATTAATGGGAAAAGTCTACAATTTTCTTGAAGACATCCTTGGTGGTCCTGTCTGGGTTGTCTTTGACAGATACATTGTGATAGTCTGTGTTCATAGGATGTGTTTGATATGTAAGAATAAAGTCCTATCCATTGTTTAGAGATTTTAAAAGACGTGTATGCTGGAAGAATCTCCCAGCACACCAGCCATCACAATCAAGAATAACTTTAAGAAAGCAGACTACAAAGGTTATCTAGAATTTTACAGCTGCCACCACAATTGGCAAGTGAACATTCCTTCAGTCAGTTTAAAAGGCTCAGGAGATACCTCACATGGAGACACCTAGACATGGCCCTCCTTACCTGTTTAAAGGGTCATATGCAAAAATGGAACCAAGTCCAAGCTTACAAAGACCATCCAGATATAATAGCAAGTGTCCCCATCACCCACAAAATTGTGAAAAAACACTGGCATATACATGCCCAGCTTCTACAATCTGATCTTTTTAGAATCTGTACTGGGAAAGGTATCCCAAAGGGGGAAACCCACAGCTGGAACCTGAGGTGTACAGGTAGGTGCTGGGGTAAGAAGACAAGAGAGGGACAAGGGGGGGGGGGTGGGAGGGGGTTGGAAGAAGGAAAAGGGGAGATGAAGAAGGAAAATGGAGAAGGAAAGGGAGAGGAGAAAGCAAATAAAGATGCGAAAAGGAGGGGAGGGCTGGTGGGACTTTAAAGGTACCAGGTAGTTCAAAATGATAAGCACATAATTTAAAAACTGGAAATATTTATTAACATAGCATCTTTAAAATACAAGACAAAAAATACAACATGGATACAAATAATTGGACATATACAAGAAGAGCAAATGTACTGAGCATAAGGCAGTAATGATGGTGTAAATACATAGGTCCAATGATGAGCATTAGACCAATCCCGACATGTTTCGCGGGCAATGCTGCACCGCTTCTTCAGGGGAATAAGAGTATATCAATGTACAATGCCTGTATGATACAGTGACAACAAACAATTATTGTTAGTTCAGATGCATATATCTAACAACAAGAGCAAAAAGTGCATGCTAATATGGAACATCAAAGGAACACTCAGGGCCATCACCATAGAGAGATCCACCACCAAACCAATTGGATAGAAAGCTCCCCAGAATAGACGTCTCACCCGCGGATGTGGAGGGGCATAGGGGGTGGGATAGAGATGTAGGTGTGGTAAGCTAAAGAAGCTTTCACCGCCCAGTAAATAAAAAAGAAGAAACCTATTATTAGGTCTAACATATATACCTCATTCAGTGTCTAAAATGGACACGTTTGTATAGTCAGAAGTAAAAAAGGTTAAGGGCAGGAGGTGTCAAAACATGGCGGCCAAGTTGGAAGGATACCCAGCGGGGTAATGATCTGTAGAGATGGAAATCAAACAAGTAGTGCATCTGTGATCAAAATGCTGTATATTATGTCTCTGTTGAATGGTTAAAAAATAAACGAGAGGGGGGCTATACCTGTAAAGATGGAGGAAAAGTCCTTCTTGGTAAAGATAGGTAACTAGGGATATGGATAAAGCCCAAGTGTGAGCTGTTGCATTTATATTGCTTAGTCAGAGGGGTGAGGCCAACCATCCCAGACATCTAAATAGCATATGAAAAAATCAATCTTATTACAAAGTGAAAGGAGAACCCGTCTATCATCAGACAACAGGTACGCTAATATGATCCTGAGTATCTTACCCGCGTGGGACCGCCATGTCCGCATACACCGATTCCTGAGTGACTGAATGAGACGCTTGTTCCCCCTATTATGGCCCTCAACCCGACGCCACGTCGCGCATGACGTCATGCGTAACGTGGGCGGGTCAGGTCCTCAACTGCGCGCGCATCCAAAGAGGCGCATGCGCAGTGTCGCTCAAATCAGGCCGCCAAGGACAGCCCAGAAAGCGGCCACAACCCCGCCGGAAGGATATAGAACACCCGACCAGCGGTGTGTGAGAGGACCACACATCCGCTGAGACGTCCGGAGAACACGCCACCCAGTGGCAGGAGGAAAGACCACACACATGGATAGTGCCCAGAATGTACCTTGATCGCCAAAAGAATCATAGCATGCATGTAAACAAATATGACAATGAACAATAGGGATAAAATAACAAAAACACCTATTAATTTTTATGTAAGATATAGAGTTATAATCCTAACAGTAAGTAGTTATTGTAGAGGAAACTTATAGGAAACAATAAGTTCCCCATAGTTTCTATATAAGGATACCATGTTATGGAGAACTGAAATCCTCCAGCACACGGGAAATTTGACATCATAGAAAATAAAGCATATCATAATGTTAAGTATTGACTGCTACAGCGATTGGAGATATAGAATCCCAGAGAGACATCAACTCGAAAAATGAGTGTATAAAGTTTTCAATAATGAGAGTAATTAGCAAACTCACCATTCTCCAGAGTCACATCTGCGGTGCCACAGGGGGTGAATGGTCCAGAGATAAATCGTGGGCAAATAAAGGGCATAGACGTTCAGCAACTAGCATCGACCGGGTTCAAGAGCAATCAAAAAATATATATATATAGAGTGTATATGAAAAAGAAAGGAGAAAAAGGAAGGAATGGAGCGTTGGGAAAAAGACCACTTTAGCCCAAGAAAGGTTTGTAAGTCAGGACCTCATTAATCCCAGGGGGTATGGTAGCCTCCAGGGACTCGATCCAATAGGATTCCCTTTGTAGAATCCGTTTGTCCCAGTTTCCCCCTCGGGGATCCTGGGGGATCACTTCCAGAGCAAAAAACGAGACCATGGAGTTATCATACTTGTGGCAAAAGGCTATGTGGCGTGTGACGCTCGTTTGTATTGTACCTCCCTCAGAGTGATAGATATGATCCCCTATCCGCTTGCTCAATTTCCGAATGGTTTTGCCGACATAGAATGCCCCACAGCAACAACTCATGAGGTAAATGACCCCCTGAGTGTTGCAGTCGGCATGATGTCTCGACTGAAACCACTTGCCACTGGGCAAACGAATACCCGTACCGACCCTTATCCAAGGACATTTGTCACAAGAACCACAACGGTATGTACCCTTTGGGAGACCCATCTTGGTAGATTCTTTGGTATAGTGACTTTTAATTAAACAGTCTCTAAGGGACATTGATCGTCTAAACACCAGACTGGGTCTGGCACTTAGATATTTGTGAAGAGTAAAGTCTTGAGTAAGAATCGGCCAGTGACGCTTCAGAATCCTACGCAGAACATCATCGTGAGCAGAGTACGTGGTAATAAATCTGACACTTTTGTCATCTTTTTTGGAGGTAGTTTTGTATAACAGATCAGCTCTCGAATAGGTGATGGCTCTATTGTAGGCCTTCCTGAGCAGTGTCTTGGAATATCCTCTGGCAAGGAGTCGCTCACGGAGCAGGCCAGCCTGGACATAAAACTTAGCCTCCATGGAACAATTCCTACGGAGCCTTAGATACTGGGCATAAGGGATACTTGCAATCAAGGGGGCGGGGTGGGCACTTGCTGCGCTTAGGATAGTGTTACCTGCACTGGGTTTGCGGTAGAGATCCGTGTCGATAAGGCCATCCGGGGAGAGGCTGATGTTCAGATCAAGGAATGAAATCATGTGTCTGTCAAACGTGTAAGTAAATTTAAGATTTAGATTGTTATGGTCAATGGCTTTCAAAAATAATGAAAGTTCATCTACTGTACCTGTCCATATGATCAACAGATCATCAATGAACCTGTACCAAATTAAAATGTGGGACATCCACTGTTCCATTCTCTCGTCCGAAAAGATCAGCCTCTCCCAGGCACCCAAATATAAATTCGCATAAGAGGGAGCGCAGCAAGTGCCCATAGCTACCCCCTGGACCTGCAAGTATGTTTGTTCCAAAAAGGTAAAATAATTCCTCGTGAGAATGAATCTTAATAACCGGAGGACAAAGTCCATCAAGGGCCAGGTATTGTAATCCTGTTCCTTGAGGAAAGATTCGGCCATCCGGATGCCCTGGTCGTGCGGGATACTAGAGTATAACGCCTCAATATCAATTGCTACAAGCAGGGCATCCGGAGGGACCTGAATCTCCTCCAGGTGTTTGAGAAGGTCGGTAGTGTCCCTGATATAGGACGGAAGTGCAAGGACATGGGGTAGTAAGAATGAGTCCACAAATTTGCTGGCGTGCTCAGTGAGCGACTCGTTGCCAGAGACGATGGGTCTCCCAGGTGGGTGCACCAGGCTCTTGTGCACCTTGGGCAAGGTATAAAAGGTCGGAGTTTTGGGATATTTGGTAAATAGGAAGTTATACGTGTCCCTGTCTATGAGGCCCTGAGAAAGGGCCTCAAAACACAGGGACCTGTATTCACAAATGAAATCCTCAATGCAATCGGGCTCAATGGGCAAATACCATTGCCGGTTGCATAAGACTTCTAGACACATGGTTTCATACTGGGGAGGAGTCATAACAACTATGTTACCCCCCTTGTCTGATTGTTTTATAAGGATATTTTTATTGCTTTGAAGTGAAGATTAGGGATGTGGTACCTTTTGTTTATAACCTTATAAAACAAACACATTTTTTCAATCTGATCTTTTTAAATGTCTGGGGAGCAGTGTTAATTTTGGCAGCAAATTTCAATTTAGTTTCAGTCTTAGTCTTAGGACTAAAATGGCATTTTAGTTTTAGTCCCATTTTAGTCTTCTGCAAGTGTTTTAGTTTTAGACGTATTTAGTAGACTAATTCTCCAGTACATTTTAGTCAACTAAAACGTCCTACATTTTAGTAGACTAAAACTCATTTTAGTCATCTATAATCGAATGGGTGTAGTTCAATTGTAATTTGTAATGCATTATTTAAGCATTTCTCTACAATTTCCAAACTCATTATATACTACTGCTGGAGTGAAAAATCGAATATGTTATTATTTATGGTATTAGGCTTTGAGCATGCACTACACAGACACAGACACAGATTTAGTCATTAAGGCTTTATTTTGGCAAAACTGTTTTGCCAAGAATATTGCTTTTTTGACCAAAGGGGTAACATAAAAATGTAAAAATTTAATAAAAATACAAAAAAAAAAAAACTTTGCAGGCTCGTGATGAATGATGCCAGTCATGCACTGCACATTTACATGAACTTTAACAGGTCAAGAAACTGAACAGAACACAATAAAACCTTTCAGCAGCATTACCTGGTGTCAAAGGGACTAGAGTAAAGTCATTTTCTCTGATGATTCCCCTTGTCCAGAGACTCACTCCAGGGAAGAAAAAATAAGCATCAGCGCACTTCATCAGTCCTGTGTCATGCTCATGGCAACATTAAAGCATCCTGAGACCTGAGACCTGAGACCACTGTGGGGGGGGGTTCTAAGTTCTCAGCCAACAAGGGAGTGGGCTCACTCACAATTTTGCCTAAGAACACAGCCATGAATAAAGAATGTTACAAAAACATCCTCAGAGAAGAGAACAACTTCCCGCCTCAACCATCCAAGAACAGCTGCAGAGACTCCAGGGAAGAAAAAATAAGCATCAGCTCACTTCATCAGTCCTGTGTCATGCTCATGGCAACATTAAAGCATCCTGAGACCTGAGACCATTGTGGGGGGGGGGGGGTGTTGCTAAGTTCTCAGCCAACAAGGGAGTGGGCTCACTTCCAATTTTGCCTAAGAACACAGCCATGAATAAAGAATGGTACAAAAACATCCTCAGAGAGAACAACTTCCCGCCTCAGTCATCCAAGAACTGCTGCACAGGCACTGTCACTGCCAGTCTGGCACTGGCAAAGCATAATAAACCAATACTGTAACTTGAGGAGGGTAATGCTTATTTCTACAATAAGAACCCATTTACAGTGTCAGTTTATTTTTTTAACAGTTCTAATTCTCAGATGTATTTAATAAAAATGTGCACAGTCTACAATAATGATATTAGGGTCTCAATTATAACAGACTTACCACTTTTTATCAACTCCTCTCTCCTCTTTCTCAGTCTCAGCATTCGCAATGACAATAGAGGTAAATATTACACTAAAAAGACTACTGCAGCAGGACCCCGACGTAAGGCTGCCCTTTTTGACCGTTACTGATCTAGGGATCTGAGAGGAGTTAATAAGTGGTAGTTGTTGTTATTGTTCCACATACTAATGGCATTTTTAGCCTGTGCATTTTTCCTATGAATTTAATTGACAATTACAACTGTTGTTGAAGCACAAGTATTAGGTATGCTTCTTATAGAAATAGAAATAACAAGAATAAAACACTTCTATTTGTATCGATTAATTTTAAGGAAAGCACTTTGTGCCAAAATGACCCTTGCTCTATTCCGCCAGCCTCTAGAGAGGTCACCTGTGACACTGAATACCCTCTCTTAGGCTTGAGAAGCTGGCATAGCCAGCAGATCTAAAGCAAAAGGTTTTAGCTGGTGATAAATAGTGTCACTCTTTGACAGCCAAAAATCTGTTGCAATGTCGTCCTCAACTTGATGCAAAAGCTCTTCCTTATATTTTATGATCTGCTGTTTTATGCTGTTTGGGGAGATCCTCTGCCTGGGTCTTCTGCAGCATTTAGAAAGAAACTGAACGATTCGCTGCTTAGATGTGGATGCCGGTGCTTCTTCAACTTCCTCCGATTTTTTTTATATTCTCCTGTTCCACATCATCTTCAGACAATTCACAGACAGTAGGGTTGACAAAACAAGCAGCAGCTGCTAGTGGCGAGAACATTTCATCTGTTGGATCTAACAATGAAGCAAAACGCTGGTTCACATTTCCTTTCATTTTCTGTGCAATTGTGGCAAGGTCTTAGTAGCTAGTGTTCTGTTTAAAGTCCTCAAGGTGGCTGAGTAGATCAAAGAGAGCAGGAACAGCCAGGGACATGGACATGGTGTCACTCTGGAGGGTTTTAGTATGTTCTGCAAAATGCCGCAGTAGGTAATGCAATGATGTGAGCTTTTGCCATTCACTAGGGAGCAAGCTGTCCCATCCCATGTTGTTCGCGATTTGGCAGACTGACTCTTTCAGTTTTAGGAGTCTTGTGATCATGTTGAATGTGCTTGACCAGCGTGTGGGGCAGTCATTGAAAAGGGTCAGGCCACAATGCTCCAATATCTTCTGTGTTGCAATGGAAGACTTGCGGAAGAGGTTCACTATTGATCTTGCTTTATCCAGTATTCTCTTCACACGTGCCTCCTTCTGCAACATGTGGACCACAAGTTGTAAGGAATGCACTACACGTGGTGTCCGGTCCATGTCGATCTGTTGGTACCTAACAGTGGAACACAGCCAAATAAGCATAAAGTATAGAAAAGGATTCTGTTCCATTCTATTACATTCTATTGTTTTAACATTTAACATCTTATGGGAATAATTTTACACAAGACTACTGGAAAAATAACAAAGATGCACCCAAAGAGTAGAGCAGATACTAGTGTCCCCATATCAATCAGTCATATGCATGTGATAATTAACTGATGTCAACCGTGTCATGTAAAATAATATTAAAATTGGCTCACCGCAGATCATCAATTTAAGACTCCGCCTCAGAGTCACTTTACATCATGGGGGAGTCTTCCTCGCTAGAGCTGGGTGGTTCTTCTGCTGCTGCGGTTTGTTTAAATGCTGCCACCATATTGCTCCTGTTGTCTGTTATCACTTTGAGGATCTTCCTCTTTGGTATGTCCCACGCAAGCATTTGTCCACACATGTTTTAATTGACTGTGCAGTGTGTGGGTGGGCTACTTGTTCAAGGGCCAACAATATGTGTTCAGGTTTATGTTGTTCAACACAAAAGTAGCATGCACTTATAGCAAGGAATGAAGCTGAGAGTCCTTTTTTGGTCCACAAATCAGTGCAAATAGATACTCTCTGAGCAGTAGTCAGTCTCTTTTTGAATTTTTGTTTTTCGTCTTCATATTGTTTGTCAATCAGATTGCTTATTTTAGTTTTCTTTTAGTTTAGCTTTCTATCTACTGTCTCCATCATGCTAACAAAGTCCTCATCTTCAATCATTCTGACTGGTAATCCGGAGCACCCAATCCATCTTGCTATGGCCTCCTCCCTGGCCTGTTGTTCCTTAAAGTCAACTTTGTATTTTGAAGCACCTAAAAGAGCAGTGTAAATAGTTTGCTGTGGTGCACTGGCTTGACTTTGTCCATCATTTGAGGTTTTCTGTATCTGTGGGGTGAATAAGGGGGGAAAATTCAAGTTATTCTCATTTTACATTCTCTCTCACTCAGCTCCAAGTTGTCTCTTTCTAATATACAAAAGTGGAGTTAAGTGCTATCGTGCACTGCTTACCTTTGTATGAATTTCGGGATGAGTTGTCCGCAAATGACGCTTCAAGTTTGTTGTAATTTTACCAGTTAGTGTCACTCCACATGGTTTGCAAAGGGTCTTGTTGTCCTTAGCATCAAATGTAAAATACACCCATGGATCTTCTCTTCTCTTTCTACCAGTCACCGACGCGGTCACGGACATTTCTCTGAAAGACAGTGCTGTGTGGATGACAGTGGTCAGAGGAGGCCTGTAATGCTGCTGGACAATGCTGGGTGGTGGTCTCAGGTGTAAGGGATGGCCTGTAATGCCCTGGATGGATGCCTGCGGTGGTCAGGTCAGACTCAGAGGAGGCCTGTAATGCTGCTGGACAGTGCTGGATGGTGGTCTCAGGTCTAAGGGATGGCCTGTAAAATGCACAGTGCTGGATGGTGGTCTCAGGTGAGTCAGGTCTAAGGGATGGCCTGTAAAATGCACAGTGCTGGATGGTGGTCTCAGGTCTAAGGGATGGCCTGTAATGCCCTGGACGCCTGTGGTGGTCAGGTCAGAGAAGGCTTGTAATGCTGCTGGACAGTGCTGGATGGTGGTCTCAGATCTAAGGGATGGCCTGTAATGCACAGTGCTGGATGGTGGTTTCAGGTCTAAGGGATGGCCTGTAATGCATAGTGCCCTGGATGCCTACGGTGGTTAGAGGGGGCCTGTAATGCTGGTGGACATGGACAGTGCTGATTGGATGGTGTTTGCAGGCAGTGGTGTAGCGTGGGGGGTGCTGGGGGGGCCAGCCGCACCGAGAGCAAAATCTGGGGGGGCGCATCCTATGGCCGCCGCTGCCATTTAGGAGCCCGCTCAGCCATCTGCTCAGCCATCCTGAACGGCGGGCGGCAGGAGACTGATGTCAGAGCAAGTACAGCTCTGGATGGAGGGCGGGACTTGAAGTTAACCCGCAGGTGATTGGTTGCTAGCAACCAATCACAAGCTGGTTATCTCGAAAAGTTGTGCAGATCCCGCCCTCCTTCCAGATCGGCCCTGCTTCTGATGTCAGCTTCATGCTTCTGCCGTCCATGCGGAGCTGTCCAGCTGTTGCCTGCTCTGTGAGTATCGTGGAGGAAGCTGATGGTGCTGTGAAGGGGGAGCTGAGGACAGGGAGCTGAAGATGGGGGGAGGGCTGAGGACAGGAATCTAAATACGGGGGGGGGAGAGGGCTGAGGACAGGAATCTGAAGATGGGGGTGAGAACAGGAATCTGAAGATGGGGGGGGGGAGGGCTGAGAACAGGAATCTGAAGATGGGGTAAAGCTGGGGACAGGAATGTAGGGGTAGTGGGGGACAGGAATGTAAAGGGGTAGTGGGGGACAGGAATTTAAAGGGGTAGTGGGGGACAGGAATGTAAAGGGGTAGGGGGGACAGTAATGTAAAGGGGTACTGGGGGACAGGAATGTAAAGGGGTAGTGTGGGACAGGAATGTAAAGGGGTAGGGCAGGAATGTAAAGGGGTACTGGGGAGTCAGAAATGTAAAGGGGTAGTGGGGGACAGGAATGTAAAGGGGTAGTGGGGGAAAGGAATGTAACGGGGTAGTGGGGGAAAGGAATGTAAAGGGGTAGTGGGGGACAGAATTGTAAAGGGGTAGTGGGGATGAGGACAGGAATGTAAAGGGGTAGTGGGGATGAGGACAGGAATGTAAAGGGGTACTGGGGATGAGGAGAGGAATGTAAAGGGGTACTGGGGATGAGGACAGGAATGTAAAGGGGTAGGGGATGAGGACAGGAATGTAAAGGGGTACTGGGGATGAGGAGAGGAATGTAAAGGGGTACTGGTGATGAGGACAGGAAAGTAAAGGGGTACTGGGGATGAGGAGAGGAATGTAAAGGGGTACTGGTGATGAGGACAGGAATGTAAAGGGGTACTGGGGATGAGGAGAGGAATGTAAAGGGGTACTGGGGATGAGGACAGGAATGTAAAGGGGTAGTGGGGATGAGGACAGGAATGTAAAGGGGTACTGGTGATGAGGACAGGAATGTAAAGGGGTACTGGGGATGAGGAGAGGAATGTAAAGGGGTACTGGTGATGAGGACAGGAATGTAAAGGGGTACTGGGGATGAGGAGAGGAATGTAAAGGGGTACTGGTGATGAGGACAGGAAAGTAAAGGGGTACTGGGGATGAGGAGAGGAATGTAAAGGGGTACTGGTGATGAGGACAGGAATGTAAAGGGGTACTGGGGATGAGGAGAGGAATGTAAAGGGGTACTGGGGATGAGGACAGGAATGTAAAGGGGTAGTGGGGATGAGGACAGGAATGTAAAGGGGTACTGGTGATGAGGACAGGAATGTAAAGGGGTACTGGGGATGAGGACAGGAATGTAAAGGGGTACTGGGGATGAGGAGAGTAATGTAAAGGGGTACTGGGGATGAGGAGAGGAATGTAAAGGGGTACTGGGGATGAGGAGAGGAATGTAAAGGGGTACTGGGGATGAGGACAGGAATGTAAAGGGGTAGTGGATGAGGACAGGAATGTAAAGGGGTACTGGGGATGAGGACAGGAATGTAAAGGGGTGGGGGGTGAGGACAGGAATGTAAAGGGGTAGTGGATGAGGACAGGAATGTAAAGGGGTACTGGGGATGAGGACAGGAATGTAACGGGGTACTGGGGATGAGGACAGGAATGTAAAGGCGTACTGGGGATGAGGACAGGAATGTAAAGGGGTAGTGGATGAGGACAGGAATGTAAAGGGGTGGGGGGTGAGGACAGGAATGTAAAGGGGTAGTGGATGAGGACAGGAATGTAAAGGGGTACTGGGGATGAGGACAGGAATGTAACGGGGTACTGGGGATGAGGACAGGAATGTAAAGGCGTACTGGGGATGAGGACAGGAATGTAAAGGGGTAGTGGATGAGGACAGGAATGTAAAGGGGTAGTGGATGATGACAGGAATGTAAAGGGGTACTGGGGATGAGGACAGGAATGTAACGGGGTACTGGTGATGAGGACAGGAATGTAAAGGGGTAGTGGATGAGGACAGGAATGTAAAGGGGTACTGGGGATGAGGACAGGAATGTAAAGGGGTGGGGGGTGAGGACAGGAATGTAAAGGGGTAGTGGATGAGGACAGGAATGTAAAGGGGTACTGGGGATGAGGACAGGAATGTAACGGGGTACTGGGGATGAGGACAGGAATGTAAAGGGGTACTGGGGATGAGGACAGGAATGTAAAGGCGGAAGGGAGGTGATATAAAGGGGGCTAAGGACAGGAATGCAGAGGGGGGCTGAGGACAGAAATGTGAAGGAGGAGGGGCGTGATATAAAGGGGCATAAGGAAAGGAATGTAAAGGGGGGGTGATGACAAGGATGTGAGGGGAGCAGGGGGTATATGAAGGTGGGCTGAGGACAGGCATGTGATGTGCAGGGGGGACTGAGAACCCTATTGTAATGACAGGATTGTAATGTGAAGGATATGAGGCTAGCTTTATAACATTATTACCTGTGTTCTGCATGTAGGCAACCCATTCATTTAATTTTGTGTAATTGTCAGTATAGTAATTAGGTCGGCCAGTGTAGTGGTCAGGTAGGTCTGTGTAGTGGTCCGATAGGTCTCTGTAGGTGTCAGTATAGTGATCAGGTAGGTTAGAGTAGGAATCAGGTAGGTCTCTGTAGGTGTCAGTATAGTGATCAGGTAGGTTAGTGCAGGTAACAGGTAGATCTGTGTAGTGGTCAGTGTAATTGTCAGGTAGGTTTGTGTAGTGGTCAGGTAGGTCAGTGTAGTGGTCAGGAAGGTCGTTTAGGTGTCAGTATAGAAATTAGGTAGGTCAGTATAGTGATCAGGTAGGTTAGTGCAGGAAACAGGTAGGTCTGTGTAGTGGTCAGTGTAATTGTCAGGTAGGTCTGTGTAGTGGTCAGCGTAGATATTAGGTAGGTCAGTGTAGTGATCAGGTTGGTTAGTGCAAGAATAAGGTAGGTTAGTGTAGGAATAAGATAGGTCAGTGTAGGTGTCTGTGTAGTGGTCAGGTAGGTCTGTGTAGTGGTCAGGTAGGTCTGTGTAGATGTCAGTATAGTAATCAGGTAGGTCAGTGTAGGAATAAGGTAGGTCTGTGTAGTGGTCAGCTAGGTCAGTGTTGGTGTCAGTGTAGGTGTCAGTGTAGTGGTCTAGTAGATTTGTGTAGGGGGGCGCAAATTACTAACTTTGCCCCGGGTGCCGACAACCCACGCTACGCCACTGGTCGCAGGTCTAAGGGATGGCCTGTATGCATTGCACAGTGCCAGATGCCTGCAGTGGTCAGGTCAGAGAGGAGGCCTGTAATGGTGCTGCCTGCAGTGCACACAGCACAGTGCTCATAGTGCTGGATGGTGGTCTCAGGTCTAAGGGATGGCCTAATGCACAGTGCCCTGGATGCCTGCGGTGGTCAGAGGAGGCCTGTTGTAATGCTGCTGGCTGCTGTGCAGTGCACAGTGCTGCACACAGTGCTTGATGGTGGTCTGAACAGGATGGGCCGGCCTCAGTGGCCTGTATGCACGCACACACACACACACAGTGCCCTGGATGGCGGATGCCAGTGGTCTGAGGGGAGGCACGAGGCAGTAATGGCTGCTGGCTGTAATGCTGACCATACACCTGCCGAAAAATCATTCGAAAATCTGTCATTTGGTCCAATTGTCCATTTTTCATCCAGTTAATGGGCACAAATAGAAAATCAATTTGCAACTTTTCAGAGCCGAAAAATCGAAGGAACATTTTTGAAAATCTGCCGGCCGAACGATAAACGAACGATAAATTGAAAGGTTAATGTGTTTCTCGGCCGACCTGTTTGCACTAGGTATATGTGACAAACTAAATTAATTTATGTCCATTGAACGATTTATCTTTCAAAATTCGGTCATTACATAATTATTATTATTATTATTATACAGGATTTATATAACGCCAACAGTTTGCGCAGCACTTTACAGTGTGGGGGAAGACAATACAGTTACAGTACAATTCAATACAGGAGGAATCAGAGGGCCCTGCTCGTTAGAGCTTACATTACATGATGGCACGATCTTCTGCTCTCACGGCTGAGTTTTCATTTTTCGAAAATGAGTTTGCCCGATATTTCGGCTAGTGTATTGCCAGCATTACTCACTCAGTGCCAGTGGTTGCTCTGCTCTAGATGTGGTGGGTGCCACTGCCTGGGTGGTCGTCTTATGTCGTGTGATGTGAGTCTGGTCGGGACTCCGGTGGCCTGGCTGTAGTGCTGCAGTGCTCTGGTGACTGGTCTCAACTCTCTTCTTGTAGTCATCACGTCGGACGTCGCAGGGCATGCCACGCCAGACGCCACACAGTCGCTTGCTGGGAGCGGAAGCAGGCGGAGCTCCATGAAAACCGGAAGTTGGGTAAACATCCCTGCCTCACATTCTCGTTTTGTTTTCATTCATTAACAAAAACGGATTTGATTTTTGTCATAGTTGTTGTCATTTGACGAAAATGTGCTATACTTTGCGTTTAGTTTTCGTCACTTGAAAAATGCCGTTGATAAAAACGGTGACGAAAAAGGTTTTTCGTTGGCGAAATTAACACTGCTGGGGATAATCTACCGAAAAGGAAAAACCATTTAATCTCCAGAAAAATATGGGCAACCCAATTTATACCAAATAATAAACTGTGTACCGGCTGGGTTCAGATGAGGAACCTCAAAATGCTTTTAGCACAATGGAAGCAAAGGTGTCCAGTGCATCCCCTCACCAGTATTCCAACAGTACAAATGGCCACTGCCCCACCTATAACTGGCCTTCCAAGATCATAGCCTCAATCTCTTTTATGCCTTCCTCACGGATGTACACTCCATTCTCATAATTTTTAATCTGCAAATAGTCACTTTAGGCCCTAGCAGCACCAGATCATAGGGCACAGTTGCCTCTTAATGATTATTTTGAAAAAAAAAACACAGATTTGTCAGTAGGTAAACTGCATAGGGAAGAAGGACCTTGGAGATGGGTCTGACATAATATTTGACAGAGCTTCCAGTGGTGTCCATATAGATGATGGAGGATTCCAGTGGGGCTACTGGAACAATGAAACTGAGGATTCAGAATTAGATGGGTTGGTAACCTGCTAACTTGCTCTTTTAGAGGAAAGTGTGTATCCTTGTCAAATATAGAAATAGATATGTAGTGCTCACCCCCGCAAGGGTCACTAGTCTGCGACAGGTTCCTTCCCCAGTTAGATTCTTCCTGGTTTAATGAACACTGTAGAGGTTGTTTTTTTAAAATGTATTGCTGAGTAACTTAGGACAGTCCCTCTAGCAATGGCCCAGAAAATTTGACAGCACCGGGACACCTTAAAAAATATCCCAGGCCAGGGAAGCACTAGTACTGATGCATGAGCTGCAACAACTGTTACCAGGATCTTACAACTCAAGTCTGTACTCACAATGGCCATGGATAAGTGGATGCCTTCCTCTAATATCAGTCAGACATTTTTAGCAAACAGGCTCCCCAGCTTTAGCATAGCTGGGGCCTCAATTAGCACATGCAGAATTTCAGCTAAGCTGCCAAGAAGGGCAGCCGAGACCTCATACATTTTTAGGTTGTGTTTTCCAAATATAGTATAGAGGGATGATGGCAACCAGTAAGCACCCCACTTAATTTGCTATTCTCCTCCTGGACAAGAACCATATGGCCTCAGAGCCAAGACTATTTATGTACTCCTCAGCCACCTATTGGCCATCCTCCCCCAGGGATTGTCCGAAACCACATAAAGATTCAGGCTAAGGGTCTGCCTCTTCCAGCCCACTACTAGTAATTTCTGTTTGGGATTCATAAAGTATTCTGAATTTTAAATACATTCTAGAATCCTCTGGATGGCAGGGAGAAGCGGTTGAACCCACAGCCAGTGAAGCCTAGAACAGTCCAAAGCAATTACAAACTACTCTGCTGTTTACAAGGGAGCAAAAAAAAAAAAACTAGATAGCCTCTGTCCCACTTCATGCTGCCTTTTGACGCTGTTTCAGGTAATTAATGTAGCTCCACAGTAAAGAAAAACTGCCTTTTTTCTTTAATACATCTTCACCTGAACTCCCAGTAGCCGCTATTGGTGATGGTACCCTGCATTCAAACACACCTAAAGGGTTCTATTTCCTGCAGTGACTTTTTTTTTTTTTTTTTGGACATTTTTATACATGAAATAAATTGGGCAATATGTCTGGAAACACAAAGGGCATATTGTTCTGCTTTTCTAAAATAAACAAAATGTTTTAACCCTATTAGGCTAGAATGGAAAAATAATGAACCACAACTTTCATTTACATTTCAAAGAAGAGAGCAGGAGCAGTTTAGGGAAATGGCTATATAGCAAATTTATAAGCAAATATGTTGGTTAGCTTTAAATATACTAGAGACAATTTTTTATTGAGTGCAATCAGATGTTCTTTGCACACAATATGACAGATGGTGTTGGGACACTCTAACCTGCCCTTGAAGGCAATCATGGATTGGACATAGGGTTAAAGTAGATGAGACCTTACTTTGTAGTCCCATTGTTGAAAAATGTTCAAAGCTTGACCCTTGTCACTTGGTAAAGCCAATCAACCTCACGCTGACTGCTGGGAAAACTGTCAAGGAGGCTCATCATCACTTGTGTTTCTGCCTGCTTTACTCAGTGCAGTTCACTAGAAGTTTATTTCATATAAAGCTAATATAGATTTTTTTTGTCCCTGTGGGATTTGAGAACAATTATAACATTTCAAGAAAACAATGTAATGTTTTACAGACAAAAAAAAGCTGCAATTGTGTTTTCAAAAGGTAAGGGATACAGGAAAATGAAGGCTCTTCTTCACATTTTAATAAGAATTTAGACTTATTTTCCGCTTTTGTCACTAGGAAGACACAACATGCCACAGAAAAGGAGGACAGGAAGACAAATTCCCCTTTTTAGTATTGCCTTTTAGATTATTGTGATGCTCTTTAAATTGGATTATCTTTTAGTGTATTTGAAAAATAAAACCTTAGGCCCCCAACTACTCATGCTATTTATTTGATATCAGGCACTATTTCAAAATGGTGCTAGAACTGCATTTCTCTTTAGCAGCACCACTGGTGTAAGCAACTTTGCCCCATCGTTGGTGTCAGTGGGAGGAATAGTGCCCAATTATTGGTGTTAGTGGAAGGAATTGTGCCCCATAATTAGTGTCATTGGTGTCATTGGTAGGAATATTTCCAACACACTAATCCCAAAGCACATGTTTCTGTATAAATGGCTGTGCATATAAGAGTTGGTACTGAAGCAACCACTGGCTGGAACCGTGTCAAGTCAGAGCAAAAGAATGTCACCAGCATACCAAAGATCCCCATAGTGGGTCCAGAGCTTTAACCAACGATCACATTATTACAGCAGATTGCAATGTTTCGGAGCCATGGGATGAAGGGGTACTGCGTGGCTCCTAAATGTTGAAATATGCTGTAATCCCTGAATAAAGTTCTGGACCCACTATAGAGATCATTGGTGTGCTGGTGACATTTTTTTTGCTATTGTGAAAAATTGTGCCCCTTCATTTATGCCAGTGGGGGAAATTGTGCCCCTTCATTGGTGTCATGGGGAGAAATATTGCAAGATTTTTAGTGGTATTGGGAGGAATAGTGCCCAATCATTGGTGTTAGTGGAAGGAATTGTGCCCCATCCTTGGTGTCTGTGGGAGGGATTATGCCCCAACGTTGCTGTCAGAGGATGGAATAGTGCCCCAAGGGCCAGATAAAAGAAAGCAATAGGCCACAGTTTGGAGATCACTGCTTTTCAGCAATAGATCAGTATAATTAAAATATATGGCTTGCTCCCAACAACAAACATTAGGTTATTATTTTAGGTGGTCTTCTGCATCAAAAGTGCATGTATGGCTATTTCCGGTAACAAGGTGGCACTTGATCGATCTAACTACCCCTCCATGATAAAAGAAAACAGAAAAAACAATGTAGCCCTTTGTAGGCCCTTGACTAACTACATTTCCAAGCTACATTTAACACAGTATGTGTTAGTTAACTATGCAAAATTTGCCCAGCTAAATAATTGTATACATTTTGGGGCATATTTCACCTCATATTTACCCAATATTTATGAACATTAACCCATATCGAGCCAAATTAGTGTAAAACATTCCTAAGATTAATTAAGTAAAAATGACATTTTTAAACAGTTGTTCTACAACTGCAAAATGTTTTTTACTGTAACATTCACCCTATGTAACAAAAAAGGTGAACAATACTTATTTTTCTAAACTTTGCATGGTTTGAGGAGTTGAATCAGGGCATTTTCTACAGAAAATCCAATGACTATAGAGAGTGTTGAACATGTGTTTTAAAGCAGGTTCAGCACTTCCAGATATCCATCCCTCACCCAGGTGAATGAGTAGGGGTGTCATTTTACCCGTTGTTACTCATTCGAAAAAAAAGGGGAAAATAATAAAAACACCCACACTGTTAAAAAGTCCTTTAATATAGCAAAAAAAACAAACAATGTCCACAAATATAAATTTTTCATCCAGCTAGGGGGATCCTGTAAATCACAATAAGCTGCTGACTTACAGGCCCAGCAACAAACTACCCAACAATGCTTATCTTTTACTCATGATGCAAGTGACAGATCCCTGGTTGGCTCCTGTATGTCAACAAACCAGCTGGAGATGCTGGATGATGTCATTGATCAACTTCAAGTCAAGTTCATGACCATGTTTGGTCAATGACGTCACCCAGGATGCCGAACTGGTGCCGAAGTACAGGGTAGGAAAAAGAGGGGGAGGGGTATGTCTCTACATCAAGAACAATGTAAGGGTGATAGAGAGGAGTGACATTACGGAAGGGATGAGTATGGAGTTAGAATCCGTATGGGTAGAACTCCATAGGAAAGGAGAAAAGGGAAAAGTAATTGTGGGGGTTTGCTATAGGTCACCTAAACAAGGGGAGGAGGTAGAGCTGGAATTTTTAGCACTATTGGGTAAAGTGGCAAAGCTAGGATCAGTCATCATATTGGGGGACTTAAATTATCCCGGCATTGACTGGGGAGAGGGGACTACACACTCACAGAAGGCCCGTCTATTCACGGAAACCTTACAGGATAATTATATGTCACAGTTGGTGGATTCTCCTACTTGGGAAAACTCAATCCTGGATCTATTGATCACTAATGACCCAGACCTAATCTCGGAGGTAGGAGTCCAGGACTACCTGGGCTCTAGCGATCACAGGATGATCACATTTAGCGTAAATAACAATATAGCAAGGCAAGTGGGGAACATAAGAACCCTTAACTTCAGAAGGGCAAACTTTCCAAAATTGTACTCATTGATGGAAAGGGTTAACTAGGACCAAACATTGGGATCACTGACTACAGAGGAAAAATGGGAATGCTTTAGGAACATATTAATCAAATGCATCTTGCAGTGCATTCCTATGGGAAATAAATTTAGAAGAGACAAAGCCAAACCTGGCTGGCTAAACCGTAGCGTTAAAAAACTTATTAGGGGAAAAAAATTGGCCTTCAGGAACTATAAATCAGAGGGCACAGTATTGGCTTTCGACCAATACAAGGAGGCAAATAAGAAGAGTAAAGACAAAATCAAGATGGCTAAAATAAACTTTGAGAGACAAATAGCGGAGGATAGTAAAAAAAAAACAAAGAAATCCTTTAAATATATCAACAGCAAAAAAACTAGGGCAGAGCATATTGCACACATAATTAACGATGATGGGAGGATGGTTACAGAGGACACTGAAAACGCAACCGTGCTGAATGCTTTTTTCTCGTCAGTATTTACACAGGAAACGTAGGGGTACACTGACCATGACTGTATGGTTAGTAGTAATACACAGGACACTGGCCAGGCATGAAACCAACATTTTGTCTGTCATTCAAATGACTAACTTCTGGCTGATGTTTGGTCAAAAACATTTTCTGGGGGTTTGGACAAGCAAATTGGACAGATGTTGCCAAACTGTTGACTCATTTTATGAACTGAACCCATGTTCAATCTGTACCGTAAGCTGATTTCTGCCAAATACCAACCAATTCCAGTGCTGAAACTGTAAACAGAGAAAGGTACAGATAGGTATTGTATAAATACAATATGGAATGGTGCTATAGCAGTGTAAAAAAACATACAATTGTATATAGCAATAATAGGTGTCTCTCCTGGTAAAAGTACTCTAGTGCGTCAAGTGCATATGCAAATAATCATAAGAAAATAGATTAGACAATCTAGATGTAGCACCCTCCTAGATAGGTGCTAGGTAGGGAGTGTAATTTGTTCTGCCTGCTTATCAGGGGAGTGGCAGGTAAAACATAGTTGCTCTGTCTTATCAGGAAGCAGGATTTCTAGTCAGGCCTGTTGCATGTGTCCAGGGTGTGATTCGTCTGGGCTGAGGGAGTGTTCCCACTGAATCCAATAGGGAGGCATGTTGGATAGTGGAGGAAACCCAGTCAGTGACACACAGGCTTTTGTAGCTGTCCCAGTGGGTTGGCACAGACAGTGGTGCATCCTGGGATAGGCTATAAAAGCCAAGGACACATGTGGGAGGGAGTCTTTGGGCGGAAAGCCAAGTGCCAGAAGAAGGGTGATGGTTGTCTCCTCTTCTGAAGTTGTAGAAGGTGGTCACAGGCAGTCAGTCTGGTGAACCGGAAAGTGTGGCTGAACCCAGAGGTCCAGTGGATGCTGACAAGTGGAGTTTGGAGGCAATGGTGACTCTGGAAAAAGTATCCGTGAGTACAGAGGAACTTGCCCAGGGGTCTGCCAGGAAGGGGGCCACTTCAGAAGCTAGAGTCAGCGGACGGGTGTCAGCACACAGGCATTGAGAGTCAAGGGGGTGCCAGTTTCAGAACCCTGAAGAGAATATTTACACAGGAACATTTAAAGTACCTTCATTTAGTGGAAAAGTGAGCTGTCCTCAAGACTGTGAATAGTTAATAGTTGAAATATCCCACTCATCCCTTCTCCTATCCCAGTTCCAAATAAAAAACACAAAAACAAAATCCCCTGGATTGATTATTGATTAAGCCAAGGACTTTCATTGCTATTTATCTGCTATCAGTTGCTACAGGTAACCCAGAGGAATCCAGAAAGTGTAATTCTCAGCAGTCCTCTAGGGGGCAGTGCTACATAAATGTAAATGTGCAAAGAGTCAATGATAAATAATGCACACCATCTACCAAGTGCAATGAATCCTAGTTCCAAAAAAATGATATTAAAACCAAAAAAAATGTAGACATATTTCCAAAATATAATGTGCAATAGTAATGAAAAAAGTCAAGTTTACTCGGTGAATACATTGTTCCAAAATTGTAGTGACAACAGGTGCAATCTCCCAACAACCAGTATCCAACATTAAGTGCAGTGGTCGCTCACCTTGAAGGCAAAATATCATAGCGTGTTCACAAGGAATGATCATTGGTTGAAGGGGGATTCACTCCATAGTAGATCATATTCCACTTATTAAAAATAAAATAGGATCTCCATAGTGTAGTATGTATAAAAATGACTTTAATAAGACAATTTGTAACTTACAGTAACATTGACAGGTACAAATGTAACAGCAGACCAGATTTAGGGGTCCCAAGATAGAAACAGCCAGAAAATTACGAACTTCCTGTCTACGGTCGAGACCGGAAGTTCGGAATTTTCTCTCTGTCTCTATCTTGGGTCCCTTCGGCCCGATCTGCGGTTACATTTTTACCTGTCAACATTACTGTAAGTTACTATTTGCCTTAATAAAGTCATTTTTATACATACTACACTATGTAGATCCTATTTTAAATGAGCAGAGTATGATCTACAATGGAGTGAATCCCCCCTCAAACAATGATCATTCCTTGTGAATATGCTATGATATTTGCCTTAAGGTGACCACACATTCCCCTCTGCACTTAATGTTGGATACCAGTTGTTGGGAGATTGCACCTGTTGTCAGTACAATTTTGGAACACTGTATTCACGGAGTAAAATAATTTTTTTCATCACTATTGCACATTTTATTTTGGACATTTGTCTACATTTTTTTGCAGGGTTTTATTATAATTTTTTTGGGACTACGATTCATCATTGCACTTTGCAGATGGTGTACAATACTTATCATTGACTTTTTGCACATTCACATTTAGATTGTCTAATCTGTTTTATTATGATTGTTTGCATATGCACTTGAGTTGACACACTAGAGCACTTTATACCTGGAGAGACATCTAATGCTATATACAATTGTATGTTTTTTACACTGTTATAGCGCCATTGCATATTGCATTTATACTATGCCTATTGTATGTGGTGACACTACAGGGGTTGACTGCTGTTTTTCAGTATATGGTGTGTATTATTTATTTTTATCTTTATTTTATCTTTATTATTGGTCTTACTTTTATTTGATTTATTGGCTTCATTATTTGAGATACAGTTAGTATTAATATTGTTGTTCACTGGCTTTGGCTTTTAGTAACAGGGTCATTTTAAACTGGACAAGATTATTTCATAACCATCACCTTAAAATAAAATTCTCTAAAATTCTCTCTAAAGAAAGACCATGTACAATATCTATCTTTTTTAATTCCATGTTTTGCAAATATTTCTTACTAGGTGATCTTTAACATATTAATACATTTTTCTTTTATTTATGCATTCAATCCACCAACGTATATTACTGACAACTGTTAATATAATTTGTAAACCTTTAGTAACTGCTGACATTTTTAATGTGTTTTTCAGATCTGCGTCTTTTTCAACATTGAATTATATGCGTGTCAAAGCTCAGCACGTTGACTAGGTGCATTGATAGTTGAACTGAAATGGTTCTAGTGTTAATATACTGTCAGCCAGAAATCAATATGTCACCAGTTTCAGGGGAGTAAGCAATGATCAGTCTGGGCACAGAAGTTCGAAGAGGTCAAAAAATATGCTGTGTATCAGATGACCTGCAAGCCATCGGAAGATGTATAATCACTCACTTGTGGAAAGATTGTGATGTTTTGTATTGAACGTACTCAGTACCGATCAGTCTTTATGTTTATCCTTTAAAATGCAAGAGACAAGTGTAAAGACAAGAAATCATAACACATCTAAATTTCTTTTTTATTTATAGGTGAGATAAAATTTGATATCTGGAAAAGGATCAAAATACATATTCCAAAGAAACATTTTTTTTCTTTGTATTTGAGGTATAATACTTTTTTGCATATCTCTTCCAAATAATTGCATTGGGGAATGTGCAGTCAGTTGCCATTATGGGGAAGGTTTACTAAAATGGGCCGACCGAATTTGGTGCAGCTGTGCATAGTAACCAAGAAGCTTTTAACTTCAGCTTGTTCGCCTAAACGTATACAATAAAACCTAGAAGCTGATTGGTTACTAGGCACAGCTGCACCAGATTCTGTGCTAGCCAGTTTTAGTAAATCTCCCCCTAAGTGCTGGTTCACACATATGCAATGTCAGCCATCGCATTTGGTTTGCAGTGCACTGCTCTGCAAATCCCATGCTATGTGTCTCCTCTTGCATTGCTAACTTTCTAAATGACATATCAACATGGATGTCGCACCACTTCCTCAAACTAAATCTCTCTAAAACTGAGCTGGTAATATTCCCTCCCGCCCGTGCCCCCCTCCATGACTTTTCTATCAAAATTAGTTATGCAACCATCAAACCCTCCCCTCATGCCAGGGTACTAGGTGTAATCCTGGACTCTGACCTGTCCTTTCAGCCCCAAATCCAATCATTGTCAAAAGCTTGTAGACTTCACCTCCACAACATCTCTGAAATTCGCCCCTTTTTAACAACTGAAACCACCAAGCTACTCATTCACTCCCTTGTTATTTCTCGCCTCGACTATTGCAACTCCCTTCTCGTAGGCCTATCACTTCATAGGCTATCCCCTCTTCAGTCTATCATGAACGCTGCTGCCAGGCTTATCCACCTTACCAGAAAACAACAAGAGAAGGGCGCACCGACCTTGTGCATTACCACTTAAAAGTTTATTAAAATCAAAGAAGGGTGGCGTACAATATACTCACAAACGTAGCATATGAACAAGCATATAGGAAATGGGCACCGCTCGCTTCCAGGACACTTCTCTACTGCTGGATAGCGTGATGGCGTCCTCAAAACCTGATGTGGCTTACGCGTTTCGAGGGAGGACCCTCTTCCTCAGAGCCAAAATCGCCACTTTTTTTCTTGTAGTGCCTTTTGGATACCCTTGGTCCTGAGGGGGGCAGCAAGACCACTTCTTTTGTGTCATAAAACCGCCTAGAAGATCCACCTTCATTGTTATCCACCTTACCAACTGCTCAGCGTCTGCCTCTCCTCTCTGCCAATCCCTACACTGGCTCCCGATTGTCCAGCGAATTATATTCAAAATACTAACCACAACATACAAAGCCATTCACCAATCTTGTCTCCAAATATCACCCAAACCATCCTCTCTGCTCCTCTCAAGACCTCCTACTCTAAAGCTCCCTTGTCTCCTCCTCTCATGCTCATCTCCAGGATTTCTCCAGGGCCTTTCCCATCCTCTGGAACGCTCTACCTCAACCTGTACGGCTATCTCCTACTCTAGCTGCTTTCAGGCGATCCCTGAAACTCATCTCTTCAGTTAAGCCTATCACACCGACAACTAATCCGCCATCAGCTCATTCCCTACTCTTACAACCTCTTGTAACACCTGCCCCACCCCATTAGATTGTAAGCTCTTCTGAGCAGGGCCCTCTTAATCCTCTTGTATTTTATTGTATTGTAAATGTACTGTCTCCCTCTAATATTGTAAAGCACTGCGTAAACTGCTGGCGCTATAGAAATCCCTAATAATAATAATAATATGCCTGAGCGTTGTGAATTCAACCATACAGGTGGTATGGCTGATTTTGCATCGAATTCAGACCAAAGTCGCACAGGACCTTTTTTTTGGTCTACACCAGAATCCGATCACATGGGTGTTCACACCTATCTGATCCGATTCATGTCTGAATTGACAGTTCGTACTGCAATATGCAAACTGATCTGGGTGTGTCGTTTGTATTGGCACCCCCAGCGATTCGCATATGGCAGTGTGAACTGCCTCTGAGTCGAGTGTGATGTGGGAACCTGCAGTGGATTTGCAGAGTTCCCGCATCCCATATGTTTGAACCGGCACTAAGAGTCTAAGCACACCGGCCCTTTTAAAAAAAAAATAAAAATACAGTCTCGTCACGAGGGAATGCTGCATGATTCCGTACATATTTGCATTACCCAGCCCTACACTTCAACTCTGACCAATGGACCACTTAATGGTCAGTCTCCAGCTAGTATCTCCATGGGATAGAAGAGTGAGTAGTCCAAGTGCCTCCTCTGTATTTGAAGGCTGAAAAAGAGATGACGTGCCTGGATGCATGTACCACAAATCAGACAATTAGTGGGAAAATTCAAGGACTGTGAGCTCAAACCTGGACACGGTGATATTTTAGTATATATGTTTAGATATTTCTAGATACACCTTTCCCAGTTGTATTTGAAATAACCTACTTTGTATTCCCCAGGGATGGTTTAAAAAAAAAAAAACAAATCATATTTTTATATTTAAATCAGATTTTTTTATTTAAATCAGATTTTTTTATTTAAATCAGATTTTTTTATTTAAATCAGATTTTTTGGGGGGATTTTTATCAAATTTTGTTGGCTGTTAATCCATAAGACCCAGGCAACTTCTTAATGACAAGCTTAGCAATAGCCTTTACCACCTCATCTGCTGTGATGTCCTCTGTCATACTCACAAGATAACTGTAATTTCCCAGTCCTGGAGAAGAATTCAGAAAAATTGACATGCCCGCCCGATCAAGGTCCCTCAAGAAGGTCAGCATAATATGACCTGGCGGTTTCCAGGATCCCTGACTTGGACTTTGTCAAGGAACCTGTACTATCAACCAGGCCTACAACTGACTTAACTGCTCTACCTTGTTTGCAAATCTGGTAAGGGTCGGGCGAGTGATATTTCCCATAATCCCTTTCCAGAACTAAAGAGTCATGCCTGTCATACTGACACTTCCTGAGCACGATTTTAACCTCAGAGATCATCCCTGGAACTCCATTATTCCAGACAAGCCTAACAAGCTTTCTCTGCAGACACACGTAGGTGACATACAGTACTCATCAAGCTGTTTAATTCTTCCTATAGCCTTGAAAAACCCAACGATCCTTCATTTTGTAAGCTCCCACTACTCTGATTTACTGCTGCAAAACTCCATGATCGATACCTGTGCATGAAAAATTTTTTCAAAGGATTGACTCCCCTTCACATCGTCTAGGAGCAAGGGACCTTAGATTGTAAGCTTTTTTAGGGCAGGATGTGAATGCACTATATATATGTAAAGCGTTGACTACATTGATGGTGCTAAATAAGTACCTGTAATCCATAAATAAATAAAAATGTGCAGTGTCTTCTCCTTGGATGGTCAAGAAAGAGATATGTGATATTTGCTAAACTCATGTATATTGTTTTGTTTATACAGAACCATACATATTATATATGATATAGGAGAACACAGGCACAGGATAATACAGTATATGTCTACTGGGCAAATATGATGTAAAACGTCTAAAAGTCCTTTTATCATTTTATAGTTTTTAACCGCAATTTTGGATAAAATTACTAATAAAATCATTCATGAATAGATGTGTTGAGTCAAATTCTATAATAGTTTCTTAGAAAAAGGTCTGTTAAAGTCTACATTTTTTTTCAACTGTACTTAACATAACACCATAAAAGACTCAGAACTGTACATGACGGTCAAAACCCAGCGACCTGTAGTGCGAGAGATGTCTGCAGGTTGGGCCCTGCTGAGGACTGGACAAGGAATAATATACTGCTATTTCTGTAACCAGCTCTCTGTTCCCAAGATACAGTAAGTAAATTTTACTTTTCATTCTTTTTACATATGAGCGTGTTATTATTCAATAGCGCTACATCAAGTGGCCTAAATTGAACCTCTGTGGCATATTTGTTGTATACATTCACCTCTGTACACTGAACACAGGAGTTGCTCGCTTAACACCTCCACTGTTCATAGAAAAACATATTTTAATGGCATAGCTTGGCTATTTATAATTCAATCACATTACAAAACTGCATAAAGATGACAGCCCTGGGCCATGCACCTTGAACAACCAGTCAGCAATTACAGCTTTCATATTGCTTTTCTGACTTGTGTACTTACAGGCCATCCCTGGCTCTCTAAAATATTATTTAATGTAATTAAACTGGAAGAAGAGACGTATCTTTGCACTTTAAATGTGTTTGTTTGAAGACTGAACTGGTAGGAGTATTAGTCACAAACAAACAAGGGGTGCCTGTGACCATGAATCTACATCTCCTTGTACAGAGACCTGAAGACCTTTTACAGCAGTAAGCACAGGGGTCAGGATGTTGTAACCAATATTTTTTTCTAATTGCTTTCCCTGTATTATTTGCTTAGTAGAATTTGTCTGTTGAATCCCATACAAGTTTAGAAAAGAAAGCAATTATGAGAATGCACTAGCCATAATGGTAAAGTTAGTAGGGTTAAATACTGGGTGACAACATCCTTTTTTGCACAGGAACCTGTAAAAGGTGTGTAAACCTACTTTGCATCAAGATGGCAGCATGCACATACTGTAAAAGGGTTGTCTGAAATATACTTTTATCTTAACTATATGCAAAATAATGAGTGAAAACTATAAGCATATTTTTTTTCATAAAAGGACCCCAATGGCGTAGCATACAATCATAAAATCAAGGCAAGAAAATACACACTCACACTTCGGACCGACCACTCAGATCCAGGACACCGGGATACCTCTGCTTCCGCGTTCCAAAGCTCCAAACCGCCCAACCGGAAGTGACGTACGTATGATTGCTACGCCATTGGGGTCCTTTTATTGTCTGCTTGAGCACTACAGATTGGCACATCGGAGGGAGGCATCTCCCGGCATGGCTCATCACAGGCTTAAGGAACCCCGGACCTACTATCCCCTTCTCTGTGGCGAACCATCACATTCATTTGGCCCAGAAGAGGGAAAATAGGGTGAGTGCGATACCTAGTGGTCTCACTGGTAGGCACCTTACTCACCACTATTCACCTTTATAATCACCTATCACAGACACTGAACCTTATAACACTAAGTGTCCTTTCACACGGCCGCTCCGTTTGTCCGCAAATCATCCTATTTTTTTGCGGATGATTTGCGGACATAATGTAAGTCAATGGCACTGCGGATGTCAGCGGAATACCATCCGCTGACATCCGATTTTCCTCCTTTCAGTTCTGTTCCGTTTTTTGGAATGGAACAGAACCCTATTTTTTCATCCATGTAAAAACGGAAAGGAAGGAAAATCGGATGTCAGCGGTGTCATCCGCTGACATCCGCAATGCCATATACTTACATTATGTCCGCATATCATCCGCAAATGGATGGGATGATATGCGGGCACACGGATCGGATGACACAAATGTCATCCGCTCCGTGAAAAAAAAAAAAAAAAAGTCCCGCAGCGGACTAAAGCAGCGGAGCGGCCGTGTGAAAGAAGCCTTACGGTGTTTTCATGTTGATTTATTCACCCATTGCAAGTGGTATTATTTAATAACACTATTTTCACTATATCCGTATATCTGAATGTTTTTTTTCACTGGCAACGCGATCAGACAATAAATATTTATGACACTGTGTGCACTTTTGTTTGTTTTATTCATATGAGCAGTTACTAATGTATTTTTGCACTGAGCACTTTATCTCTTGGGGGTGTATGCCAATTCACCCCTTCACCAGTTTTCTAGCACAACCACTTTATACATCACTGAAAGATTATTATATTAGTGCTTTTGTTTTATGGGGGATATTATTATTTTTAAAGTCTGCTCAAACAGGTAGTGCCTTATACAGACTCTTCTTCCCTTTTACATTACTGCACCCCTGTTTTTTCGGGGGTGGGTTTGTGGCAGCTTACACCTGTACCTACACACATTTTACATTCAAAACATTTCATAGCGCTGGTCACTCTTTGTTTTTCTATCCTTTTACATACTTACATGGAGCCAAGCTGGCCCATATCTGATAGCCAGAGGGGCACTGGTGATGCTGTAAACCACTGTAGTAGGCCGCACTACTTACAGCATGTAGGGTGAAATATAAAACTTTTATTGAAGTAATGCAGCAACAGTTCACAATAGAATTGGTGGGACAGCTACACAGCCAGGCACACTCACGGTTCCCAATGATGTGAAGAAGCAGGCTCCGGTGTCTGTTGAGAGGGAACAGAATGTGGCCTGGTCATCTATAACCCAATCAGGCAGGTATCCAGAGGGATATCACCATACGCTTTACCTCCTTATTAGGAACATTTCCCTATTGCTAGTACTGTCCCTAACAGACTTGGTAACTTTCCCTACACTGCCCACTCTCCTAAAACATGCCAAACCCAGGGGCCAGGCTCTTAAATAGCCACACCTAAGATGGCCACCAGAGTCACATGGGCAGCCAGCATCCCATTGGATCACTACCCCAGTAACTCAAGAAACCATAGAGGAACCCTGTTCCCCATGGCTTCCTCTCCCTCTGAATTGCTGCTGCTGTTAAGCGCCACCTACAGTGGAGACAGCGGACTGCATCTGCCTACAACCAAGAGTCATGATCTTCTGGGTTCTGTGAAAGCAGCTTCAGCTCTGTACACTGAACACAGGAGTTGCTCACTTAGTACCTCCACTGTTCATAGAAAAACGTATTTTTTTAATGAATACAAGGCATTTTTTGGACTGGATTGGAAGGGGTAATGATTGTGAAATCACTGCTCCTCTCCACCTCATCTAATCAGGAAGCATAGTATTCATAGAAAAAAATTACAAGGCATTCCATAAATGGCAGAGGTGGACAGTATGCAGAGGGGAAGCTGTGCAACCAGAACTTAGAAAATCAGGACTCTTACTGTAAGTAGCATGGGTTACTACAGTGATTAGTATACTACAATTCTACCAGCTGCTCTTCGGATATCAGATAGGCATTCTTACATTCAGAAAAGCTGACCTAATGTAAATATGTGTAGCGCCCTCCTAGGTAGGTGCTAGAGTGAGTTTTTGGTTTCTTTGTTTAAAGTGATTGTAAAGTCTTGTTTAAAAAAAAAAAATAATAATAAACATGTTCTACTTACCTGCTCTGTGCAGTGGTTTTGCACAGAGTGGCCCAGATCCTCCTCTTCTCAGGTCCCTCTTTGGTGCTCCTGGCCCCTCCTAATGTTGAGTGCCCCCACATCAAGCAGCTTGCTGTGGGGACATCTGAGCCAAGTCACAGCTTCCTGTTTCCAATTAGACACAGAGCCACAACACTATCCCGCCCCCTCTCTCTCCTGATTAGCTGACAGACTTTGTCAGCAGCAGGAGCCAATCGGGCCGTGCTGCTGTCTCAGCCAATGGGGAGGGGAGTCCCAGGCAGCTGAGACACTCTTGCAACATCACAGGATAAAGATGGGCTCAGGTAAGTATTAGGGGGGCTGAGGGGGGCTGCTGCACACAGAAGCTTTTTTTCTATCTTAATCAATAGAATGCATTAAGATAAAAAAAAAACTTCTGCCTTTACAATCCCTTTAACAGGAAGACAGCTAGACAAATGTATATGCTGTCTGCTTAACAGAGGGCTGTGATTGGTTGGTAGAGTCTGCTCAGTGTGCTCTGGTGCTGCTCTTGCTCTCTTGAAACTTTCACACTGGTCTGGTAGCTATGGGATGTACTGGACAGTGGGAGTAAACCTTGCAGATGAGAACATAGATGTCTATGCAGCACTGGCCAATTATTAGGGGATGTACCCCAAGGCATGCTGGGTAACCATATTTATATCTGAATAGTACATGGGCTCTGGGTCTTGCTCCAGAGAGAGAGATTCAGGTGGGGAGGGTGCTGCTGCCCCTCCTCAGTGCAGGCTGCCATGCAGCCTCAGGTGGGAAACCTGAGGGCCTGAAACACTGAAGCTGCAACCTATGGTTCTTGTGAGAGCTGACTGAAGGAGGATGTCCATGGATCCTGTCTGGTACTACTGAGGAAGACTGCTGTTGGTGCTTCAGGAGCCTTGTGAGTACAGACTCCTTGGACTTGTGCTGCTAGATCCCCTACTGGGTGCTAGAATTCATCTGCTGGGTGTGAGCTAAAGGGGACACTGGCTAGTGTCTTTAAGAGGCAAAGTTCCTTCAGCTACAAAGGGACTTGTTTATTCAGTACAGCTGCTGTATGGTCCTACTGATAATCTGCTACACAGTTCTTTTGAGAAAGTTGTCCTCACCTGTGAATAGTTAATCTGGATTAGCCTATTAATTCCCTCCTCCTATCCAAGTTCTCCAAATAAAACATAAAAACAAATCCTCTAGACTGGTCATTGGAGATAATGAGCAGAAGAGTGTGTGCACCTGGCTGTTTGAAAAAAACCCTGTGACTGGCTGTGGCTCAATCAGTTGGAGACCTGGGCGCTACGTATTCAAAAAAAGATTATTCATGGAGATCTGCTTTAAAATGGCACTAAACAATATTCTTAAAAAATCCATCTACTATTTAATGGCCCAGTAATCTATTTATCATAAAATGTGTTTTGCAGCCTACTTGTAATGTTTTCTCTAAACCTCTGCTCCCCAATCTGCCCCCCCCCCCCCCTTCCCCCTCAATTATGTGTTTTTAGAATGAGCAGTGAATGTTAGCTGAGATCATGTGCACTACTCTCTGCACACTACAAATTCCATTGTCCCTAGTCCATCTCAGGAGCAATCAAGAGAGGGTGAATGCATTCCTATATACAGTGGGACCATAGAGAATGAATGTAGCCACCCTAACAGGAATTCACATCACAGCAGCAAGAAAAAAAAATAAATCTGGAGAAGGCTAAGAGCAATAGAAGATATTTTTTGAGTTAAGAAAAATAATTTTGTTTAATCACTTGCCAAATGACAGGTACAGCGCAGTCATCCAGTTCTGGGAAGGCATCATATGGTGTCCTCCCTTGATCGCGCCTGCCACTCCCACTGCGGTTCAAGGGCAGTGCCCTCTGAGATTGCTGTGTACAATCACAGTGGCCCTTTACCATGTGATCAACTGTGTCCAATGACAGCTGATCCCGATGTAAATACAAACCGGGTATCGGAGGAGAGGAGAGCCAAAAACCGGCTTGTGTGAAAGGGACAAAGTGTCCCGATTATCAGTGCAGTCCCAACAGTGCCCACCAGTGCTGCCTATCAGTGCTCACTAGTGCTGCCAATGAGTGCCTTCTCATCAGTGTTACCTATCAGTGCTGCCTACCAGTGCTCATCAGCGCCACCTACCAGTGCCACCTATTAGTGCCACCTATCAGTGATGTTCAGTTCCGCCTATCAATGCCCACCAGGGCCGCCTAATCAGTGCCTACCAGTGGCACCTTATCAGTTCCCATCAGTGCAGCCTATCAGGGCCACCTCATCAGTGCCCATCAGTGCAGCCTCATCAGCGCACATCAGTTAAGGAGAAAAATTACCTGTTTGCAAAACTTTATAACTATGAAAAAAAAATGTTGGTCTTTTTTTGTTTATATAGCAAAAAATAAATAACTGATTGGTGATTAAATACCACCAAAAAAAAAAAAAAAAAAAAAAAAGCTCTATTTGTGTGAACAAAATGGAGAAAATATTCATATGGGTACAGTGTACCATGACTGCGCAATTGTCATTCAAATTGTGACAGCACTGAAAGCTGCAAATTGGCCTGGCCAGGAAGGGGGTAAAAGTGCCCAGTAGACAAGTGATTAACCAGTTATGTTTTGATTAATGTTTGAGACCTATTGCCTAAATTGGACCTTGCTTTTTGATCAAATTAAAAAAGTTATATGGAGATCCTATTTTAACCCAGTTGAATGCATATTAGAGTAGCTGTTGTCTCTGGTGGTCTTTACATTCCTTGTACTTTCTGTGCGGTAGTAAATTCTGGATCTGTCATATAGTGCATCCATAAAATATTCACAGTGCTTTACTTTTTGAACATTTTGTTATGTTACAGCCTTATTCCAAAATAGATTAAATGCATTATTTTCCTCAAAATTCTACAAACAATTGCCCATAATGACATTGTGAAAAAAGTTTGTTTGAAATCTTTACAAATTAATATAAAATAAAAAACGAAAAAAAATCACATGTACATAGGAAATCACAGGCTTTGCTCAATACTTTGCTGAAAGCCCTTTGGCACCAATTACAGCCTCATGTCTTTTTGAGTTTTATGCTACAAGCCGGGCACACCTATTTTTGGGCAGTTTCTACCATTCTTCTTTGCAGGATCTTTCAAGCTCCAATAGCTTTTTCTTTTTCCTTCAGATTTACCTTTTCTATGTAGTGCAAGGGCCTGCCAGATTGCATACAAATTGAAAGTGTTTAGGTTTGACCTCTTAATATATGGTTTTGGTAAATCTAAAGGAAAAAGTCTTCAGAAAATCTTATAGTGTGTATGGCCCATTAGGCTCTTCTCCCCTGATCGCTCAGTTTGGCCAGGCGGCCCCCTCTATGAAGATTCCTGGTGGTTCCAAACTTTGCCATTTACAGATGATGGAGACCACTGTAATCATTGGGACCTTCAATGCTGCAGACATTTTTCTGTATCTTTCCCCAGATCTGTGCCTGTCTGGCTAGGTTTGTGCTCTGACATGCACTGTTTACTGTGGGACCTTAAATAGACAGGTGTTTGCCTTTCCTAATCATGTCCGATCAACTGAATTTGCCACAGGTGGACTTCAGTTGGAGAAACTTCTCAAGGGTGATCAGTGAAAACAGGATGCACCTGAGCTTAATTTTGAGTGTCATGGTAAAGGCTGTGAATACTTATGTACATGTGATTTTTTTTTTTCATTATTTATTTTTTTTGTAATAAATTTGCAAAGATTTCAAACAAACTGCTTTCACATTGCCACAATGGGGTATTGTTTGTAGAATTTTGAGGAAAATAATTAATTTAATCCATTTTGGAATGAGGTTGTAACATAAATAAATGTGGAAAAAGTGAAGCGCTGTGAATACTTTCCGGATGCACTGCATTTGATTACGGCCCCTTTCACATGGGCGCACCGCCTGACGGAATCTGTTCTGCTCAGAGGGGGATTAATCCGCCGATCCCCGCTGAGCAGGCGGATGATAGCTCTGTCTCTGCTCTGTGTGCAGAGACAGAGCTGTCAGATCCCCGCTGTCCTCTATGGGGAGATCGGATGAGAACGGACCGCCTGTCCATTCTCATCTGATCCCATCCGATCCGATCCTCCAGACGGATGGAAAATAGGGTTTCCATCCATCCGGATTTCACAGACAGGATCGGAATCGGATAGCAACAGGTGTCAGCGGAGATGTCTCCGCTGACACCCGCTGCCCCATAGGAATGCATGAAGCATTCGATCAGGTCGCCTGAGAAACTGACAGGCAGATCGGATCGCCCCTGTGAAATGGGCCTACCTTGAAACTGCATATGTAACAGGTAGATGACAATTAGGCACACCAGGCAAAATGATAACTTCTCTCATTTACTAACGTTTCTAGAATTAAAAGATTAGGAATTCTCTCAGGTCCTCTTCACTCACACTTCCAGGTTCATTTTCCCTAGGGCACCGTATCCAAGATGCTTACTCTTTTGTGGTTAGGACATTCACTAGTTAACAGAATTAACTCTGCTCTATTCCTTTCACCTCCAAGATTTACAGTGTATCCTCAATTCCTCTGACACTGCTTACCTCACATTTCTGCATCACTCTCACATCTCATTCTCTTAATAGCATCTCATTTTTTCGCAGGTCTCAAGTTACTGCAATATCAAGGGCCTTCTTGAAGTAAGAAAATCACACTTTCCATGCGAAGATAACTAACATTCCTTACCTAGTAATCCCCTGGCCTTCCTCTGAACAATGTTTTTTCTGTCATCAATTTCACAGTCTCTTCCCATACTGTACACACATCTGTTTCCTCACTTATCCCCTTCTGTAACCGATAACTGTCCCATTCTCCGTATACAGGATCTTTTCATGGTGGTTTTGCAATTATATGTTTTCCAGACGATTGGGTTTTGCAGAAAATAAACATCATCTTTATATCAGGCAAAAGTCTTTTCAATTTTTAACAGTAAATGTAGGAATCAATAAAAAAAAAAAAAAAATGTTTACGTCCCTGTTTTTTCTTTTTCTTTTCCTTTCCTAGGGAGAAACTCTCTCTGGGGCTATAATTTACATCTAGAGCATTGGGTATGCCTTCTGCTGCTCATTCTCTATTCAGGGCTCATCTCTAAAGTGATATTGTGTTCCCCCGGAGCAAGAGACACAAAAAATTGCTACATTGCAGTGGTTTAACTCCCTCACCCCAAAGCGTCAAAGCGAAAGATGTCTTCTCCTCCGTTTCCCCCAAAGGCCCCATGCAGTTTGAGAATTACAAAAAAACGTGCGACATATGTGCAGAGCCATTATTTCTTAATGGCACCCAACCACGGCACAATGTGGACGCAATCGTGGTGCAACAAAATGCACAAAAATCTGGGGGAAAAAATGCACCTGGCTCAGTGCCAACATTTGTTACATGAGCTTCTTTGGCACATTTGTGGAGCTGAGGGAGGCCTATTCAGAATGAATGGTGCTTCTTCCAAAACGTGCAAAAAAACATGGCGTGGGAGCTGAACACTTGAGCGCGATTTTTAGGTGCTTTTATTTGAGCATTTTGAGCATTTTTGCAAGGGTGTGCAAGCATTTTAGAAGTGTATTTACATGTGTATTTAAACTTCAAACATTTCTATTTTAGCCAGTAGAAAGCACTGACATATCTCCCAACTTTCTAAGATGGGAACGAGGGACACCTGAGGAAGTCACGTGACTCTGTGACGTAACGCGTAGGAACCCGGAACCGGAAGTGACGTGTTATACGGGACGGAGCTCCCTCTGCGTTATCTGAATACTGGATGATATGTTTTTACATGTAAGTTGGCTATTTTTTTTAAATAAACAGTCTCTAATACTGCGCAATGATGGTCCCTCAATTTTAATGAGCCCTAAGGAAGCGAGACTCCAAGAAGCTGCATTCAGAGGAAAGCATAGGAAACATCTGCAATAGGACAAGGTCTATAGGACAAGGTCGGGAACTAATACAGGAAGCCCCAGGACAGAGCACATACACTAGACACCACGCTGGAATAAAGGAAGAGAAGGGATTAACCCCCCATCCAGAGAAATAATACAGGCGTATTACCCTCTGCTCTGAGGTGAGAGTTTAGTACACCTAGAGGTGATATCACGGCACAAGGTGGAGGAAATAAATCACATTATCACCGGTTTATTGCATCTATATATTGTTTGATGGAAAAAGGCTGACAGCACAGCCATTTGATCGAGAACTGTTTGAAACACCATTGTGGAAACATTCAATTATATGCGTATTTGTGAATTTTGCACATATTTTGATACATTGTAACTTATTGCTGGAACATTTATTTTATTGTGATTCACTATTTATATATATATATATATATATATATATATATATATATATATGTATATATATATATATATATATATATATATATATATATATATATATATATATATATATATATATATATATATCACTGTATGCATAGAACACTTTAGAGAAGCACATAGGAGAAGCACCTAAAAAGTTTTTTTTAAGCCACTTAACACCCACCAAGCACCTTATAATATATTTTATGCACAACTAGATGTATTTTGGAAATTATAATAGGATTATATGAATTTTAGACACATGTATTGATTTGTGATTTTAGAGGCGAATCACTACAAGCACTTTATTATATTTTATAACACCTTGAAGCGCATCACAACCCCCCTTTTATCAGTCCCTCCTAAACTCCACCCACTAGTCTCTAGAATGTTCTCCAAATTTCTAGATCCAGGGGGAGGCACCAGAGGGCTGTCTGTATAAGTCATGCTGGTCTATACTCTAATAACCCTTACCCAATTACAGACCCATAGGTTATTATGAGTCAAAGTATAGTTTGCCTACTCTCACACTAGTAGCACACACTAGAGGGTGCTACATACACTATGTGGTTGTTCTGGCTCTTTTTTTATGTTCCTATAGGATGTCTTCCCGGGTCTGTTGAGATACTAGTATGAGCAACCATGTGGATCTGCATCTTGCGGATACTCATCAGATGAATTTATACACCATTTATTACAAGTGCATGTGACTCTTTATCAAAAAGAGTCAATTTACTCTAGTAAGAGTCTCTTAAGGTGGCGCCACAACACTGGTGTTTTGGAACAGATGATTGAAAGTCACTATTCTTAATCATTATCTTCACGTGTTTTTACTTTGGGACTGTTGAGATTTCATTACGGTATGGAATATAGGTTTTGTTTTATTTATCTCAATATGGACATACATTAGCACAATCATTTTTATTTACTGTATCTACAGTATATATACAATTTCGGTCTAATCAATATTGCCAGTTGCTGTTTTTTCGCTCCTTGCAGCATTATTTTCCCTATTTTTAACTTATTGCCTTTATGGACTTATTGCCTTTGTGGATCACTATGGACTATGGACTTTGTGGATCCAATAATGGACTCTATCTCTATGGACAGGTATGATTACCTTATGGTCCCTAGAAACACTCTATACAGGAATGTGTGTGAGAAGCTGCTTTACAAGAACTGTTATTTGCAAAGCCCAATGTTGGCCTTTCTTCAGTGAAGTTACTGTTAACTGCTAATTGCCTGGTCTTAAGTCTCTTAAAGGGGTGCATGCACAGTGTAACAAAGAACAGGGCTTGCAACACAACAAGAGGACTGAGCTAAGGGAAGATAAAATAAATGGGTCTAACACACAGAGTAATGTCCAGAGAAAGTTAATGTGTTGTGTCTAGGGACTACAGTATTTGTATTACATGCCAAGCAGCCAATCAGCCATGATAGAGGTAACTGGCAAGGGTGATAGTTCCTCCGGTAGTGGAGGGGATTAAGTGCTTGACATCTCCACTTGCAGCCTGTTCACCTCTCCTTGGGACCAGACTCGTGGAACAGAGTGCCTAGGGACGCAGCCTGGAGTCACACAAAAAAAGTGTGTAGAGCGGGCCCTGGAAGAAGAGCACAAGCACGGTGGTTGGAGAAAGAGAACATTTCCTGTGTCCCATAGTGACCATGGGATCAGTTACTCTAGTGAGGTCACATGAACTGCTGGATTGGTGGAACCCCATGCAGGCTCAGCGGTACCAGCCTCAAATGCTGCACACCTGGAAGTGGTGTCCACTAAGCATGAGAGTGTACAAAAGTGTCATCAGTGTAAATGAATCAGCACAGAAAGCAAGGAGTTACAGTGTCATTGCAGCTCACTTCTAAGCCCAGGAGACCTGCCTCAATGCCGACTGTCACATGACCCCAGCTCCCAGCCTGAAGTTCAGCCATTAGCAAGTGCAGTTTCACTTGTCCCCACATGGGCGCCTAAGCCCTGCCCATACAGTTTATTCAGTAGGAACAGCAGCCACATATCTTATGGGGGGAAATAGTTTGTTTGCCCCAGTCTGGCCCAAATTAACTATTTAAAATGATTGCAAAGCTGGACATAGGCTTTAAAGTAGAATTACAGGTGTACTTTTACTTTAAATGGTTTGTTTGGGCCAAGGTAACCAATGCAGCTCCTGCATGAACTGTACTAAACTCTAGTAGCATTAGTTACACACAGTCAGCAGAGCTTTGTTCCAGCAATAGTCTTCTGCCAAAACTAAATCAACTCCGCCTGAATGCTTTTCCGCCATTTAGATGAATAATTGTATTTTTGTCAATTAACCTCCCTGGCGGTATGATTCTTTTGGATTTTAGGTGCTGAAAGCGGTACCATTATTTTGCATGTAATTCTTGTGAATGAGCAGCCCAAACCAACTGTATACATTTATTATATATATTATATATATATATATATATATATATATATATATATATATATATATATGTATACATATATTATATATATATATATATATATATATGTATATATATATATATATATATATATATATAATGTATACAGTTGGTTTGGGCTGCTCATTCACAAGAATTACGTGTATGTATATATATATATATATATATATATACGTGTATATATATATATATATATATATACACATATATATATATATATACACGTAATTCTTGTGAATGAGCAGCCCAAACCAACTGTATACATTATATACATATATATATATATATATATATATATATATATATATTACAAAAAAAGTACAGTAAAACTGCAGGAAAGGGCACTGGGGGGCAATGTAATGTGATTTTATTTTGAATGATATCAGTGTGTTTGGTGCATTTTACATTTGAATTTGCCGCCGGTTCCACCCCCCGGCGGACGTCACGTCGCCGGAGACGGAAGCCGGGGCTCGCAGACGATCGGGAGGAAGCTCCGCCGCCGCACACCGCTCGCAGTCTTCGCTGGATCCCGGAGAAAAGGTAAGTAAAACCTCCTCCAGCATCCAGCGATCTTCTTAGCGCTACCCCGAGTGTGACTCGGGGTTACCGCTTTTGGCACTAAAATCTTACCCCGAGTCACACTCGGGAATACCGCTAGGAAGGTTAATAAAAGGCTTTCTTTTAATGGCCAAGGTGGAGAGGTGGGCAGATGACATCACAATTTCCACCTTGGCCAGTCAAAGCAAATCTTATATTTATTGATAAAAAAAATATAAGGCTTCTCCTGAATAGCAGAGAGGTATTCAGGCTAACTCGATTTAGTTGCGGCAGCAGACAGAAATCACCTGTACTGCTGCTGGAACCCAGCGCCACCTACCGTATGTAGCTGATGCTGCATCAGTTAGTAATGGAAATAACCTTGCCCAAACAAACCATTTCACGCCTAAGTAAATCTAGAATTCTATTTTAAAGGGATCCCTAGGGCATATTTCCTAGTTCCTGATTCCTCCTTTCCTCACAGCTTCTAAAGTTTTTGCCTAATTCTTGATTCCTTCTTTTCCTTACAGCTTTCAAAGTTTTTTTGCCTAGTTCCTGATTTCTCCTTTCCTTACAGCTTCTAAAGTTTTGCAGTAGTACTCACACAAAACTATATCAAATTGGTGTTCTATAAGAGAAATACTGCTGACCTAGCACACCAGCTTAGAAACGTTCTGAACTACACACAGAAGCATAGAGAAAGAAAATGATGGTCCCTAAAATTTTCACTCCCTAAGACACAATAGCACAGAAATAGTTTCTACAATTATCATGAACAAAATATTGTTTTTCATGTATGATTTGCTTGAATTTAATTGGCCACAGTATAAAACCCTTTTTTTAAACTTGTGTTATTTGCCTACTTGTGGTCCGGTAAGAAGACCACTGAAAGTGTTTTGTTATATCTGCTCAACAAGTAGAAAATATAACAGAAATTCAGAGTTGCACAATGTCTTCTTGTCTTTGCTTTTGTTATAGAAACACAGAAACATAGAATGTGTCGGCAGATAAGAACCATTTGGCCCATCTAGTCTGCCCAATATATCTGAATCCTATGAATAGTCCCTGGCCCTATCTTATATGAAGGATAGCCTTATGCCTATCCCATGCATGCTTAAACTCCTTCACTGTATTTGCAGCTACCACTTCTGCAGGAAGGTTATTCCATGCATCCACTACTCTATCAGTAAAGTAATACTTCCTCATATTACTTTTAAACCTTTGCCCCTCTAATTTAAAACTGTGTCCTCTTGTGGTAGTTTTTCTTCTTTTAAATATGCTCTCCTCCTTTAACGAGTTGATTCCCTTTATGTATTTAAAAGTTTCTATCATATCCCCTCTGTCTCTTCTTTCTTCCAAGCTATACATGTTAAGGTCCTTTAACCTTTCCTGGTAAGTTTTTTCCTGCAATCCATGTACTAGTTTAGTAGCTCTTCTCTGAACTCTCTCTAGAGTATCTATATCCTTCTGGAGATATGGCCTCCAGTACTGCGCACAATACTCCAAGTGAGGTCTCACCAGTGTTCTGTACAGCGGCATAAGCACTTCTCTCTTTCTACTGCTTATACCTCTCCCTATACATCCAAGCATTCTGCTGGCATTTCATGCTGCTCTATTACATTGTCTTCCCACCTTTAAGTCTTCTGAAATAATTACTCCTAAATCCCTTTCCTCAGATACTGAGGTCAGGACTGTGTGAAATATTCTATATTCTGCCCTTGGGTTTTTACGCCCCAGGTGCATTATCTTGCACTTATCCACATTAAATTTCAGTTGCCAGAGTTCTGACCATTCTTCTAGTTTTCCTAAATCCTTTTCCATTTGGCGTTTCCCTCCAGGAACATCAACCCTGTTACATATCTTTGTGTCATCAGCAAAAAGACAAACCTTACCATTGAGGCCTTTTGCAATATCACTTATGAAGATATTAAACAAAATTGGTCCCAGTACAGATCCCTGAGGTACCCCACTGGTAACATGACCTTGTTCTGAATGTTCTCCATTGACTACAACCCTCTGTTGTCTGTCACTCAGCCACTGCCTAATCCACTCAACAATATGGGAGTCCATGCTCAATGACTGCAGTTTATTGATAAGTCTTCTATGTGGGACAGTGTCAAAAGCCTTACTAAAATCTAGATATGCAATGTCTACTGCACCTCCACCGTCTATTATTTTAGTCACCCAGTCAAAAAAATCTATAAGATTTGTTTGACATGATCTCCCTGAAGTAAACCCATGTTGTTTTTCATCTTGCAATCCATGGGATTTAAGATATTCCACAATCCTATCCTTTAATAGGGTTTCCATTAATTTGCCTACTATTGATGTCAGACTCACTGGTCTATAGTTGCTCGATTCCTCCCTACTACCTTTCTTGTGAATGGGCATGACATTTGCCAATTTCCAATCTTCCGGGACGACTCCTGTTACTAATGATTGGTTAAATAAATCTGTTCATGGTTTTGCCAGCTCACCACTAAGCTCTTTTAATAATTTTGGGTGTATCTCATCAGGAACCTGTGACTTATTTGTCTTCACTTTAGACAGCAATCTTAGAACGTCTTCCTCTGTAAAGACACTCTGTTATCTCAAGAAGTCTAATCAGTTCATGCTTGTAGAGTCATGGCTGATCAATTGCGCTATGCTCGTGCATTAATACACCTAGCATGTCCCTCAGAGCAGGCAACTTCTTGTTCCTGGTCACACAGGGCTTGGTTTACTAAAACTGGAAAATGCAAAATCTGGTGCAATGCTGAATAGAGACCAATCAGTTTCCATGTTTTTTTGTCAAAGCTTATCTGAACAAGCTGAAGCTAGAATCGGATTGGCTACCATGCACAGCTGCATCTGATTTTGCACTCTCTAATTTTAGTAAATAAACTCCACAGTGTCCAATGCATGCCTCGGCATTAAAATATTATAAAATATGTGATAGCGAAGCCCAACAGCCTAAATTAAGTGTAATAATAAGCAAATACTATACACAAATCAAAAATTGATGCTAGTGCAAACATATAAAGAAAAGTGTTAATAGTGCAATAAATGTGCAAATGCCACAAGACAAAAAGTCCCCTTGCAAACCTGCTCAGTAGTATTTTTTCTTAAAATTTTGCACCAAAAGAGTCTCTGATACAATAGTGTGCTTCACAAATTAACACACAGTGTTTCTCCACTCTGTATTCTGTGCTCCATTAACCAGGAGCAATGCATGCTCACCTCCATCATAGACCCACAAGGTGTCACATAAGCATAATTGGAGTAATATCTGATGCTCATGTTCCTTTAAGGTGATAAGGTTCCCCTTCTAAAGTGGCTCCACACTGTTCACAAACAGCTCCAAGGTGAACAGTGTGGAGCCACTTTAGAAGAGGAACCGAATCGCCCTAAACCAGTGGTTCTCAACTCCTGTCCTCAGGACTCACTAACAGGCCAGATTTTAAGTATTACCTTGGGGAGATACTGACTAGAATACTGCAGTCACTGAGCAGCAAATTATATCACCTGTGATGTTATCAGTTATCTTTCAAACCTGGCAAGATAACTAGTGGGTCTGAAGGACAGGAGTTGAGAACCACTGCCCTAAAGGAATTTGAGCATCAGCTACTACTCTTATTACGCTTATTTGACCCCTGTTATGTTGGGCAGAATAGAGGTCTGATCTGATCTGTTGGGCAGTGCTTTTACATATTTTATATTATTTTACTGTGAATGTGGGAACACATTAAGTGATAGCAGCAGCCACATATTTTCTTTATTATTAGGTTATTTATTTCCTCTGCATCGCATCTCTTCCAGAATGGAGAGATCTTTGTTAATTGCTCTGCCTGTTTGTGCCTGTGTCAGATCTAATGTTTAGCTCTCACCTGCATCAGCACTAGATGAAGAGACCTAGAGATTGTGGGATTTGTAGTTTCTTTACAGTAAATGCCAGTTCATACACTACAGATGTCACACATCAATCTGTGCAGCATACCTCATGTTTGAACACAATCAGAAACTTCTGACACTGGAAAATGTATTTACTCAATTATAGGCTGCATACAAAGCAACAAATGTCACTATGAAACTAAATGATTAATGCACATGTTAGGCAGGTGAAAAACACATGATGCAGTTAAGAAATTTTGTAATTCCTCTTAGATATAGCCATGTTTGTTGACTTTCAACTTAATATTATTGACATTTGTATTACAAAAAATGAATAAACACAAAATAAACTATAGCCATAAAAGTCAAGACTAGCATATAATTCCTTACAAAATATGTTAGTAACACCTATGTGGGTTTCATGCAGTGAATGACCACTGATATTCTGCTGTGATCACAAGGCATCCAAGTAATTAATTGTAAATGATCAGGCAGTCACACTAGGCATTTGCATTGCCATATCCCGGAAAACTCATTAGAGGAAAGAATTACTAGAACTAATTAGCTAGTTTTTTTTTTTTTTTAACAGTGCCCATTGTTAAACTGCATCAATCGAAAAGCGATGAAAACCACCAGAGAAATAAAAAGACTTTTGATTAAGATCTGCCATATAAGATAGATCAAATAAATGTAGGTCTGTGATGTGATACACACAAATATATCTATATTTAGAGGTAAGCAAATACACAAAGATCTGATGCGCATTTTATCCAATCCGCTAATATGTTCTGATCTGCATTTTTGTCAATAAATAACACACCATCACCCCAACACACACACAGCAGGTGTACAGCCTTTTTTCCCCATAGGTAGAAGTCTATGATTGCGCATAGGAGAGAGAGTGTTTTTTTTATACTTGAAAATTTTATTGATTTTCTTTGTCATGTTACAGATGAAAATAAACAAAGGATTTAACACATCTGTTTATATCAATTACAGTTGAATCTGTCAAACTTCTACACATTAGTAACTGCAAATTTGAGTACCTTTAGTACCTATACAGGTACAAACTAAACAATATATATCTATGAGCAATGTCTCCCCAACAGTGGGGGTGTCGATTGTAAGATACAAGACACTTCAGACATGGATCCGAAGTTAGAATAATTAAATTTTCAGGTATCTGAGTAATTTGTGGGATTCGATCGGGTTAGTCTCTAGAGTCTCTTCATCAGTATTCGAATAGCCTTAGGAGATGTTGGTATTATCTATATCTGCTGAGTAAAGGGATAAGTAAAGAGAGGAGCACTAGGGTTTTGGTTTCCCTTGAGCAACATTTCTCAAGTCATTTGCGGAGGGCTGCAGATACCCTATGTGATTTCCAGATTGCTGTTGGCATCTCTTAGCCAGTGTGCCCACAGTTTAAATAATTTTGGTAGACTGTAATGAGCTTTGGCGAACATGTATTCCATATGTATGTTTTGGTTCTAGACGGTTCTGCAGTGTTGAGAGGCGAGGGAATGTTGGGATTTCCAATTCCAGGCTATGGTTAATCATGCCGCTATCAAGATGTGTGTGATTATGGGGTAGAATTCTTTTGTTTGTAATCCTAGGCCCAGCAGGGCGGTTTGTGAACTTAAAGATACCTGTTGTCCCATGATTTGGTATAATAGAGAGTGAATTTCTTTCCAGAATGAGGTAATTTTCAGACAATACCACCAAATGTCAAATGTGCTGTGCAGAGCCAGGGTGACCACAGTTCCTCCAGCACTGGTTTGAATGTGTTGGATATAGGCTGGAGAGTTTGTCTGGTGTGTAATACCAGAAATGTAGAATTTTCAGGGCTGTTTCCCAGTGAGTTAAGCATTTGGAAAAGTTTAGTGGACGTCTTACTGCTTGGTGCCCCTCGTTGGGTTCTTCTGTAAAGTGAAGGCGATGCTCCCATTTCTCCATGGAAGGTAGTTTTGGATGATCCTTATTTTTTGCTAAGAGTTTATAGAGAAAGGAGATCCCTTTGAAAGATTTAGATGGGTGGTCATAGCTTTGAATCAATGTGTGAGGTAGTGTGGATGTAGACCAGGGACCCTCCTTCAAGGCATGTTATATGAGGAGATATTTGTAAAAGTCCTTGTGGGGGATTTGGGCTTTGGCTTGTAGTGCAGAGAAGGCACAGAGCCTGTCATTGTCGTGTTGGAGGTGTCTAGAGTATTATCTGGTATATCGTTAAAGTCCCTGCAAAGGACTATTTGTTCCTTGGGGAACGGTTGCAATTTGGTCGTTACTGATTTAAAAAAGGACCTGTGTCTTGTATTGGGAATGTAAATATTGGTAAGCACCAGCGGGGAATTGTTGATTGAGGCAGAGACAATGAGGTATCTGCCTAAAGGGTCAGCCTCTACATGGTGAAGTTGGAATGCAATTGTATTTTGTATAGCAATCATCACACTTTTTGTTTTATTGGTTGCGCTAGCAACAAATTGGTGTGGAAAGAGTCTGTGGCTGCATGAAGGGGCTTTATCATGTGAGAAATGTGTTTCTTGGACACATAATATGTCTGTTTTAAGAGACACTGCTTCCCTCCACAATCTGAATCGATTGAAGGGGCTATTAAGCCCTTTCGCATTGATAGTGCTGATGTTGAGGGACATTATAAAAGTGGATGGCGTTGCCCGCTAAGCCCAGCAGAGAAGTGCTCTTATTAGTATGGCTTTAATTGGATGAGAAGAATGAAAGATACCTGGTATAACAATTTAACGTTATTACCAACTTATGACAAATACAACTTTGAGGGTAGATTTTGCAAGTATACAACAGCAAATTCATGTAGTAGAAACAAAAAACAGAAAGCAAATAAGAACAATATGTCATGTGCTCAGCACACTTCTTACTTGGGGTGTGTAAAAGACTATGGTCGAGCCTCTAATGGGGGTGCATATGGCTTATCTCCCTATGTGGGAAGCCCAGCGACAGTATGTATTAGTACAGATCAAGAAGGGTAGGAATGTTGTTTTCCTTGCTCTTGTGGCCCCCCGGTGTCCTCCGGTTTTTTCGACCCCTGTTTGAGGGTCACTTGCCATGATGGGGTGGGAACCATGCTCCAATTGTGGACCTGCTTATATCCCTCTTTTGGAGAAGTTATGGCAACTTGCTGACCTTGGTGCGTTACCAACAGCTTTGTGGGGAAGCCTTCTGTATGTCAGGTTGTTGCCCTTTAAGACTTTAGTAACAGGTCCAAATTCCCTCCTCCTTTGAGCCGTAGCCGGTGATATGTCCTGATAAAGGGTGACTCCTGCATATGGGGGCGGGAGCACTCGGGCATTTCTGGCAGCCCCATGGATTTGATCCTTAATATGGTAATAATACACTCTTTCCAATATGTCCCACGGGACTGTGTCTGGAAGAGGTGGTATGGAAATTCTATGAGCACGGTCAATGAGAAGGTCTCTGGGCGGTATGTCTGGGGATAGTTTCAGCATAAGTTGTTTCAAAAAAGGTATGATTTCTTGTGGTTTAATCGTTTCAGAAATGCCCCTGAATTTGACATTTTTGTGTTGCGACCTATCCTCAGGGTCTGTGACTTTTAACTGCAACTTCTGAATCACCTCAGCTTGAATTTCATGTATATCCACCACCTCATTATGCGCTGCCACCATATCTGAGATCTGTAATACCATATGATGTGATCTCTCCTCCAGGCTATCCAGTTTGGAGGACAAGTGGTTAATGGACAGTTTAAGCTCCTTGTGCAATCCTGACTGGAGGGAAAGGAGCATAGCTTTTAGTGTGGCTTCTGTGGCTGGTACATCTTCTGCTAGAAAAGCAGAGAGGGGTTGGTGTAGGGTTCTTCCTGGTCTGTGGCCTGTTCTGTGCTGGAGGACTCATACTGTTTTTTGGCAGAGGGGGATCTTATTGGGAGATAAGGCTGGGGACCCCGCAGCTCTCTTACCTCTGTCAGCTGGGGATGCTGGGCTATTCAGAGGTTGTTTCCTCCATATCAGACTTCGGGTCTGTGAGAGGTTCAGGGAGCTGTAGCTGTGCTGAGCTCGGGCCTCCGTTCTCTTCAGCGCCATCTTGCTGGAGTGCTGTGTCGGCTTTATAAAGTATTCCGTAAGGCGGCGGGGACCCGAAGTCGGCAGACGCCAGCAGGTCATGCTCCAGAGCTATGCGGCTTCCTCCCTCTGTTGTGATGGGGTGATGACAGCGGGCTTAGTTGCTTTATAGCGGCTTATTCCCCCAAGAAGCTGCGGAGCAGTGTACGACACAGCCATACTGCTCGGCGGCCAGGGGAAAGAGTGTTTTTTACAACTTAACTGGAAGGCTTTAAAGAAACTTAACCTCCAACCTGCTGGTTTTGTCCATATATTGGCTGGTGTAGTGCCCTTTAATTGTTGTCCCACCTCAGATGATGTAGTGGGTTTTGTCTATGCCATTTGTAATACCAGCTGTGGATGGGACTTTGCAGTTCGAGTAGGGGAACAGGACAACCCTAACCAACATCAAGTCGGTCTGTGTCCTGTATGCACGAAAGAGAGAGCCTTTTGTAGGGCAGAAATGCTAGGAGGACTTGAAAGGGACACACCGGAAAAAGGTGGAGGAACCCTGCCACTCCTGACCTTAGCAGGTCTGTGGCTTAGTTCAAGATGGCTTTGAGGTCTAAGTTTGAGGAACACCCAATACGTGGAACCACCTGTGGAGATGGACTGGTAATGCCTGGGAAGATGGCTGATTGCAATGGTACTGTGTGTTACACCAATTGGTCTGCACTGTGACTGTGAAAACTGTGTTGCTGTTTAAACTTTAGTTGATTCAGTAAAGTGTTGAAAATGCTTTTGGACTGGACATTCTTTATTCCCGGAAACAGGCCTTTGGCTGGGAAAATGTGTGGGGGCCAGGGCAGTGAAGGGCACAAGATGGTGGAGTATCTCCAAAAGACAGGTACCTGAGTATCCTAGGAAAAAGAAACAGGGTGGAACCTGGACCAGTTCAGATCCATTACAGATATGCTTTCATCACCATGTGTTTACAGGGAGGGAGGTGCTAAAAAAAATTAACTAACTTACCAATTATAGTGTATGAATTAGACCAATGATTCCCTGCCTAAGGATCAGTTACAATATAAAGGATTGTCTACTGAAAAACAGTTTTTAGTAGAATCACAGCTGGGCCAAGAAGGGGGAGCAGAAGAGGTAACTGCACTAAGCACATTGTTTTTTCCTTTGTGAGGGGGTGCCACATGCTGAGCTCTGCAGACCCTCCTCATCATTTAGTGGAGAAACTGTAAAGGCAAACAGCATGTCCACTTGTGGGTGGTTTAACAAAGTGAAAGTAAGCCAAGCAGAAAAGATGTACATGAAACAGTATGAATGCAATGTTTTTGAAGTTGCTTTATGTATTTGGGTATGAGTGTATGTTTGCATGTGGGGGTGTGTGTATATGTATGGGCATGTTTGTATGTACAGTATGTGGGTGGTAGGGTGTGTATGTAAATTATAGTATGTGTCTATATTGGTGTGTGTATATGTGTTCTGGAAGTGCCTTACAGAGGGTACTGCTGTGTTCTGATAAAAAGGGGTGCAATGAATGATATGGGGTGCTGTGCACAAAGTCGTATATGCTCCAAATCCCCGCACAGTGTACATTACATACACCTGACCCCTGCACTCTGTATGTTAGTTACTCCTGACCACTGTACTTTGTATGTTAAACAATCCTGACCCCTGCATGATGTACATTGAATACACATGACTCCTGCACTCTATGCAATACAGAGTCCGCATGAAATCCAACTGGTGGACTTGGAGCTGCACAGTGATGCCAAGACAAGCGCGTTGGTAGCTGGGAGTGAGATTCCTTCTTCACACTCGGTATTGAATGAACCTTTCTTGGCTCTGAGTGGTGGTAGAAAAAAGAAAACTTGTTCTGATAAGAATATAGAGGCTGCTTTTTGAAACACCAACTCAGAGCAAACAGGAAAATAACAAAAATCATATTAAGAGCAGAAATTCAAATTGGCATATTAGTATATCAGGGGCTTCAAAAGTATTGAGGCCATTGAATCAGTATCACAGCCAGGTAACTAAGAAGACCAGAAGATCTGGTCCATGTTGACATCCTCCATACTTCTTCAATAGAGATAACCTTTATAAACCACCCTTTTAATAATTGAATGGGAAGGTATAACAAGCATTAAGAGGGTAAATTGTATATATTCTACCAAGCATTATGCACAACTTTTCCCTGTGCATCATAAGAGTCTATGTTGCTGTCAGCTTGGGCTTCAGCCCTTCTCATAGTAATACAACTAGATGGTATTACTTTTCCATTTCTTTTAAGGAATGCAGTTTGAATAACAAGCACATAATACAAATGTTAAATCAAATGTTTTACCTGATATTTACACCACTGGGTGCCAAATGGAGGGAGGGGTTTTGGAACATCATACTTATACAGGACATATGCACTAGATCATACAAGTGCAATGCAAAGCAGGTCAGAGAGGTAAGCATTCCCGTTAAGAAAAAAATATATTACATAAATATTACTACATAACTATTCATAAACATGCAAAACTGCACCTAATGAAATAATAAGCATGGGTTAAACAGTAACGGTCCCAGTAATCCTTGGCGCCAGCCCTTTAAAAGGTTTTAGATGCCGGGAGGCGGGACAGGGTTTATGATCATGTGACCGCCATGATTGACTTTTGCAGAGGACACTACATGCAATCGGTTAGTTCTGTTAGTTGTAACTGTGCCAGGAACGCTTAGGGTGCAAGTTCTGGGCACAGCTGTGTTTGCATTCTGATACGTAAATATGCGGCCTGCTTGGCGTCAGGGCCCCTCTGCCAAGAGGCTGCATAATTGCGTACTGTCAACACAAAGGAGTTAATAATACTGTTATCCACCTTCGTGATCTACCAAAATGTAAGTCCACAATGAGGCCTGTATTTTGAGACTCATTCAGATAATGCAGACTGCGTTGTGGAGCCTTCAGTGTCCCATGAATTTCTCTTTCCCTAGCACAGCCGTGAGAACTTTGTGATTGCAGGAGAGGCTGGTCAAAATACTTTTATAGGTCACATTATGACTGGGTTTCCTTCTCCTTTATATTTTTCTTCTTCTTTTCCAAAAGAATAGTGCCTGCTGTTCTAATGGTTAACACTTCTGTTTTGGAGCACTGGGGTGCTCAAATCCCAGCCAGGACAGTACCTGCACGGAGCTTGCCTGTTCTCTCTGTGCGTATGTGGGTTTCCTCCCACATTCCATAGACATGTTGGTTGGTAATTGGCATCTGTCTAAACTGGTCCTAGTATGTGTATGTATGCGTGTGATATAGGGCCCTTAGATTGTAAGCTCCTTAAGGGCAGGCACTGATGTGATTGTACGGTATGTAAGACACTGTGTAAATTGTCAATGCTATGTAAATGCCTGCAATAAATAAAATAAAGCCAATAAAGTACTTAATGTGTAATGTATATATTTCTGTTTAATATATGACCCCTAGTGTCCATAGTAGTGGTTATTACTCTGGAACTCCAAGAGGAGAACGACTGAAAAGTATGCAAGAAGAGTGTTTAAGATAACCACAGCAGTACAAAATACTAATCTCCAAAAGCTAAGTGACTCTGTAAAATTGAAACTTCTACATGATGTCTGCGAAAGAGTTGTCAGATTAAAACAAATAGAAGCTGCTTGTTAAGTGTGCTGTGACAAGTGAACTTACGGTTAACCTAAAAATGTATGCAGCATTCTGAGTTAACAAAAAAAGAATATATACAGTTGTTCCGACTCAGGAAATAAAGTAGAAAAATAACTGCTCTACTCTTCTATCAGCTTGACTAGATGATTGTTGGATAACCTAAGCTTTTTGGAAGCTGTCAATCTAATAATTGCTAGCTCAAAAAAATTATCAAGCATATCCAAAAAATCTTGACAGACACTTTGTTCATGTTAAAAAAGGTGGTTAAAAAAGAAACTCTTCTGTAGTGTCCTTTCTGTTCTTAAGTTGAATATTTTTTGCTATAGTTTGAGCAGTTTTGAAACGTCTGGGAATTTTTAGCTAGTAAAGTTTAAATCTAAACACAATACCTTTCTGACTTATATAGACCTTGGGGGCTCTGGAGCAAAGCCGAGTCAGGGTCACACAGTTTGCGCCACAAGCGTAACAAACTTTATGCAATACACTGCACAAAACCCCTAGGATCAACCTGTAGTGCCCCATAGAGCTTCTGTTTTGCTAAATTTAGTTTTTGGCCTCCCTGTAATAAGGGAGGCATTATGTGATTAGTTAGGTTGGCTTTGGGTTCTGTAGGTATGGGCTCAATTACTTCCCCCTGTCTCTCAGGGGATCCTGAAACATAGCGGTTGGAAGAATCGTGATCCCAGCCTGTGTGTTAATATCTCCCCAGCTGGTCAAAATGGCAGGTGACCAGCAGGGGACTGCGGGGGGTATAAATGGGCTAGAATCCACAGCAGAGGCCTCTTGTTCTTGGGGAGTAAGGCCCAGCATGACGGCTGTTGCAATCCTGCGAGATTTGCCTGGAGCTGCAAGCACCTTTGTGGGGTCCCAGCAGAGGTTCCTAAGGGACCTCTGTTTTATGCTCTGGGAGGATAAAGATCCAGGAAACAGATTGATGGAGTACTGAAGCTGACTGACCCTGCACATGGCTGCCTGGAAATCAGGAAACAGTGAGTACCAGCTTCCTGGATCTAAAGACTTCCCTTAGCTCTCATGGGAGCTCAATATTTACTACTTTCTATATTCAGGACTGCATTCCTGTTGAGGGATTCCTCTTTGTTACTGTTCAGTTTTACACTTCAAAGGGGGTGCATTCACACTGAAGTCAGAATTAGAGCCCTAATTGTCAAGTAACTGTTACTGGAGTATCCCTAGGCCAGCAGGGGGGCTGACAGGTGTATATAAGGCTGGGAGCAGAGAGTAGCAGGGTCCTTTGCCAACAGAAGAGTACCCAGCCTGCAAATGCTGTCAAATCTTTCAAGGTTCAGAAGGAGCCTTAAGAAATCCTGGATGATTCTCGCTCTGTGAGGAGCCAAAGGATCACCCCTAAAGTCGCAGGAACGTCCGAGGCAACATTCAGAGGGTATCTTCCTGGGAGAATTCAAGTCAGAGTCAAACTGAAGCTAAACAGAGTTCTTAAGATTGCCTGGGCTATAGTGAGTAGGCCTTAGAGAATTCTCAGGGGAAAGACTGTTACCTGTACACCCCCTTATTGACAGAGAGATCATTCCAGACTTGCTGCCAGGGTTGTACCTTAGAGCAGCCTTTTTCAACCAGGGTGCCTTGAGGCTTCTTCAGGGGTGTCTTGGCAAAATGCCTTAAAATTTCTCAAAAATTGTATACAAGCCATTTAGGTGGATGAAGCATGCCCTTCAGTTACACCATTACGACTTTCTAGACACTGGCATCCTAACAACCAAATATGTCATCAGTTGATAAAGGAGGATGTCTGTCACCTCCACAGCATCCTTGTTTGACCCTGCTCTGCCTCTCTCCCTTAGCACTGGGGTGACATTAGCTGACTGATGGAGAGAAATTGAGGGAGAGTAGAAACACTGGAATACTAGTCAGTACTAGTGTGCAAAAATGTATTTGCTTTGGAAAAAAAAAATCACCTCTAACGTTAGGTGTTCTACATGTGTGGATTATGTAAAACGAATAGAATCGTTTCTTACATTTAAGAATAGGGTGCCTCGAGATTGTCTATAATTTTAAAGGGTGACTTGACTAAAAAAAGGTTGAGAAACACCGCCTTAGAGAAGAGAAGGCCTCTGGGCTATAAACTGTGTGCTGCCTAGTGGCAAGTTATGTAAACTGTGGAGTGCCCTATGAGTGTGGCAATAAAATAAAATAAAATAAAATAGAGGTGGTGAATAAAAAATAAATAAATATGATTGAGTAAAAATGTATATATAAAATATCAGTGGGTCAAAGTGACATGTGTATAAACGTCCCTATAAAGTGACGTGTGCAAGTATGACCATAAATGTAAACTCCACAAGATATGAATAAAACAATATCTAAACAAGTAAGTAGGTGCAAATAAATCAAAGCGTGTCAGTGAGTCAAAGTGACATGTGCATAAACGTCCAACTAGATTGACATGTGCAAGTATGACCATATATGTAAAATCCACAAGATATGAATAAAACAATATCTAAACAAATAAATGAGTGCAGAGGCTTGCTGTCAGTCTTTGATCACCTTGATTGGCCAGCGCAGGATGATGTCACTTCCACACATGCGCCTGATGATGTGTCCACGTCATGCAGGCACTAGAATGAACACCTGAAAAAGGCCCTTCCAGGAATTAAGGAGAAAAGTAGAAGGCTGGGGGCTGCAGCCTCACCTGACCATCACTTAAATTCAGTAAAAAGGGCTTTTAGATGGGATTTTTATTCTCATTACATTAATCAGATAGACAAAGCCAAGAGTGGGACTTTCAAGTGGTTGTAAAGGCTGAAGGTAAAAAATCTTCTGTGTGCAGCAGCCCCCCCCCCCCCAACCTTACCTGAGTTACCTCCGATCCAGCAATGTTCACGATAGCCTTGGTTATCCCGGGGCTCTTCCTCCTTATTGGCTGAGACAGCAACAGGAGCCCATTGGCCCCCACTGCTGTCAATAACAGTCAGTGAGCCAATGAGGAGAGAGTGTAGGGGGAGCGGGGCTGAGCCTCAGCTCTATGTGTCTTATGGATGCATAGTGCAGAGGCTCAGGAGTGAGCATGCAGCAGTGCCCCCAGGGCAAGCGGCTTTCTCTGGGGACACTGATTGAGGGGAGGGAGCCACGAGCGCAGGCGGGGGGACCCAAAAAGAAGATAATCAGGGCTGCAATGTGCAAAACCACTGCACAAGGCAGGTAAGTATAACATGTTTGTTATTTACCCAATACTGCCCGCCCACCGTCAAATGACGGCAGAGCGGTGCAGCTATTGTTCTGGGACGCCATCATATTATGGTGCACCAGAACGGCCTCTCTCGCGCGCCTGCGGCGGCTCGCAGTGCGGAGATCGTAGCCGCGCCGTGTTGCTAGGACACGGCGTAACCCCGATCTTTGTAAAGAGCCAATGACATGGCTCTTTATCCATGTGTCCAATTACAGCCAGTCACATGTAAATGAGGAAGTGCCGTTTATCGGCTCTCCTCGCTTTATACTGTCAGAGTGTGTGGCGAGGAGAGCCGATCAGCGGCTCCTCCTCACAGGGGAGACTAGGAAAGGTAATCAGGGCAGTGATCATGAGTGCTCTGATTACAGAAACCTGAAAAACAGTGCTAATCAGTGTCCACCATCAGTGCCCACAGTGCCCACCATCAGTGCCTGCTCATCTGTGCTGCCCATCAGTGTCCATAAGTGTCACCCGTCGGTGCCCATCAGTGCTGCCCCCCCGTCAGTGCTCATTAGTGCCATCCATCAGTGCCACCCGTCAGTGCCCATCAGTGCCCTTTATTGAAGTGGTTAAAAAACAAAAAACAACAAAGCTTTAAAGAAGAACCCTTATCTTAAATATACAACAGAGGCACCTCTATGTTTAGCAACGGTATTTTACAAACAGATAATTACGGGTAATTGCAAGCTTTCTTTACTTCGCATACCTTATTTTTCTTTTCCTCTTCATTGTTATCACAGTGGCCATTTTCATTCAGGGCAGATGCATCTTTCTTTCACTGCCTAAAACTCTGGGTCTGCTGCCTGGAACATGTGACAGTGCACATCACCCAGGGGCAAAAAAAAATATCTTTCCCCATAGCTCATGAGATTTTCCATTTAATACTTCCATAAAGGCACTGGTGATGTAGCCTCACCAAGATGCAGGGCTACATCACCAGCACCTCACTCAACCTGGAAGTTATAAAACAGTAAATGTAAGTAAAAGCAAAAAATGTTTGTTCAGCTACTGAATGTAAGACAATTTAATATCAGCATGCAGATATACAGATACGAGTCTGTAACCACATACAGTAAGTGCCTAGGCCCCCTTACATACTATGAAGTACACTGCTATTTTTCAGAAGGAATTTAACCACTTGCCGACCGCCGCACGACTATCTACGTCGGCGGTCAGCCCCTCACAGGCGAAGTGACGTAGGGCTACGTCGCTTGCTTGTGAGGGTCTGGGGAGCGAGCGCGCGCCCCCGGAGGTGCGCTCCCACTCCCGCGTGGTCGCGGACCCCCCTGCACGTGTGACCGGCGGACCCAATGTCCGTCGGCCACTCTGCGATCGGCGGGGGAGAGGGAGAAAGTCAGGCGGCTTGTGTAAACAAGCCACCTGTCATTCTCCTCGGTGTAAAAACACTGATCACACGGATCTACTATGTAGATCCGTTGATCAGTGTCCTTACAGCTCAAGCCACAGCCAATCACAGTAGAAAGCACGCCCCTAGGGACACACACAGCCCCTCCCTCTCAAATAAAGTTAACCCCTTCACTACCAGTGTATTTTTACAGTAACAGTGCATATGTATAGCACTGATTACTGCAGTAATGTCACTGGTAACCCCAAAAGTGTCAAAAATGTCAGTCAAGGGTCCGATCTGTCCGCCGCAATGTCGCAGTACCGCAAAAAAATCGCAGATCGCCGCCATTACGCGTTAAAAAAAAAAACAACAAAAATTACAAAAATCTTTCCCTTTGTTAGTAAACGCGATAACTTTTACGCAAACCAATCAAAATACGCTTTTTGTGATTTTTTTTACCAAACATAGGTAGCTTAAAACAAATTGGCCGAAAATGTTAAAAAATTTTGATTTTTACTTTTTTTTTGGGGGGAATTTCATATAAAAAAAAGTGAAAAATATTGCTATTTTTGCAAAATGTACGCTCTTTTTTTGTTTATAGCGCATGATCAAAAAATCGCACAGGTGATCAAATACCACCAAAAGAAAGCTCTGTTTGTGGGAAAAAAAGGACGCCAAATTTGTTTAGGTACAGCGGCGCACGACCGCGCAATTGTCCGTTAAATTCACGCAGTGCCGAATCGCAAAATACCCCCTGGTCAGGAAGGCGGGTAAAATCTTCCGGGGCTTAAGTGGTTAAAAAAAAATAAAAAGGTACATTTTTTAAATTTATTGCTTATACTTTTCTAAATGTTCCGTATAATATTCTTTACTTTTTGGGATCAGGTCCACTTTAAAATGTATCTAACTGCCAACGATGAACTTCTTCAGGTTTGCTAAATATATAATTGAAGGTGTTTAATGATATCTGTTTGACAGATGCAAAAAATACCTGTTGATTTATGCCAGAAATCTTGTGAGCTTACAATCTTCTGCTCTCTCTACACAAGGAGGGGTTATAGGGATGAGGAGGGAGAGGAAATTTGGAGAAGACTGTGTTTTTTGTAGAGTATTACAAATTAGGTAGACAGGGCTGACAACACAAGCTATGGAATTCAGAGCGGAAATTACATTGTATTGTAAAAGAGGAAGGTAGGAGCACACTATATTTCTAGCACATGAACAGTTATATCTCTGTATTTTAAATTAATAAAACATAGGTGTAATAGGTATAGGTAAAATGTACATGCATTGCAGAAATGTACAAAATATGTTTTTTTTTTTTTTTTTGGGAGGGGGGGGGGGGGTTAAGATAAAATCTGTTTTGTTTTTTTTTTGCAAGAAAATTACTTAGAACCCTAAAACATTATATATTTTTTTTTAGCAGAGACCCTAGAGTATAAAATGGAGATTGTTGCAATATTTTTTATCACACCGTATTTGCTCATCGGTCTTACAAACGCAATTAGAAATTCACTTTTTTGAATTGAAGAATAAGAAAACAGTAAGGTTAGCCCAATTTTTTTCTATAATGTGAAAGATAATGTTATGACGAGTAAATAGATACCCAACATGTCATGCTTCACAATTGTGCACGCTCGTGGAATGGCGACAAACAATGGTACTTAAAAATCCCCATAGGCGACACTTTAAAAATTTCCGCAGGTTACTAGTTTAGAGTTACAGGGGAGGGCGCACATTATTGCTCTCGCTCTAAAGATCGCGGCGATACCTCACATGTGTGGTTTGAACACAGTTTACATATGTGGGCAGGACTTGTGTATGCGTTCACTTCTGTGCTTGAGCTAACGGGGACAGGGCGCTTTCATTTTTTTTTTCTTATTTATTTTATCTATTATTTTTTTTTTTTTACACTGTTTTTTTTTTTTTTTTTATTATTCATTTTTAATCATTTTAATCTCTTGTAATAGAAATAAGCATGACAGGACCTCTTTAATGTGAAATCTGGGGTCAAAAAGACCTCGGATCTCACATCTACACTAAAAAAGAAAAAAAAAAGTATTTTTTTTCATGATGAAAAAATGGGCTCTTTAAATCCGTTGCTAGAAAGCAACGTATGACGTCTCTCATGTTCTCCAAGGCAATAGAGTTGAGTGAGGGCCATCCTGCTACCGGGGGAAAATGACTGGGAAGCGGCGGGGGGGTCACTTCTCCCTCCGCCTATAAGGAACCCGCTGCTGGGACCACCCTTATGTTAAAGCGGACTGCCCACCGTTTCAAAAAATACCGGGGTTATGGCAGCTATCTGCTGCCATAACCCTGGAATTTAAAGTCAAAGTACCGACGTATAGTTACAGTGGGCGGTCCGTAAGTAGTTAAAGTGGATGTAAACTCCATTAGTGAAATATCACCTCTGTAGTGTTTACTTATCTCTCTCCAAAGCCCTAAGTCTGGTCTCTTTCTGCTGCTCAGTTCCTTTGTTATTAGCATAACTTCTGACAAGTTCTCTGACACAGCAGATAAAAGCAGCTGGAAATTTGTCTCGGGGTGGGTGCATTGAGATACATTAGCAGAGAGCTGGTCTATTAACAGCACAGCTCTGCTGGCTTCTTTCTGTCTTTGCCTATGTGGAGGGGGTGTGCCTTTCATCCAATCAGCTGTCACACAGTGTATGCCAAGACTGCACACCCAGTGCTGGAACAGGAAGAAAAAATTCTAATATGATTTTCACTTTCTAAACAGTATAGAAAGTTGAAGAGAGCAGATTTACAAATAAAACTTATGTAGGGAGATTTGTTTCATGTCTGTGTATCATCTGAGGCTGTTCATTTCACTGGGCATATGTGAGGGTTTACATCCACTTTCAGTCCAATGGGCAGTCGCCACTTGCACAATACTGCAGGTCCATCTAGGTACCTTCATGTTCAGTTACTAAGCTGATCTTTTCAATTACTAACTTTTAGTTGCTCTGTGCAATGCCTCTTCCTCCTCTCCTTTTCCCCCTATTGGTCCCATTACACTCCATAGCTAGGAAAGGATAGGTAGGAAGAGATAGATTACACAGTGATTTTTAGAAAAATAAGTTAATCACATTTTCCTTTTTTGCAATGACTGTTTTCTAAGGTAACTAGGGCACATTTTATAAACAAATTGGGGGCGTAAAGCATCCTACTCTATTTTTGGAAAGCAGTTGTCTGTTTGCAGAACAACCACTTGTTTCCCTAAATTTAGAATGTCTGTCACCAGTAATGGTAACTTAATTACCTTCAGGGCCAATTCACACAAAATGAATGAGCTGAAAGGCACTTCAGTACTTGACAAATATAGGACTGCATTTTATTTCAGAACAGAGCATTAAAGTGCATGTGCGTTTTGAAGGGCTCTGCAGCACACCAGCGCGCGTAAAACGTTTTTTATTTTCTATGCATTTTATAAAAAAAAAAGTAGGCTTTTTTTGAATAGAAAAAAGTGACATCTGTTACAATACAAAATAGTTGTATAGTTTTGAGACAATTCTCGGTTAAAGTGGAAGTTTAGTCTAATTCTACTACCACCTGCATTCTAAGCTTATCTATCTACCCTGTAAAGGGAAGATCTATATAATTACCTATGCTGAGGGTGCTCCAGTCCGGTCATGATCAGCTCCCAGTTCTGGCTTCGTTAACCACTTTACCACAGGAGGATTTTGCTGTCTTACGTCCAGGCCACTTTTTGTGATTCAGCACTGTGAAAATTTAACTGACAATTGCGCGGTCATGCAACGCTGTACCCAAACGAAATTTACGTCTTTTTTTCCCCCACAAACAGAGCTTTCTTTTGATGGTATTTGATCACCTGTGTGATTTTTACTTTTTGCGCTATAAACAAAAAAAGAGCGACAATTTTGAAAGAATAACAATATTTTTCAAATATTTTTATATGAAATTCCCCCAAAAAATAATGTAAAAATCAATTTTTTTTATCATTTTAGGCCAATTTGTTTTCTGCTACATATTTTTGGTAAAAAAAATCGCAATAAGCGTATTTTGATTGGTTTGCGCAAAAGTTATTGCGTTTACTAACTAAGGGAAAGATTTCTGTCATTTTTGGTGTTTTTTTTTATCAAGTAATGGCGGCGATCTGCGATTTATTTTGCGGGACTGCGACATTGCGGCGGACAGATCGGACCCTTGACTGACATTTTTGACACTTTTGGGGGTACCAGTGACATTACTGCAGTAATCAGTGCTATAAATATGCACTGGTACTGTAAAAATGACACTGGCAGGGAAGGGGTTAATTTTTATTTTGAAAGAGTTTTTGGTGCCTCAGGTCAAAGGAAATGGGACTTTAAGGGCTCAGTAAAATAGTATGTTTATTAAACATATATTGGTTTGCTGTATGCAAAAATTATAATACAAACACAATAACACAATAGGTGCCAATGGGCTATAGACCCATGTGAAGAAGTGAAGATGGAACGAAGGGTGACAAAGTGAAAATGGTGACTTTTTGAAACTCTGTCTTTTTGGGCTCAGAAGTGTGAGCTTGTTGAGAGAGAGTGTCTTGTCGAACTTCCGACGCGTTTCGGCATATTAGTATATTGCCTTTATCAAGGAAGCGGGGAGAGTTCACCATATCTGGAAAATATATAGTGAATATATATTAAAATATATGGTATAACACTATTTGAAAAAATAGTGAATAATAAGGTAAGCACATACATGTGACTAAGCGGTCAGGTCCCAGGCTTTGGTATTCCCATTGCTTTTCCCAAACTATTCACACAGGATTTGGGAAGGGGTTAATTTTTATTGGAGAGGGAGGGGTTAATGTATGCCTGGTGCTTACTGACGTGTGTGGGGGGAGGTGACTGAGTGACACAGGGACAGATCGCAGGTTCAGCTATGCTGAACCCTGCAATCTGACCCTGTCTGTCACTTAGGAGATCCGCCCGCTTGTGTTTACACAAACGGGCGGATCTCCACACTCGATTCCCCGACGATCGGGGAAGAGCGGCGGTAATCACCTCCCCTGGTCCGACTCCTGCTATAACTGAATACAGTGGGAACGAGCCTCCGGCGGCGCGCGCGCGCCGCAGAGAGAGGGGAATGTCTGGTGATGTAGGGCTACGTCACCAGACGATAACGAACCACTTTGCCGCAGTACAGTCAACGTGACTGGTCGGCAAGTGGTTAAAGAGGAGAGATAGCCAACAGTGACTGCTGAGCCTGGGTGATGATGATGCCACCCATGGGCTTTTTATGGGGCATACTTTGGTGGCTGTCCCTACCTCTACACCAAAGCCAGCGCTGGGACCCCATCATGTGACTGGACTGCAGTTCCCTCAGAATAAGTATACCCATCTTTTCTTTCACAGGGTAGATAGAATAGGCTTAGAATGAGGGTGCATTTATGTATAGTTAGTGTTTGACTAAACTTCATAGTTACATAGTAGTTGAGGTTGAATAAAGACTATAGTTCATCCAGTTCAACCTGTGTAGGTGTGTGTGGATGCAATTATTTCCCATACCCCTGAATGTTTTGATCCTTGAGATGTACGTCCAAGAGTCTTTTAAAAGTAGCCATAATCCCAGCAGTAACTACCATTTTAACTACAACAGTAAAGCTAGTATGAAATGCTTACGGCTCTGATGTGTACCAGAGCCTTAAGTAACAGTAACAGTATACCTGATGTTTGCAACAATTGCTTTAACAACGACAGGTAGGCTTGGTATAAATAAGAAAGCTATCAGAGGGTGTAGAGTGACATATGACAGTAATATATAGCAGTATAGCAACTTCTAAATGAAGATCCACCTAAAGTTTGTTGAACACAGCATCCAAATCCAAAGATTGCAGAGTGTGATGCAGCATAGGTTCTTCAATGTCAGAGAATGACATCTTACCACCTCTTGATATGGCCTCATATGAGACATAAAACGATACCACAAAATGCACTGGCAGGTAAATAAACAGAAAAAAAGCCACTGGCAAGAAAATAGTCAGACAAACTATGTAACAGTGATAATTGTGTAAACTGCCATGCTAAAATGTGATAATGTACAAGGTAACTAATTTTAAATGAAATATAACATATAAAATATAGAACAAACACATGTGCATATATAAGTGAAAAAAAAAAATCCAGATTGGGTCTTCCAAAACACCGCAGTGAGACTTTGCAGAAAGGGCGCGTTCAATCCACTTTGACAATCACCACATGAGCCTTCACCAACCACAAGCAATTGACTCTTACTAGAACATAAGGACTCCACTACGGAATCAAATCAGCATAAATATGACAATCCTATTAAGCAGAGAACCAGTTCCTATTGTTTGGCTGGAGTTCAGTAGTAAATGTCGTGAATCAATCAATGGTAGATTGATTGATCAATGGTAACATCAACGGTAACCATAAATGCACAAATTTCCACATAGAATCAAAATGGAAGAATCCACATAGTGTGAAACTGTCTAAAAGGTTTTATTGTACTTCAAAGTATGAATACTATCCATATAAATAAAAACAATACGCACTTTGTATGCATAACAATCCCAAGATCCCAAGATGCTGTATACTGCTGAACTCCAGACAAAAAATTTGAACTGCTTCTCTGCTTGATGGGATTGTCATATTTATGCTGATTTGTAGAGGAGTCCTCATGTTCTGGTAAGAGTCCATTGCTAGTGGTTGGTGACGGCTCAAGTGACGATTGTCAAAGTGGATTGAACACTCCCTTTCTGCAAAGTGTCACTTCGGTGTTTTGGAAGATCTAATTTGGACCTTTTTTCACTTGTATATGCACATGTGTTTGTTCTATATTTTATATGATATATTTTATTTTAATTGAGTCACCTTGTTCATTATCACATTTTATATAATTGTCATATAATACATAATTCATAAGGCTGGTTGAGGAGGGCCACATACAGAGCTAAAGACATGCTTAATGTGTTTTACGCACCATGTCGTTTCAACAGAAGCCACCATGACACATCCTTCTAATGAAGCCGCATGGCTCTGTAAAACACGTAATGGCGTGTTTTGTCTGCACCTATTCTCCATAATAATTAAAATGACTAATGTCTTATTTACTCTGTCAATGTAACCCAGGTTATCGTACCTATGCATGTTCATTTGCATTGACTTTAAGCAGAAATTTGCAATATATATTATTATTATTATTGTAGATTATACCTGGCTGGGCACACGCATATACTGCATTTTGACAGAATTTGCTCTATCTATCTAGATCAGGGGTATCAAACTGGTGGTCCTCCAGCTGTTTACAGAACTACAATTCCCATGAGGCATTGCAAGGCTGACAGTTACAAGCATGACTCCTATAGGCAGAGGCATGATGGGACTTGTAGTTCCGCAATAGCTGGAGGCTCGCCAGTTTGAGACCCCTGATCTAGATAAATGTTTGCTCTACCAAATGCACCTGGCTACCACTGATCCTGCATACATCAGTTGTTGGTATACACCAGAGCCCTAAGCACATGATACCAACTTTACTGTTGCAGTTAGCTGGGAATTGGTACAAAATATAAAAAGTGAAAATCTGCACTTGGTGTAACAATACCAAAAACAATATATGCATAAAAATATTCAAAAATTGCTCAAAGAAAAGAAGCTGCACACATACCACCCTGATATATGGTCATTTGAAATTAAAATAATGTAAGTAGCACTTTGAAAAACAATTCTCACCATAGTTGTAGTGAATAATGTTCCAATAAAAAAACAAAAATAGGTAGCAAAGTCCTTTGATCTTTTGTACTGTGCTTCAGCACCACCAAAGCACCCAAAACACCTTACCAGATAGGTGGACCTCAAATTAAAATAGGTCAAACCATAGAATTGTTCTCATACAGCATAAGTAAAGCCGCCCACCTGCCATACTCCCATTTATACCACTTGATATACCAGTACCCCTCTGATGTACATGTAAGAGAAGGGAAAGGCTCCAAATAGTACAGGCAATCCAGGTGATCTAATAATTAAAAACAGGCAGAATAATACTGAAATGCATATATAGAAAATGCTACCATAAACTTCTGCCGTAGAGCGCAAAATGTGGGGATGCCAGTGTTGTATGCTCCTCCCCATGCATTTCATCACCAGAACAGACCACCAGGGGCCAAGCTAGCGTAAATACTAATATTTCAAGTATTAACATAATGGATGTCTTTTTTATTCTTTATTTTATTCTATAAAGTTTTATATTTCATTTCTTTTTTTTTTTTTTTTTTGGGTGGGGGTCTCATTGTAACTTATAATTGTCTATGTTTTGGGGTTCGTCTATGTCCTCTGTAATTACTTTCAGTACTATATTTTGAGATTCAAATTAAATAAAGGTATAAACCTGTATATATATATATATATATATATATATATATATATATATATATATATATATATATATATATATATATATATATATATGTATATATATATATATATATATATATGTATATATATATATATATATAGTCACTTGTTCTGCCTGCATTAATTTGTGTTATTTATATCTGCCTGCAGTTAAGCTTTAATTAGGGCTGACTAGGGTTAACTGAGGATTATTAATGTGTCAAATGGGAACAGATTATGGAATTAATAGGAACAAACACTGTTTGCAAGCATAATTTTACACAGGGGTCGTTGAAGCCTCCTGGAGCCCACAGTGAGACCTGGCTGTCAAAACAATAATGGCTAAACGTCCATGGCAGTGTAGAGGAACCAGGGCATATGGTATATGCCCAAGATATTTCAAATAACAAATTAAGTACATTGAGATGATAAACCTTAGGTGCAAATAGACATATGATAAGACTTGCTAGTCATGTGAATGATCTTTCATACAAAAATAAATCTATATACAGTAAAAACCTTCCTAGATACCAATGGCAGCTAGTAAGTAGTAAGTAGTGTAAAGATCACTCCAGATACAGGTAATGCCATGCAATGCATAGTGTGCATTAGCATTGAAATGATGGAAGAAATCTGTGCCTATAGAAATGTTGTCATTGCTGTCTAGCTTTTAAATAAAGTTTAAAGATTTGCAAAGATGCAACATACTTTGTATAAACAGGGCTGAAGTGCAAAACTTTTAGCATTCCCATGGGTTTTCCAGAGTCCTGGGTCTCAGGCAGCTGCCCATCCTGCCCTTAATATAAAACTCTGCAAAAGCTCAGAATTTATTACTAAAGTCATTTTATCTCTTGGCATATCTTTATATTTTACAAAGTATACCATTGCATTGTGAAACAAAGGAAAAGGTTGCTTGTTATGCAGCTTGCCTTGGGTGTTGAAAAATTTGTCTTGCAACCACATCTTGCATTTGTGAATTATTCATGGAAATTTTCTCTCAGTCCCTTTTGAAAACAGACTGCCTATTCAATACAGCTTGAAAGTCTTTGGTGTTTGGATTTTGATAAACAGGATAATAACGAATATGACTCTCAAAGTGACCACAAACTCACAGCTGTGTTTAGCTGCCTCTAAGCAAAAAATTGAGTACAGAAGAAGGTTTAAAAGAGGAAAGCAAATCTTTATAGTGACAACTTAGCCATATTAATTAAAACTGTTGCCCAGACTTTATTTTTGGGGCACCTCTTCATGCAATCTTTTTGTTATATTTCACCAGGAATACTGCCCACTAATTGTTGTAGCGGAAGCATTTCTTGTTGAGATTCGCCACCTGAGCCTGCTAGCTGTATGCTGATTGTTTGGTTTCATTGATGCCCTCTTAGCACTGCTGTATTCACCTATATCTTGTAAGTTGCCCTGCAGGCTCCTACTCCCTGCACCACACAGACTTCAGAAGGGACGTCTATGGACAGAAGAGATTTAAGTAATAGAAGGGAAAAACAATAAGGGACTTGCATGGGCTGGGGGACCCTCTCGATCATAATGTAGACATGATCAGAGATTGTCTTTAAGGGGTTAAATCAGCATTCATTGCCAGCCTATTTTTTTTTTTAAAAATATCAGACCCTTGGAGGGGTCAGTGTGTTGGTTTTTTTTTTTCCTTAAACAAAGCAGCTTTCAATGACAGCTCTCAAAGTTATTTGTTGGAATTTGTTTTTCCTTTGTAAATGTCAGTGCTGTTGCAACACTTTTTGTACATCACAGAAATGGGCCCCTTCATAGGCAGGATCAGTGCACCCCCCAGGCATGGCATTTAAAGAATTTGGAGATTTTTAAAGGTTTCACTTTAAGCCCATAAACAATCTCTCTTCCTGGCCGAATGGATTAAAAAAAAAATAACAACATATTTTTCCATTGATATGTCCCCCGGGGCAGTGCCCATCACCTCATGCTATTTTTTACACCACCTTGCATATTGGCCCAGAAAATTGGCATTTTAAATTTGAAAGATTCCAAAACCCTGCTCAAACAGAACCCAGGACAGTTCAGTTCATCCCTAGCTGCTGCTTCAGGGCTCTCTGGCAGTTTATGTGATGATAATGCGGACTGGGGGACCTAAGCAGGCAACCATGTTGTTCAGCACCCCAAAATGTCAGCCGTTACATTTTTTGTGTTATTTTATTTTTCTGTTTTGGACAAGAGACCGAGCAGTTCTGACCCCCCTTCCAGAACATGGCTATACTTTCAAAAGTGCATCTCCATAGGCATTTGACTTGAGTAAGCAGGGGCTATGGGTCTGGGCACTTTAAAAAAAACGTAGCTTAGCCATAAACTATTCTATGGACCATGACTTAGCAGGTAAGTAATAAACAAGTGATCTTGAAGTACATTGCACTTGGTCAGATCTTGCTTGAGTGTCTCCTAGCAATAACACCTGGCAAGGTTATCAGTTTCCTCTGAGGAATTGGGATTTATGACCATTGTAAAACTATGCAAGAAAAGAGGATGCGGCACTTCCAAATGCAGGAATTCGTAGAGTTCATTGCACATAAAATCGTCCGACATAGACCATAGGACAACACACCATTCAGCAAACGCGTTTCACACGATAGTGCTTAATCATTGCTGATTACCATAGGGTGTGTGGATTCTCTTATGGATCGAAATATACAAATAAGCTCAATTAAAGACAATTGACATTTGTCCAGGTTTTTTCAAAAAGATCCATTAGAGAAAGCGCTCACACCTGTACAAATAGCTTGACAAAAATGTGGTTTGAAAGTACAATTGTGTTTAATGTGAAAGAACATTAAGAAAAAGGACTTATACTACAATACATATAGTGAAAAAAACACATATATGTCAAAAAGGCATTCATAATGGCAATAACATTTTTTTTTTTTTTTCCATAATAAATTTTTATTAAGATTTTAAGTAGAAAACATACAAAATATACACAGTACATGAGAACAGCTACATGAAATGTGTACAGAAAGGTGATATAGTAATCACATAGTAGCATAACGTAGCAATAACGACTAGGATATACAACAATATGTTCATAGCGGGTGAATGCAGAAGAATAATAAACATACAAGATATGGCCATGTGATTATCATAACCTGTGAGACGGGGGTCTCATTAACGTGGGGAACCCGTCTAACCGAGGGCATGCAAGGAAAAGGGATCATGTGCCACAGCAGCAACAAATACTGTGTATTGGTAGCCAGGTTGTATGTAGAATAAGAGTTGTATTCGGCCAAAGACTAGGCAAGGACCCACTGGGTATGAAACGGAAGGTAGTTGCAACTGGATAAAGGGGACACACAACAGATTGGGCAGGGAAGATAGGAAGGGAAAGAGGGGGAGGGGGCTAGAAGAAAGAAAAGAGAGAACGCGAAGGAGATAAGGAAGTGGAAATAGGGGGGAAGGAGGAAGGGGAATAAAGGGAGTAAAGGTAACGGGGTCGGGAAGGATAGGAAGAAAGAAGAGCAGGACGATACATGATCAGCAGCAATCAGCGATCAGCATTACAATGGGTGTAGAGACCAGAGTAGAACACGAAGGTGGCCTCAAGCCTCGGTATATTACTCGAGTTCACGGTGGTGGGCTCCCGGTCCCCATAATGGTTTTGTATGTAGAAGTGTGTTTGAACCGGATCCAATCTATCCATTGGGCTGAGAAGTTGTGGATTTGGTCATTAGAAATGCTGATTAGTTCCTCCATTTCCTCAATTCCATTGAGTCTAAGAAACCACTCCCTAGACGATGGAATGGAGGTCGATTTCCAGTGACAAGGTAGGCACAGCTTGGCAGCGTTTAGCATATGACGGGCGAGAATTGGCTTGCGAGCTTTGTGTGTATCTGGGGTATGGTTAAGAAGGAAATGACCAGGAGTTAGGAGAAGATCACAGGACGTGACCTCACGTATTAATCTGTGGATCATCTCCCAAAAGGGCCGAATGATGGCACAATTCCACCAGATATGAAGCATGGTGCCGGGTTCACTCTGGCACCTCCAGCAGGTGTCAGGAACTCCTGGTTGGAATTTGTGAATTCTGTCTGGTGTTCTATACCATCGTGTTAGGATTTTATACCCATTCTCTTGGGTTGTAACATTGACAGAGGCCCGATGGACAGAACGGCATATGATTTCCCAGTCCTTCTCAGAAAGAGAAATTTGGAGGTCACGGGACCAAGCTTGTGCAAAGGGGGCCAGGGACACCGAAGGGGCATCGAGTAGGTGACCATAAAGTTCAGAAATCAGGTGACGTTGGGGTCTGGCTCGGTTACAGATAGCTTCTAGGGGAGTCGGGGGTCTTGACCATTCCCCCGAGGCAGCCGACGTGGAGAGAAAATTACGTATCTGGAAGTAGGACCAAAGTGGGAGAGTGTAAGGGGCCACGGAACGGTTAATCTCCTCCCAGGACAGGAGATTCCCATCTTTAAAGAATTGATGGGCAAATATTTCTTGATGGGGCCAGCCGTGTCGTAGAAAGTTCAGTGAATTGCCAGGTGGAAAAGCGGGGTTCATCCTCAAAGAAGTCAGGGGCCCAACTTGCGGGTTGATCTAGAGTTTCTTCCTTCACCTATCGTGGGCCAGAAGTGGTGGGCCAATTAGAGGATGGCGTTTAAGGGACGGAGAGACCGAGGAGAGGGTCATCCAAGCCAAGAGGTGAAGCGGGATCTCCGAGAAGGTGTTCTCATGAGTAACAACCGCTTTACAAGAGGAGTGGAGATTCCAGTCCAGAAGTCTGGTCAGGATGCAGGCCTTATGATAGTTTTGTAGCTCGGGGATGCCCAAACCCCCTTTGTGCTTCGGGGCCGACAGCCTGGAAAACTTGATCCTGGGAGGTTTCCCATCCCATAGAAATTGAGAACTGCTAGCTTGAGTCGAGAAGAATGATGACGGAAGATGAATGGGAGCTGCCTGAAAAAGATATAGGAGCCTAGGGAGGATGGACATCTTGAGCAGAGCAGCTCTGCCAAACCATGAAATGCGTAGATTCTTCCAGGTCCGCAAATCGCGGCATATAGATGAGAGCAAAGGCCTGTAATTCGTGTCAAAGAGGGATTCAAGGCAATGAGGTATATGAATGCCCAGGTAAGGAATGGACACTGGCGCCCAAAGAAAAGGAAAGGTGGCCTTGCATCTTTCCATATCTGGAGCAGGGAGGATGACGTTTAGGGCCATGGACTTAGAGTAGTCTATTTTTAGGTTCGAAAGGGAGCGGAAGAGTGTTAGGTCTTGTAGTAGGTTGGGTATGGAGACGTGTGGTTGGGAGAGGAAAAGCAACATATCATCCGCGAAGGCGGCCACTTTGTGGGTGGTATCGCCTATTGGGATCCTGCGGACATTTGGGTTTGAGCGGATCATATTTAAGAAGGGTTCCAGGGAGAGTACAAAGAGGATGGGGGACAGGGGACAACCCTGACACGTACCATTGGAAAGGTGGAAGGCGTCCGACAGGTGGCCATTGACCCGCACTCGGGCTATCTGATTGGTGTACAATGCACGTATGCTCAGTATCATTCTCTCTTGCAATCCTATAGATGCCAGCATGGATAAAAGATAGTCCCAGGCCACTCTATCGAACGCCTTCTCCGCGTCTAGGGAAAGAAAAAACCCGGGGAAGTTGCGGGAAGTAAGCCAATGGTGGATATTCAATGCCCTAGTAGTGTTGTCCCGCGCCTCCCTCCCCGGGACGAAACCAACTTGGTCTAAAGAGACCAGGGAAGGAAGGAGCGGGACAAGACGGTTCGCTAAAATTTTTGCATAGAGTTTGGCGTCCACATTTAAAAGAGAAATGGGACGGTAACTAGAAACAAGCGTATCGTCCTTTCCTTCCTTCGGGATGACTGTGATATATGCCTCTAGTAGTGATGTGGAATGGTGTTGGGATTCCGCCAAACTCCCGAAAGCTCTAACAAAGTGAGGCTTAAGTATGTCTGCAAAAGCCCGATAGTAAAGGAGATGGAGCCCGTCTGGTCCAGGTGCCTTACCCGGTTTCATCTCGCGGAGAGCCCTAGAGAGCTCCTCTGTGGTGATGGGAGATTCAAGAGCCTCGGCATCTTGAGCAGAGAGGGGAGACATGCCATGGGAAGAGAAGAAATTCTCGAGTTGGGTTTTCCTTGAGGCAATCTGAGAAGGGCTGTCTGGGGTGGAGGAGAGATTGTACAGGTCCTTATAGAATTCCTCCAATCGGCGAGCGATATCCACATTAGAGGAGTGGAGGGAGCCAGAGGAATCTCTGATCGTGTGGATCGAGGAAAGGCCAGTCCTGGCACGGGTGGCCCGGGCCAAGAGGCGACCACTCTTATTTCCGCGTTCATAAAACACTTTTCGGCTTAATACCAGCCTCCGATGCGCCTGTAGACCTAGTAGGTCCTTCAGGCATGTGCGGATCTCGAGGAGCTCTGGCGCAGCAGATTGAGCGAGGGACCGTTTGTATAACGTCTCAAGGGTGGTCAGTCGGGAGAAGAGATCCTGCATTTCGCGTGGTGTGTTTTTTCAGGGATGCAGCCATAGCTAGAAACTCGCCTCTAATCACACACTTGTGAGCCTCCCATTGAACCAGGGGTCCGGTATCGGGAGTATCATTGAGTTCAAAGTATTCTTTAAGTTTAGAGGTCAAACTGGAAAGAACTACTCCATCTTTAAGAAGAGAGGGGTTCAATCTCCACGTTTTAGTCCTCGTAATGCGTTCAGGGAATCGAAGAGTCATAGTTATAGTACTGTGGTCCGAAAGGACCCTCGGCTCAATGGAGGCATCAGAAAGAAATTGCAGGTCTGGCTGAGAGAGAAAAATGTAATCAATCCTCGAGAACTTCGAGTGGGGGGCGGAGAAGAAGGTGTAATCCCTATCATTAGGGAAAAGTGTTCTCCAAGAGTCATGGAGATGTAAAGACCGGAGCTGGAGGCGGATTTGACGTAGTGCTCGGAATGGTAACACAGAGGCATTAGTCGAGGAGTCTAGGAGGGGATTAAGAGGAGCGTTAAAATCACCTCCAAGTATTAAGAGACCCGCAGTAAAGTCTGCGAGTTCTTGGCATACTGTTCGAAAAAAAGGAACTTGTTTATTATTTGGTGCGTAGATATTGGCCAGGGTTACTGGACGGGTGTTGAGGCGGCCCTTAACAAAAAGGAACCTGCCCTCAGGATCCGCTCTAACATCTAAAGGCTGGAAGTCAACTTGTTTGGAGAGCAGAATAGAGACTCCACGTGACTTGGAGCCTTCAGACGTGGCGTGAAACGTGGTGGGGAAATGTTTATTAGAAAAGGAAAGCGGATCACCTGTTCTGAAATGAGTTTCCTGCACAAGTAGAATTTGGGCCCGTAATCTTAGGGCTTCAGCTAAAAATTGTGAGCGCTTTTTGGGAATGTTTAGACCCTGAGCATTGGATGAGAGAATCTTGATAGAGCGCTGCATGTTGATTACTTCCGGATCAGGTATGATGGCGTCCACTCAAGAAAAGAACTGATTCAGGGATTAGGAGAAGGGAAATGGAAAAAGGGGAGAATGGGAGGGAAGGGGGAGAAGAATAGAAGGGAACGGGAAAAAGTGGAAAGGGGGAGAGATGAGGGAACAAAAATAAATAGGGGAACAAGAGAAAAAAGGGTAGAAAAAGGAAAAAATCAGAAAAGGGAGAGGCAGGCAGAAAGAGAAGGGAGGGGAAAGGGGGGCCAGGGAAAAAACACAAGGATGAGGAGGGTAGGTAGAAGTCCCCTAGTCAACCCCAATCAGCAATTTGAATTAAACTACCGCTAGAGGAGGAGTAGGGGGGAAAGACACAAAGTGTCACGGGTCAACAACAGTTGAAAACTGTCGTTGAGGTGAGGAACTATAGTCTGGGAACGGTCCCAAATCAGGCACAGGGCGGCTCTGCACTGGGGATCTGCAGAGCAAGTATGATAAATGGTAGTAGGTGCCTCATACTAAATGGCTAAGAGGGTCACTAAACATATTGAAATAGTGTTATAATGAAAGGAGCGATAAATAATAATATTAACATCAAGATCAGTCCGGGTGAACAGTTGCAAGTATTGCAATTATAACCAAATTAAGTGTGGTACGACATAACATAGGAAATTAGGCAGCAGTAGCCGAAACGATGAGTACCATAAAACGGTAAACAGTAAAGTCAATATCGTGGCATGTCTGCATATTAAACAAGCAAGTATTAAATTAACACAAGGTATAACCAGCCCAGTCTTGTCCAGTCCTCCCGTCTCTTCTCATTCAGTACAGGGGAAATGGTGATCTGAAGGGGAAGGCAAGGGCAGTCTTGGGGTAGCAGTCTGGGGGGGGTACATCCATGCGAACCCACATATGGTTAGACAGGGGTAGACAAGGAGGGAGGGGTGTGGGTACCCAGGGGGAGGGTGAGGTCAACATAGGAGGCTAAATAAGTGTAATGTTCCGGTACCTTTGGTACCCTAAATTACACTTTCCACAAGTGTATGCGCCCTACCATTTACTTTTGGAAAGGTGCGCATACACCTTTAAGACTGGAGCTGTCATCACTCAGCGCCGGACTAGATGGCTATTTAAGGCGTCGGCTCTCACTCACATGTGTTCGTTCAAACACCCTTATCTGGATGCTAACCTTGCTTGAAGCTTCCATGCTTGCAAGCTTACTTCGCTGACGGAACCTCGCTGCGCTGATCCCTGTATCCCGCTACTGGATCATCCGCCTCTCCTGAACCACCCTTCGGCTGTATCGCTAATAGTGCTAAGTACCCCGCAGGGGAATTCTCTATAAACTTATACTAAGCTTACACTATCTAGCTCTGCATAGTAGAGACTGTTTATCACATCTGCATAAACTAGATTGCTAGCTCTTGAGACTACTGCTACTTTTCTGCACTGGGTTGATCTCTTTTGTATGTCCACCTGCTATTCTATCATCTGCTATCATACAACATTGTTAAACCTTCCTGCATCCATCTGCTACTGTCTCACCTTCAAGTGTCTATCACCTACCACCTCCACTCAACCTATCCCTCAAACCTTCATCATTGTGTTACCACATATATAAAGTCACTCTAGGAACCAGCTTGCTAATTGTGTGTATTTACTGGCTGAAATAAGACCTTCCACACATGATGAGTCATTGAGGTTGGGAATGGTATCTCAGCATATCTCTTACATGACAACTGACGTGGAACTATTTCTGCAGCTGAAAATCCACACCATATAAGAAACGCAGGAGCGTTACAGATTGAACGAACCTAAAAAATGGATTCAGCAGAAATAGCCACTCAGGTGACACAATTAAAACAGCAAGTATCTGCGTTAATACACGCACTTGCTGAATTAAAAGAAGACAATCAGGCTCTGTCGCAGCAGGTAATTAGACTGACACAACTTACCTCTGCTCAGTCCCCTGAACCCAAGATAAATCCCCCTTTGGTATTTACAGGCGATCGCAAAAAATTTCGCGAATTTAAAAACGCATGTGAGTTACTTTTTTTGCTAAAACCTCGTACCTACCTTACTGATCACATTAAGGTTTGTACTATTATTTCTTACCTATCAAGCGATCCTCGAGCCTGGGCAGATTCTCTTTTTAAGAAAAACGACCAGCTTCTCAACTCCTATGCCTTGTTCCTGGCAGAGCTCACTAGCCTATATGATGACCCCAATAGGCAGAGTACTGCTGATCTTCAGTTAAGATCCTTGAAACAAGGAAGGAGGCCTGTGGAAGACTTTGTCGCAGAGTTCAAGAGATGGACCCTTGATTCAGAATGGAATGATGCATCTCTGAAAACCCAATTTAGGCTTGGCCTATCAGAAGCCGTTAAGGATGAGCTCGCCCGAGCGGATCTGCCAAAAACCCTGGATGCATTAATACAACTCAGTATTACCATAGATAGAAGACTACGAGAAAGAAAGGCTGAAAAGATGGGAATGCCATTATCCGTTTCCTCTCGGAGTCTGGCCGTTGACCCCGTTCCTATGGAGATAGGAACCATACGCCCACCGCTATCAACTATGGAAAAAGCCAAAAGACGAAATGAAAATCTCTGCTTGTACTGTGCATCCCCGGATCACAAGATAAACGTCTGTCCCCTAGTCAACAAAAAGAAGGGTGAGTGTTCACATGTCTCTCTAGGAGGATTGACAACTTCATTCACTAACCCCTACATTTCTGTTTTTTTGACATTACAGTGGGACCAGAACAGGATTACTACTAAGGCCATGATTGACACAGGATCTTGTGGAAATTATATGGATATATGTTTTGCTGCTTTAAATAAAATTCCTATTATTTCTAAACTCAAACCTGTCTCAGTAAGTCTTATTACCGGTGTTCCGTTATCCTCTGGTCCGATCACCGATCAGACACAAGCACTTCTAGTCACTATTAACGAGTCTCATAGGGAGACTTCTACCTTCGATTTAATACCATCAACCCACTTTCCCATTGTGTTGGGACTTCCCTGGTTGCACACACACCAACCAACCATAGATTGGAAGAAACGGTCCTTGACCTTCCCTTCTTGTTATTGCGAGGAAACGTGTAACCTCCCGTTTTCCGGGAAGATTCTGTCTGTGGTGACAGATGAGATTGCACCACTATGTTATCAGGATCTTTCTGAGGTTTTTCTTGAGAAAAATGCTCAAGCATTACCTCCTCATCGAGACTATGATTGTAGCATTGATCTACTCCCAAATAGCAAATTGCCGTTCGGTCATGTTTATCCTCTTTCACAGGATGAACTTGCCCATGTCAAAACCTATTTGGATGAGAACTTGGAAAAAGGTTTTATTAGACCTTCCACTTCTTCCACAGCAGCAGGACTCTTTTTTGTTCGCAATAAAGATTCAAGTCTCAGACCTATCATCGACTACAGGAAATTGAATGCTATCACAATAAAAGATCGCTATCCTCTACCACTTATCCCTGAGCTCATTGAGCAGGTGCGTGGAGCTACCTATTTTTCAAAATTAGACCTGAAAGGAGCATACAATCTCATTCGAATCCGTGATGGACACGAGTGGAAGACTGCGTTCAGAACTAGATACGGATTGTTCGAGTATCTTGTGATGCCATTCGGCCTATGCAATGCCCCTGCAGTTTTCCAACGATTTATAAACGATATTTTTAAAGACTTACTAGATGTCTGTGTTGTGGTATATCTGGACGATATACTTATATATTCACGGACCCTGTCTGAACACATAAGACATGTAAGACTTGTATTATCGAGATTGCTTGCACATAATCTTTATGTGAAGCTGAAGAAATGCTTGTTCCATAAAGATGAGGTACTGTTTCTAGGCTACATCATATCCAAAACAGGAATCGAGATGGACATGAGTAAAATATCCTGCATTCAGGATTGGCCTACACCAACTACACGCAAGGCGCTACAGCGATTCCTGGGATTTTCAAATTTCTACAGGAAGTTCATAAAAAACTTTTCTGCTATTGTGAGACCCCTCACACAGCTCACTAGCATAAAAATACCATTTAAATGGTCAGAAGAAGCAAATAAGGCTTTCCACTTGTTAAAGACAAGGTTTACTTCCGCTCCCATATTACGCCATCCAGACCCATCCCTCCAATACATTCTGGAGGTAGATGCGTCAAACCTGGCAGTAGGAGCAATACTCTCCCAACGACCTACCCACACTTCACCACTTCATCCAGTCGCCTTTTTTTCTAAATCCCTGAGCAGTCCCGAGATAAATTACCCCGTGGGTGAGAAGGAACTGCTTGCTATAAAATTGGCTCTGGAGAATTGGCGACATTTACTCGAAGGCACCCAATTACCAATAATTATATACACGGACCATAAAAACCTCCAATATCTTCAGACTAGCAAAACTCTCTCGCATCGACAGGTACGATGGTCACTATTCTTTCTAAGGTTTAACTTCCTAGTGACCTACACACCTGCAGATAAGAACAAAAAGGTGGATGCACTATCACGACTAACTGAAGAAAATTACTTTGAAATTCCTTCCGTTCCTATAATACCTCACAAACGCATTATTGGAGTTGTCCGTTCCTTGAAGGAAGAGGTTCTGCATGGTATAAGGTTGGATTCACCCCCACCACAACTAAATACCGATGCAGAAGGCTTCCTCTACTACAACGACAAACTTTACATACCACCTACCCTACGCACCAAGATCTTGGAATTATCGCATGATGTGCCTATGGCAGGACATATGGGTATGACAAAGACTTTCAATTTGATTTCTCGGCAATTCTGGTGGCCTGACATGAAAACATCTATACAAAAATTCGTCTCTTCATGCAATGTCTGTGCCAGGTCCAAAATTGACACTACGAGACCATCCGGCCTACTATGCAGTCTACCAATACCCCAAACTCCATGGGAGGTTCTGTCATTGGACTTCATCGTAGAATTGCCTCCTTCCAAAGGATTTAATACAATCTTGGTGTCAGTGGACCATCTGACAAAGATGGCACATTTCATTGCTATTCGCAGACTACCTTCGTCCAAACAAACGGCAGAACTTCTGATGAAACATGTCTTCAGATTACATGGTATCCCAAAAACTCTTTTGTCTGACCGTGGATCCCAATTTATTTCTAAATTCTGGCAAGAACTATGTCACATACTACGGATTGAGCGGAAGCTCACTTCTCCTTACCATCCGCAGACCAACGGACAGACTGAAAGAGTCAACCAATGCATCGAGCAGTATTTACGTTGTTACACTTCTTACCAACAGGATGATTGGTTGGATCTTCTCCCCCTGGCAGAATTTGCCTACAACAACGCAACTCACAGTACAACCAAGCAGAGTCCGTTCTACTTGAACTATGGGTTCCATCCCTCTATTCTCCCTCCACGCATCCTTCCTTCAAATAACCCAGTAGCCTCAGACTATCTTTCCCAAATAAAGGATTCTCTGGGTTTACTAAATACTACCATTGCACACGCTCACAGTCAACAAAAGAAGTACTATGATCTTCGTAGAAGACCTTCTCCACAGTATACTATCGGGGACCTCGTTTGGCTCTCAACAAAAAACTTGAGACTTAAGATCCCTAGCAAAAAGCTTGGACCTCTGTTCTTGGGACCTTTCCCAATCAAGAAACTTATTGGAAAAGCTGCAGTGCAGCTTACATTGCCAATGGACCTAAAAATCCATCCCATTTTCCATGTGTCGCTACTAAAACCCCATGTTCCGGACCAAGGAATAAGGCCTAATATTCCACCTCCCCCTCCTGTACAAGTTGAAGGTGGAGAAGAATACGAGATAAAAGAGATTCTGGATTCTCGTATCTACAGAAGAAGACTTCAGTACTTGGTTATATGGAAGAACTATGGGCCCCAAGACGACACCTGGCTAAACACCTCTGACATACATGCCCCTAGATTAATCCGCAATTTTCATGCGAGATACCCAGACAAACCAGCTCCAGAGGCCTTCAGGAGCAGGCCTTAAAGGGGGGGTATTGTAATGTTCCGGTACCTTTGGTACCCTAAATTACACTTTCCACAAGTGTATGCGCCCTACCATTTACTTTTGGAAAGGTGCGCATACACCTTTAAGACTGGAGCTGTCATCACTCAGCGCCGGACTAGATGGCTATTTAAGGCGTCGGCTCTCACTCACATGTGTTCGTTCAAACACCCTTATCTGGATGCTAACCTTGCTTGAAGCTTCCATGCTTGCAAGCTTACTTCGCTGACGGAACCTCGCTGCGCTGATCCCTGTATCCCGCTACTGGATCATCCGCCTCTCCTGAACCACCCTTCGGCTGTATCGCTAATAGTGCTAAGTACCCCGCAGGGGAATTCTCTATAAACTTATACTAAGCTTACACTATCTAGCTCTGCATAGTAGAGACTGTTTATCACATCTGCATAAACTAGATTGCTAGCTCTTGAGACTACTGCTACTTTTCTGCACTGGGTTGATCTCTTTTGTATGTCCACCTGCTATTCTATCATCTGCTATCATACAACATTGTTAAACCTTCCTGCATCCATCTGCTACTGTCTCACCTTCAAGTGTCTATCACCTACCACCTCCACTCAACCTATCCCTCAAACCTTCATCATTGTGTTACCACATATATAAAGTCACTCTAGGAACCAGCTTGCTAATTGTGTGTATTTACTGGCTGAAATAAGACCTTCCACACATGATGAGTCATTGAGGTTGGGAATGGTATCTCAGCATATCTCTTACATGACAACTGACGTGGAACTATTTCTGCAGCTGAAAATCCACACCATATAAGAAACGCAGGAGCGTTACAATAAGTCGGGCAGGAGGAGCAGGAATGCTTAGGGGGGGGGGGGGAATGATCATGGAAAGGGAGGAGGGGGTGGACGGGAGGGGAATTGGGGAAGAGGTACGGTGGTCACGTGTAGGTACAGAAGCAGGATGGGGAGGGACGTGAGGGAGCTAATGGCAGGGAGTCCCAGATCTACTGTCATTCCTTATCCTACATGTGTCAATGGTGCATTACATAGCTTCACAGTTACCCTATGACACTTAAGAGTGCTCCTGTCAGGGTATAAATCGAGCGGGATTGGTCGGCTCACCTTCCCCCCACAATACAATCGAGTATCAGTCATCCTACTATATACTCTGAACAAGAGCAAACACGAAATCAGCAGTTAGGTGAGACAATAAACAACTGAAAGATGAGTGCAGAGAAAAAAACTTTCGTTGCAAGTGGTGGATGACGTACGATATCCGGGGGACATGGTTGAAAATCACCGTAGGTGGCGGGATAGGATTGTTCAGTCCCATAGTTCCGGATCTGCAGAGGGGCTTAAACTGTCGAGAAGACCTGCGGAGAGTCAAGGGGAAAAGGAGAGCAAAAAAGGAGGGGGGATAGTGAGAGGGTCCAGGGATGGTGACAGTTCCTTGCATGGGACATGGAAGGGACCGGAGAAACATGGAGGGGGGAGATGGATATGAAGACCGGAGCTTGGGAGACAGTCAGTTCCATCAGGTTCCAGCTGCCGGCTGGGATTAAGCTCCAAAGCAGAAGGGCCAATAGGGACTGCAGGATTTAGTCGGAGAAGTCCGCAATGGAGAGGACCGGGATAAGGGGGCAAACGGGAATCACACAGGCAGGAACAGGAGGGGGGGAGAGGGCAGGAGTACCTTTACCAAAACTGCAGACAGGCATCAGCGATCTTGCGGGGGAGTCAGAGGTTCAGCTTCTCCCGATGACGGGCTGGAGAGCGGAGAGGGCTCGATCGGCGGTCCTCTTTGGAGCGCATAGGGGTCGCATCGTGTTGAGAATGGCGACGTCTGCGCATGGGCATCCGCAGAACTTTTTTCAGGGGGGGGCATGAAGGGGAGGGGCTTAGTCATTATCACATAAAGCGCAGGAAATATACTTCTCTGGCTGCCTCTGGTCTGGTGCATAACCCACCAATATCCCAGTCCCATTCCCTAGGATTAATATCCTTCCCTTCAAATCAACATGTTGTGAGTTAGTGGCGGTGCCCCGCACTGGCACTGCCCCTGACTGTGTCTTATCTTGCCATTGCCATTAGTTCTACATCTTTTGACAATCAATTAGACTTACTCTTCTGTGTCCCGACTCCCGCTGCCTCTCTCTCCTCCAGGCTCCTCTCTTCCCCAGGCTGCAGCTCTGCCCCTCCTGACTGACGACAGCAGGGAATCCTTGGCCCGGCATGGGGCACACAGTAGGGCACATCATGGAGCACACAGTAGGGCATATCACAGGGCACACAGTAGGTCAGGGGACACATCACAGAGCACACAGCAGGGCACACCATATGGCACATCATGGGGCACACAACAGGGCATGAGGGCACACAGCAGGACATGGGGGCACACAGCAGGACATGGGGGCACACAGCAGGGAATGGGGGCATGCAGCAGGGCAATAATGGAAAAAGCAGGGTAATGGGGGCTCACAGCAGGGCATGGGGCACACAGAAGGGCATGGGAGCACACAGCAGGGCATGGGAGCACACAGCAGGGTATGGGGGCACACAGAAGGGCATGGGGACACACAGCAGGGCAATAGGGCACACAACAAGGCATGTGGGAACATAGCAGGGTAATGGGGGCTAAAAGCAGGGCATGGTGGCACACAGAAGGGCAATGGGGAACACATCAGAGCAAGGGGGCACACAGCAGGGAATGAAGGCACGAATTAGAGCATGGGGGCAGACAGCAGAGCATGGGGGCAGACAGCAGGGCATGGGGGCAGACAACAGGGCATGAAGGCAAACAGCAGGGCATAGGAGTACACAGAAGGGCATTGAGGCACACAGAAGGGCATTGAGGCACACAGCAGGGCAACGGGGACACACAGCAGGGCAATGCGGACACACAGCAGGGTAATAGGGGCTCACAGCGGGGCATGGAGGCACACAGCAGAGCATGGGGGCACACAGCAGGGAATGGGGGAACACAGCAGGGAATGGGGGCACACAGCAGGGCATGGGGACACGCAGCAGAGCAATGGGGCATGCAGCAGGGCAATGGGGCACACAGCAGGGTAATGGGGGCTCACAGCAGGGCATGGGGCACACAGCAAGGCATGTGGGAACACAGCAGGGTAATGGGGGTTTACAGCAGATCATGGTGGCACACAGCAGGGCATGGGGGCACACAGCAGGGCAATGGGGGCACACAGCAGGTCAATGGGGTACACATCAGAAAATGGGGGCACACATTAGAGCATGGGTCACACAGCAGGGCATAGGGGTACACATCACAGTATGGGGGCACACAAGGCAATGGGGGCACACAGCAGGGCAATGGGGGCACACATGACGGCATGGGGGCACACATCACAGCATGGAGGTTCACATCACGGCATGGGGGTACACATCATGGCATTGGGGCAAACATCACGGCATAGGGGCACACATCACCGCATGGGGGCTTACATCAGGGCAATGGGGACACACAGCATCATAGCATGGCAATGGGTCACACAGCTGGGCATGGGGGCACACAGCAAGGCATGGGGGCACACATCAGAGCAATGGGGCAATGTCAGAGCATGGGGGCACACAGCAGGGCATGGGGGCACACAGCAGAGCATATGGGCACACAGCTGGGCATGGGGGCACACAGCAGGGCAATAGGGGCACACAGCTGGGTAATGGGGCACACACCTGGGCATGGGGGCATACAGCAGGGCAATGGGGGCACACAGGGTAATGGGGACACACAGCTGAGCATCGGGGCACACAGCTGGGCAAGGGGGAGTACACAGCTGGGCACATAGGTCGCTGGGCAGAAAGAGGGACACGGGACACAGGGCACACAACAGCATACAGGCAGGCTGCACTTTCAACCATCCATGCAGACTAGCGCGGGAAGTGGCTTTCATTAAACCTCTCATGCTGCTCTCCTCCCCACTGCACCCTCCTCTCTTCTTGTTCCTCCGAGGTGATGACCAATACAAGCACGTGGGGTGGACAGGAGGAAAGGAGGGGCCGGCGGGGAGGAGCGCATCACGAGAGATCTATTTACACTACAGTCCAGCAGGGAGCACGGACCCGATCTGCCCGTCAATCACAGCTAGACGACGGGTAGATCGGGTGAAGTGAAAGCTGTTGTGGGTCCCCCTACTGGCCCTGAATGGTCAGTCCACCCTGGGGGAGAGAGAGAGGAGGGAGCCGGCGGATCACTTGGCGGTGATCAGCGCACCGGCCGCCGCACAGGCAGAAACACTGTGTGTGACAGTGTGAATTAAAATAGATATAATGGGGAAGGAAGCTGAAGTTCCAGGGGGGGGCACTCGCCCCCCCTTGCCCCCTCTTGCGGACGCCCATGCGTCTGCGTTGTCGGCTCCTCTGTGCTTTAGGGGTGGCAGACGCAGTAACCGAAATCCAGGGGTCCGGGGCATAGAACTCGCCATACCAGTCTGGCAAGTCCATCACTGGAATCTCGAAGGCATCACAAAAAGCAGGTATGTCATCTGGAACTTTCAAAGATGCGGATCTGCCTCGGAAGGTGGCAAAGAGGCAGAAAGGGAAGCGCCATCTGTAGGTGATACCTCTTGTACGAAGTGCTTCCAACAAGGGTCGCAGGGCTCTGCGGTTTTGCAGAGTAATGGGCGAGAGGTCTTGAAAGAACTTTAGCTCCGACCCCTCATGCTGTATTCGATCTCGGTTCCTTGCTTTCTGGAGAATGGCTTCCTTAAGGGGGTAGCTCACTAGGCAGCAGATAACATCACGAGGAGGGTCAGAGTCACCCGCCCGCGGGCGAAGGGCCCGATGCGCCCTTTCAAAATCGATCGGGGTCTCGGCCAGCCTCTCAAGAAGATCATTGAAAATTGTGGTCAATGTGGTGGTCAGGTCGGGGGGTTCCACAGATTCGGGGAGGCCCCGTAGCCGGATATTATGCCGCCTAACCCGGTTATCTAGATCCTCCAGGTGGCGGTTGATTTCTATGAGGTGGGATGTATACAAGTCCGAGCCCCTCTGGAGTTGTTTAATGGCGGCCGCGTGGGTGGTTGAGGCCTTCTCTGTGGCATCTAGTCTGGCAGTCACAGAGCGAAGTTCCGCCGCAAGTTCTGAGATGGCGGAATCCCAGGGTTGACTTGATATCGGCTGCAACATTTTGGAGATCCGTTAGGCTCAGGAGAGGTACCGCTGCAGTCGTCAGGGCTTGAGACCCAGTGGAAGTGGAGGAGAGCGCCTTGGGAGAGCTGGGCGCGGGAGCCGGGGAGGCCGCACGCCCGCCATTCTTCTGGGTCCGGAAGATGGCAGGGATGTTTCCCGTGAGTTGGGTTTCTTGGTCAGGCATCGCCCGGCTGGCTGAAGCACTGCGACCCAATCTCAGCATAATAGGAAGGCTGTAGGCACCCGTAAAAGCAAGTTATAGATCCCCAGTGCACGGAGCCGAGCTAACAAGCGGCCATTCGAGTCCGGTGCCAAGCCACGCCCCCAATGACAATAAAATTAATAAGGAAAGATACATATATATGCCACAAAAACACCATAAAAACAAATCGTTTTTATATGCCGCAACCTCTTTTCTTGCACGTTTGTACTTTCGGGCCACGGACCTCAGCGAGCACCCTGCATGGGTTTTCTCCAGCCTTTCTGGGATCACAGCTCTGCGGACTGTTTTGGAGCGGTGGGTTCATCCCTTTTCCCTTCCCGCCTACCCATTGTAAAACTATAACACAGTCTTTCAGTCTGTCACACATGGTATGCACATGGTATGCAGGGTAATTAAATTCATTAGGAATACATGGCTGCAATAAAATAAAATGCAATAAAATAATGGACATTGTAAAACCATTTAGGTCTGATTTCTGGCTAATATGCATCCCTGTCTGGCTGGTTATTAACAAAGAACACAAAAATTATTGTATGTCATACCTTCTTAAATAATAACAGTACAGCCAGAATAAGGACCTATTTACCTCTACCCCATAATTAGCAGCATTTTGAGCCCAAACATTGCTACTCTAGGAAGTACTGGGAGCTGAACTGGCCCAATTTGCTTACTAGGTAAAGTAGGCATCTGATAACACCCACATTTATATCCATTCAAAAGTAATTTCACACTGGAAAATAATATGCAAGTTAGCAGACTGTAACCTGACGGTATTCAAAGATAATAATATAATGGTCAGTGATTGCAGCGCTGCTTTAAAATACCTGTGCAAATATGCTTAAGCCAACATAGTGACAACATTCATGAAATTAATAAAATGCAAAAAACATTCATATAAAGTGCTTAAACAATGGTGCATATCACAAATATATATATAATGTCCATATATCAATCCTCCCGAATATTAAAGTGCTTGAGTGCTTGATCCGTGCTGTATGAGGGGTTACCCCCTTTGGTTATCTACTTACCACAATGTGGTTAATAGCAGGCATGGAATACTGATAAAACTTTACACACAGCTTCTTAGATGCTGTTGGGAAGATTGTTGCTGGTAAGATCCTCAAATATAGTGATGAATCCCGAGTGTCCTCATAAAAAAAAAACTGATCATAGTGAAGATCGTTTCAACAAGGAATTTATTGAGGTAAACAGGGGTATACTCACAAACATAGTTAAAAACATGCATGAATACAAAGCACGGCTCGGTGGTTAGCTGCTCCCGCTTATAAGTTTTACCAGCAACAATCTTCCCAACAGCATCTAAGAAGCTGTGTGTAAAGTTTTATCAGTATTCCATGCCTGCTAAGAAAAATTGTAAACAACTGCGCTAAACCAAAAATAAAAGCGGCAACTTCAAGTGTGACTATCACCTTAAAAACAATATATAAATATAAGTTGCGCTAAAATGTGAAAAACATATGTGATAATGTAAAAGTGTCCAAAATAAAGTCCATGTATGAGTGAACAGCACGTCTGGCGAAATTTTCTGTACAGGTACCGCTTACCAAAGGCAAATAATAAATAGGCCCAAAGAATCCAAGGGGTCCACAGGAACCAGATGTCAGACGGGCTCCGTATTTTGAGTGGATCTCCTCAGTGTTGGGTGATCATGTGAAATATAAATTGAAAAACGCCATAGCGTAAAACCACAAACAATTGAATAAACACCCCAAGTGATGGGAATATCAGAAAGGTGCTATAGTAGTGATGGTAAAGGACATAGACACCTCCAATCCTGTGAAAATACTCCTTACCAGAGTAATAGAAAGTGTTGCAGAAAAGAGAAGAAGACCTCCCCCAATAGGACTGCAGCTTACCGAAAGGAAATTAAATTGAGCACATAGATCCCAACCGTGTCACCGAAGAGGGCTGACATACATATGCCCTTACCAGCTCCAAAAGATGCAAAGCAGAGAGGATCCAGTTCACCTAGGCACTTCCACTAAGGGCGGTCACGGCGTGCTGACGTCACCTACACGCTACAGTCCTACGAAGGAGCGGGCGAGCAGAGCCGTCCGGCCGGCGGCTCCCTACATTTTTCCGTTTGGCTGTTCTGATCTTCATGTTTGTAAGTGTTTGCCCTTTGTTTTTTAATAAATTGTCCGTGGGTTTTACGCTATGGTCTACCTCTCTTTCAATTTACGGCTGTTACCATCTGTATGTTGAGCCTGTATTCAGCATTCCCATTGGAAGCGTCTGGTCTGGAGTGTTTAGACACTAGCATCTGGAGCTTTGCCCTTAGTGGAAGTGCCTAGGTGAACTGGATCCTCTCTGCTTTGCATCATTTGGAGCTGGTAAGGGCATATGTATGTCAGCCCTCTTCGGTGACACGGTTGGGATCTATGTGCTCAATTTAATTTCCTTTCGGTAAGCTGCAGTCCTATTGGGGGAGGTCTTCTTCTCTTTTCTGCAACACTTTCTATTACTCTGGTAAGGAGTATTTTCACAGGATTGGAGGTGTCTATGTCCTTTACCATCACTACTATAGCACCTTTCTGATATTCCCATCACTTGGGGTGTTTATTCAATTGTTTGTGCTTTTACGCTATGGCGTTTTTCAATTTATATTTCACATGATCACCCAACACTGAGGAGATCCACTCAAAATACGGAGTCCGTCTGACATCTGGTTCCTGTGGACCCCTTGGATTCTTTGGGCCTATTTATTATTTGCCTTTGGTAAGCGGTACCTGTACAGAAAATTTCGCCAGACGTGCTGTTCACTCATACATGGACTTTATTTTGGACACTTTTACATTATCACATATGTTTTTCACATTTTAGCGCAACTTATATTTATATATTCCATGCCTGCTATTAACCACATTGTGGTAAGTAGATAACCAAAGGGGGTAACCCCTCATACAGCACGGATCAAGCACTCAAGCACTTTAATATTCGGGAGGATTGATATATGGACATTATATATATACAGTGGGTACGGAAAGTATTCAGACCCCCTTAAATTTTTCACTCTTTGTTATATTGCAGCCATTTGCTAAAATCATTTAAGTTCATTCTTCTTCCTCATGAATGTACACATAGCACCCCATACTGACAGAAAAACACAGAATTGTTGACATTGTTGCAGATTTATTAAAAAAGAAAAACTGAAATATCACATGGTCCTAAGTATTCAGACCCTTTGCTGTGACACTCATATATTTAACTCAGGTGCTTTCCATTTCTTCTGATCATCCTTGAGATGGTTCTACACCTTCATTTGAGTCCAGCTGTGTTTGATTATACTGATTGGACTTGATTAGGAAAGCCACACACCTGTCTATATAAGACCTTCCAGATCACAATGCATGTCAGAGCAAATGAGAATCATGAGGTCAAAGGAACTGCCTGAAGAGCTCAGAGACAGAATTGTGGCAAGGCACAGATCTGGCCATGGTTACAAAAAGATTTCTGCTGCACTTAAGGTTCCTAAGAGCACAGTGGCCTCCATAATCCTCAAATGGAAGACGTTTGGGACGACCAGAACCCTTCCTAGAGCTGGCCGTCCGGCCAAACTGACCTATCGGGGGAGAAGAGCCTTGGTGAGAGAGGTAAAGAAGAACCCAAAGATCACTGTGGCTGAGCTCCAGAGATGCAGTCAGGAGATGGGAGAAAGTTGTAGAAAGTCAACCATCACTGCAGCCCTCCACCAGTCGGGGCTTTATAGCAGAGTGGCCCGACGGAAGCCTCTCCTCAGTGTAAGACACATGAAAGCCCGCATGGAGTTTGCTAAAAAAAACACCTGAAGGACTCCAAGATGGTGAGAAATAAGATTCTCTGGTCTGATGAGACCAAAATAGAACTTTTTGGCCTTAATTCTAAGCGTTATGTGTAGAGAAAACCAGGCACTGCTCATCACCTGTCCAATACAGTCCCAACAGTGAAGCATGGTGGTGGCAGCATCATGCTGTGGGGGTGTTTTTCAGCTGCAGGGACAGGACGACTGGTTGCAATCGAGGGAAAGATGAATGCGGCCAAGTACAGGGATATCCTGGACAGAAACCTTCTCCAGAGTGCTCTGGACCTCAGACTGGGCCGAAGGTTTACCTTCCAACAAGACAATGACCCTAAGCACACAGCTAAAATAACGAAGGAGTGGCTTCACAATAACTCCGTGACTGTTCTTGAATGGTCCAGCCGGAGCCCTGACTTAAACCCAATTGAGCATCTCTGGAGAGACCTAAAAATGGCTGTCCACCAACGTTTACCATCCAACCTGACAGAACTGGAGAGGATCTGCAAGGAGGAATGGCAGAGGATCCCCAAATCCAGGTGTGAAAGACTTGTTGCATTTTTCCCAAAAAGACTTCTGGCTGTATTAGATCAAAAGGGGGCTTCTACTAAATACTGAGCAAAGGGTCTGAATACTTAGAACCATGTGATATTTCAGTTTTTCTTTTTTAATAAATCTGCAACAATGTCAACAATTCTGTGTTTTTCTGTCAGTATGGGGTGCTATGTGTACATTCATGAGGAAGAAGAATGAACTTAAATGATTTTAGCAAATGGCTGCAATATAACAAAGAGTGAAAAATTTAAGGGGGTCTGAATACTTTCCGTACCCACTGTATTTGTGATATGCACCATTGTTTAAGCACTTTATATGAATGTTTTTTGCATTTTATTAATTTCATGAATGTTGTCACTATGTTGGATTAAGCATATTTGCACAGGTATTTTAAAGCAGCGCTGCAATCACTGACCATTATACTTTAAAAGAGCACTAGCACTTTTCACTGCAGCAAGCAGCTTACACAAGTATTTATTTAAATTATTATATTTTGCACAAAACTTAGCACTTTAATCACTCAGATTTTACACACCATAAGCGCGAGGTCCCACAGTCCTGTATTTTCAAAAGATAATAATACCTATAGAAAACTGTATCTGGGACATGGTCATAATTAAACACAGTGACATCCCAGGAGACACATCTTAGATCTGGTGATTGGTCAGGACATTTCTGTCAACACCCTCCTCGTGGACAGAAAAAGTGGGGCTGCCCTGCAGTTGACAGCTCTCCTTTACCATTTAACAAGGAACACCTGTCAAGTCATATGAGAGCCAATTGTACTATAGTGCTTGTTGATTGGATTCTGCCGAACCAGAATTTGATATGTATTCTTCGTTCTTCAACCCCTTTGTTTTGCTGTTGCATTGTTGTCTCTTGATTACTTTTGTAAAATTATTTTTCTGTAAATATTTTATTTGCAATATTTTTTGTTTTTATTAAACAATATTTTGAAAAGTGGTAAAATTGTCTCTAATGCCCTAATGCAGAATCTAAAAATCCCTGTATCTTGAACAGCACTACTATAGTGTAAATCTCTGGATATACCCGTCTGTGGTGACAGTGTGTGTTACAAAAAATAATTCTAAAATCATGACTGCTATTACTAATACTGTGAACATTGGTGGCAGTGTAAAGAGTTGGGGGGAGTTGCATGCAGAAGGTTTTTACCTTAATGCAGAGAATGCCTTTAGAACCACTTTAAGCTATATATATGATGTTATGAGTGAAGGATTTTCCCAGATGTCCTCTGCATCACCTTATTTTGGCAATGCATATTTGGCCATGGAATTCCGTTTTTTTTTTCTTTAAAGGCAGGAGCACCCCGAACTTTTTTGTCAAGTGTTTTTTTCTGGCAGTTTTAGTATGGAAACATGTTTCTTTTTTATCAAGAGGTAATAGACTTGCTTTGACTTGCAGACTAGAATTGGCCAGCAGATTGCTGAGGCTGTCTATTATCCCATTGATGCAAAACATTTCCTGCCATTGGCTAATTTCTATCAAGTTATCAATAAATATGAAGAGGCTGCAACTAATAGATCTTTTAAAATAATAAGGGACAACCAGAAACTGTTGAGTTTATGGACACTTTGATACAGCAGCCAGGAGTATGTAATGTACAGCACAACATACAGTGCAATAGTAAGAACAAAAATACACCCTTACAATAATATGCCCTCTTTCTTTCATGGTCAGTGAGAAGCACAATACCCCCTTACATTGGGGGTCAGTATAAGGAAAAAGTATCCCCTACAGTAGTGCTTAGTTGTGCTGTTACACTTGCTGTATGAAAATATAATAGAATGCATAGTCATGGTTGTTGGAGATACAACAACTTTCAGCTTAGCCTGTTGACTGCAGTTCACAAACAGGACACTAGATGTCGCTAGTGCTCAGTGATATGCTATGCATTTTCTATGATGCGTTGTATTTCCTGTACATTGTACTATGCTTGTTGGTTTATTTTCCTGCCTGTGGTTATCTTACCATGTGAGGTGACATCTTTGCTTTTTGTGGTTATGTTCTAATAAAGAAGCCAGTTCCTGTTACTCCACAATGTCTGATCTGAAAATGACTCCGCTGCACCCAGTAATCGCACTCTGCAACAATGGTTAGTGTTCATATTATTGTGAATTGAGAATTTATATAGTTAATTTCCTTAAGCCATTGTTTACTTGGCCTCTGTATAGTTGGTTAATATACTGACATCTTGTGGTTATTGAACCATCCTTTTCTGTGATCTCTCCCATTTTAGTGATGTATTTCCTCTTCCTTGTCACTGTCTTGTGGGGATAAAGATGGCCACTTGTCTCTAGGCCTCATGTAATCTGCTCGCATTCGGGAACACATTATCATGTTATGACCTGCAAATACCGTCTTTTCAACCATCTGCTACATCCTGTTGTCTGCTGGTCTCCTGCTCTCCTGATCTCCGTGGATGAGAAAAAGGTCTTTGCTGAGTTCAGCTATCTGATAAAGACTGTCTGCGGTGATTGTATTTGCTTATACAGTCCAGGCATAGAGGTCTCAGCAAGGGATAAGTCACTAATACAACACTTAGCGTCAGGATATCAGTAAAGGAAATTGCTTTGCTTATATTGGTGGTCAGTGGGAGAAATGCTGCTTTCATTGGAAGTCAAGGAGAGGAAGGATGCCCCATCATTAGTGGGGAAGTTGCTAAGAAGTTTGCCCCTTACATTCATGGACAGTGAGATTAAGAATGCCTCAGTATTGGTGGTCAGAGGGAGGAAGACTTGCTCTTATAATCCACCCAGAATTATTTGCATATTCCTGATGCATCCAGTTGTCCTGGCATATTCTGGCACTGCACAGAGGTATATTATGAATCAGGGCCCACTGGTCAATGGTCTTAAAAGTAGAGATCGACCGATTATCGGCAACACCGATATATCAGGGGCCGATATGCACTTTCCCTTATATATCGGAATTGGCCTTTGGATTTACCGATATTGTCGATATTTAGGGAAAGTGGTTGTACCAGGGTAATGCCTGCAGCTAGAGGCATCACCCCGGTACCGGTGTCCATAGCCGACGGTCGGCTGACTTGTAATGACAACCGATGCGGCTGAGAAGCACCCCCCCCCCCGCCTTCTGTGGTTTGCCCGGGTCTCCCTACCTCCACTGCCACCGCTGCCAAAGAGAAGACCCGGTGTATTGCGTCTCCATGTAAAAAACCCGGAATCACTTCTGGGTACTTGGCGCCGAATTAAAAAAAACTGACAGCATTCAAAACAGCCAAACTTGGCGTTTTGAATGCTTTTCCGTGCCGAGGAGGGATTTGGGGTCTTTTAGACCCCCCAGATCCCCCACAAGAGTGATTTTTAGAAAAAAATAAATAAAATTTTTTTTACATGTCAGAAAATATCGGTATCCGATGTCCAAAATATCGATATCGGCAGTAAAAAAACTATATCGGTCGATCACTACCTAAAAGACACACCTCAGTGTGTGGCTCAACATGTATGTAAAGCCATCTTCAAACGTATGAATTACAGTAATGAGTATTTAAAATGGTTATAAAGTACATTTTTTTCTAAAATAATAAACATGGTATACTTATCAGCTCTGTGCAATGATATCCTCCTCTTCTGTGGTCAGTCCCCCCACTGGTGCTCCTCCTCTTCTGCGTGAACCACCATAGCAAGCCGCTTGCTATGGGGGTGCACATGCAGCTTCACTCCTGACCCAGGATGTATGGATCCATAGACACACACAGCATAGCTTGGCACTGCCCCACTCCCTCCTCACAGGATTTGATTGAAAGCACTAGGAACTAATGGCTCCCGCTGCTGCCTCTCTGTCCTGTGAGGAGAGAGAGGGATCAGCACCACTGCAGATAGGCACAGCACTAGATAAAGGAAAGACTCAGATAAGCATCAGGGGGGATAGAGGGTGATACAAATTCTGGGACATTGTTTACATTAATGAAGGAAATGCACTAAGGTAAACATCGTCTTACCTTTTCAACAGCTTTTAATTCTAATTGTAACGCGTTACTAGAGCAAATGGCAATGCACATACCATAGTGCCATTTTGGATAGCACCCAAAGGGCCCTAAACCAGCAGATACCTGCCTCAACTGTGTTACAGCATATCTCAGTGGAAACAATTCACTACTGTATGTTACAGAATGCTGTGTCTGCAAAATTGGTGTCCAGATGTAGGTAAGTATTGTGCATTAGCAACCTATTCTAATGAACTGACTGCCTTAATAGAGCAGACTAAGGCAGGACACAGATGGTGCAGATTTCTTTTCTGCAATCACAGGTTGCAGGAAAGAAATTTGCACAATTTTTCCATTAATACAGACAAAGCTGACAGGAAAATCCCTCCTGCCGAGCAACTGTCTGCTCTGCGGGGAAATGGGTGGGGGGGAAGCCATCCCTTCTAGTAAAAGACAGTGATCATTGCCATCTATTACAATATTGCTATTACAGACAATAGCAATAATCCCAAGTGAATCCGGGAGACTGGTTGTACCCAAATTGATCGATCAATCAACTTGGTACATTCAGCCTGCCCACACATGGTTTACATCTCAGCTAGTTCAGCATGATTGGAACCATCTATTGCCAGACTAACACAATGGAATTCAAGGGACCACGTACAAGTTTGATTGGGCCCTCTGATATTAGAGTCAATACGCATTTACAGACCGCAACAAAACCTCAAAACTTCTACCCTACAAGAAATGTTATTTTTATTTCTGTTTGCTTCTTTGTCTGTGAGAAATCCCTTTGCTTCCTGTCTTGATGCCAAGAGACAGGAAGTTAAGGGAAATATATCCATCACTAATTTTGATTAGGGGTTTAATTATGACTGACTTTTTATCTCTCTGTCTTTTCTCATTTTTTTCTTTCATCTTTATATTTGAATGACCTTGAATGACCAGCACAAAAAGTAATGAAGGCTCTGCTAGGTTAGGATTACATCACAATGTAGTATTCACACGCACCCTTTGAATAGTATCTCCAATTTTCCTCAAGGTGAACAGCAGTTGTCAGTAATATCAAATTATCCTGTTAGTTCACAGTTTCAATGGCATCTGTTATCTGACCAGTTGATTACATATGTCTTCTAAATCTCTGTAACAAAGTCCCCGGCATTATCTTATATCCCCAATATCATAAAAGCACTAATGTGGTGTATATCCAAGATAATTCCCCTATATTTTTTCTTTGAGTACTTCTCTGAACTCCATGTGTATATCTTGTCCTACCCAACAATGTTCCCTTTCTTTTTTTTACATGGCAGTTACACAATATTCAGAATAGTCAGGATAGAAACAGAAACCTGAAACACAAACATGGTTTGTTATTGGACATCCTTATGTCATTCATATCTTTGCTTCTCTACAAATGAGTTGATGACCCAAATCCAGTATGCAAAATTGAGGTCAGAACACACATGCTGTTTTGGCTCAGTGACTTATTTTGTAGTGAATAAAGGATAAGGGTGACAAAGAGATGACCGAGTAATGAATTAAGTTTCTGTTTCATGTTTCTGTTTCTATCCTGTCAGCTTTTCTTTAAAGAATAACTGAATTTTTAGTACAGCTATGCTTTAAATGCCTTTTCTCTCGAGACTCCCTCCAAGTATTAAACCTACCTGTCTCCACAACTCTAAGATCTTCATTCTTTTTTTTTTTTTTCCAAAAAAGATCTTCATTCTAAATGTGGATGCCATTGTCTCTAGTCATGTCTATAGAAAGGCCATCCACTATTAGGATAAACAATTGATGACCCTTCCATAGGAACAAAGAAAGACTTAATGGTATGGATAGTTTTATGCGGGTTAATAAAAGTGCACACTAAATGCTGCTACAGTACCATAGGAATAAGTGGGCATGCTGACAGGTGGGTGTTATCTTAATAAATTCAGTTTATTGTAACACAGTTTTTTCACACTAATAAGTGAATTGTTGTAAATTAAGAAATACTTTATGAGTTGAACAGGAAGGCTAATTTATGAAAATGAGATGGACTCTAAATAAAATACTTAAAGTGGTTGTAAACCCCAGTCAAGAAATCTGAACAAAGCACATATATGTGTACTGTTAGCTTCTCCAAAGCTCTAAGTGTGGTTTCTCTCTGGCTATTTGTTCCTCTGTTATCAGCATGAGTCACTTTTGAGACATGTTCCTAACACATGAGATAAATTTGTAATGGGGGAGGGAGCTCAACACACAGCTTACAGTATCTACTCAGAACACAGCTCTGCATGTTCCTTCATTCTTGTGTGCTGTCTGGAGGGGAGGGGGGGTGTCCCTTTCCTCTATTCAGCTCTCACACAGCTCTCCACCCCCTCCTCTCTGCTCCTCACAGATGCTGAAGGATTTTATCACAATTGTGCCCATTTGAAGGAATGTAGTGAAGAGAAGACTGCAGATAAACAAGTAAGACTTATGTGGGATGATTTGTTTCATCTCTGTGTATCATCTGAAGCTAGTCACTTCCCTAGGTACATTTAAGAGTTTACAACCACTTTAATAAAATACCATGTCATAATCCCAACAATCCTTATCATTGACTACCTTTGCAACTCTCTGCATTTGGTTGAATAACATCTCAGAGCCGTACAGATAGTCACAGCTGGAAGATATCTATCTGTCAGGCTTTGTGGGGGTGCACTTCTGAACTGAGAGCCGTTTTTGGCAGCTCGGTCCTTATGCTGGCAGCGTGCAAAGAGTGCTCCCAGCACATAAACTCTGCCCGCCCAGCAACACTTATGTGCGGCATGTGAGCATTAAAGCCCAATCTTTTGTTGCCACACATATAAGTTACTGGGGCGTAAAGTGGTTAACTTGCAGGAGACTGATCCTATTTTTCTGAATGTCACTTTGTCTTCACACAATATACCTCACAGGGATGTATAAAATGTTTTAATAAAACCAAAGCTAACCACGGAATCATTACTATGAAAAGCTTCCCTGTGACCTTGACCTAACTTTGGGGTCTATTCATAGCATTGCTTTAGACAAATTTAAAAGACAGATCCATTGCTTGTGTTTTTTTTTTTTTTACATTAACATTCTTTTTATTGTGTCATTTTATAAACTTTTGTTCTGAAATAAGTATTGCAATTCTGGAGTCAATATAACATGTAAATTGAGAATAAGAGAATCAATGGGCTTTTCACCACACCGAAAGCTTTCTTTCCGCAACATTTTAATGTGCTTTTCACCATTTGTTAACAACAGGCAATCAGCTGTGTCGCTATAATTCCAAATGAATCCAATTAGTGATCACTCTGTCATCAGATCTAATTTTTGTACGCAATCTTCTCTAAGTCAATGTTTGCTTATTTCTTCCATTTGCTTCTTTATCTCCTCCTGCAGCAGAAATTTTCCCAGGCATGTAATTGCATCTTATCTGCTGACTTAAGCCTAATAATTGTTGTATTTTACTTCACCTCTTTCAAAAAGCCAGCTGGAACTTCATCTTGCACATCCATGGCTTTGCATTCAAATTCCAAAGTGCATCAGTTTTATGAGTTTTTAAAGAATAACTATGCTTTCCTGCCCCCATCCTCCTCATTCTGCAACTTTTTTCAGCCCCGTCCTCCAACTCTCTTGTCAATTGTATAATTGGAACCCAAGATTTCCGATGCAGACAAAGTTGGCGTGTTAGTAATCTACTTTGTCCTGCAGGTGCTGGCATTAATGTGTACCAATACCTTTGGTGCCCTAACACTTATTATAAAGCTTCCATGGCCCTTAGCACCCACACCGCATATCAACAAGGAGGCCACAGAGTCACATGCTGTGAGATTTTAGGGCCCAGCCAGTGAACATTGCACGGCCACTCATTTATTATTTTTTCTCCACTGTTTGTCACTCTTTTACTTTTGTGTGTGTATGTTTTTTTTCCTCACTAGGATGGAGGGTCTAAGTCAGGGATCTCCAAACTACAGCCCTCCAGCTGTTACAGAACTACATGTCCCATGAGGCATTGTAAAACTCTGACATTCACAGACATGACTAGGTATGATGAAAATTGTAGTTCCTGAAAAACGAGAGGGCCATAGTTTGGAGACCCCTGGTCTAAGTCCTCGGGCTTGCCCTGACATCGGAGAGGATGTGTGGCCCTCAGGCTCTTTCCTCCTCTGACCCTGGGGGAGTCTCTCTTTGGGAGAGCCCCTCGACCTCGTATTCGATGGTCGGCTTCAGCTGATCTAGAAGAACCGGGTCCGCCAGACCTTCTGACTAGGCCGACCAGTCGTACCCCCTATCCCTGTCAGGAGCCCTGCACCCTGGGGGATCAGGGAGAGGCCCTACCCCTTTGGGGAGTGGACAAAAAAAAGAAAAAAAAGGAGACCTTATCTGAAATATGCAGTTCAGTTTTGGGCACCAGTTCACAAAAAAAGATATTGGGGAACTGGAGAAAGTGCAGAGAAGGGCAACTGTAATAAATAAAATAAATAAATAAACCAAACTGATAAGAAGCATGGAGGAGCTCAGCTATGAGGAAAGATTGGAGGAACTTAATTTACTCTCTATTGAGATAAGGGGATTAAGGGGGGATATGATCAACATGTATAAATACATAAGTGGTCCATATAGTGAACTTGGTGTTGAGTTATGCTTAAAGTCCATCACAGAGGACAAGGGGGCACTGTATACGTCTGGAAGAAAAGAGATTTAATCTCTAAATATGGAAAGATTTTTTCACAGTAAGAATTGTAAAAATGTGGAATAGACTCCCTCGAGCTGGTTCTGTCCAACTTAGTAGATTGTTTTAGAAAAAGGCCTGGATTCTTTCCTAAATGTACATAATATAACTGGATACTAGCATTCATAGGTAAAGTTTAACCAGGGAATACCCGATTGCCTCTTGGGGGATCGGAAGGAATTTTTTCCCCTGCTGGAGAAAATTGGATCATGCTTTGCTAGTTTCTTTTTTTCCCTTGTTCCCCCCTTTTATTGGTTGAACTAGATGGACTGTCTTTTTTTCAAACAGACTATGTAACTATGCAACATGGTAAGATTTTTTAAGCTAGGTCTGTGCATGTGCTTTGCTCCACAGAATTCACTCAGCTCAGAAAATTTTGAAAAAAGACTCTGTGCCCTCAATCATGATATCTGGATGGGGAGCAGGTGAGCACGAGGCTGGCAAGGGCTGGAGGCTCTGTTTAGTTTCCTAAAATATCACCAGATAGCTATCAGCCTGCATGCAGACATCATATCCCATGTTCCATGATTCCAGTCATATACATGCTCATAGTCTGCATTCCATCGACTATATATCTGCTGACATTCTTATTGGTGCATTTTGATTTGTTTGACTAGTTGTCTATTGCATTGACATGCATTCAGTTTTGAAATGTAACTGTCTCTTTTATTTTCTGGTTCCAATTAAATGGTTTAGTGATTACTACTTTGGCTTTATGTGCCATCAACATATCAGATGCCCTTAGATTATTTCTAAGCACTGTAGTATTAGGGCTCTTTCACACAGGCGGACTGTTCAGATCTGCCTGTCCGTTTTTTTGGCGGATCTGAACGGTCCCCTAATGCATCTCTATGGGGCATCGGATGTCAGCGGAGACATGTCACTGTGTGAAAGGAGCCTTAAACCTGAAAAGAGTATCCCTTCCCAGGTGATCAAAATGAGCCAGACTGAAAACACCTTGCAGCAGTTTTTAAGAGTCTGACTGTGATAAAAGGGATATATTATGAATAATCAGGCCAAAGGACCAAGCCAGGTGGTAAGATGAATGTCAAGAGGTAGAGCAGAACCATAAGAGCCGGTTCACACTGAGGCAATTCGACTTTGGGGAGCGACCTGTGAAGTCGCGTGCACCGTTGTGCACCGCGACTTCGGCGCGACTTGCAGGGACTTCACATAATGGAAGTCTATGCAAGTCACTCCCAGGTCCCCCTAAAGTAGTACAGGACCCTTTCTCTAAGTCGGAGCGACTTGTGTCGCTCCTATTAGAACGGGTCCTGTACTACTCAATGGACCGCGACCGACCGCGACTTGTCAGGCTGACAAGTCGCCTGACAAGTCGCGCTAGTCTGAATGGGCTCTAAAGGTGGTCAAGCAAAAAGTTTGTTGCAGTAAGTCTATTAGTCTGGCATCAACAAACAGAAATTAGAGGGAAGGGTCATAGCAAAGGTCAGAGCAGGAAGGCATATGCCCACATTTAAAATAGAAAATAACCAAGCTATACACTACAAAAGCCAGCCACAATCAGGTGTCTGGTGCCTTTTTGGAGGACAACTTGGGCTGAAAGAAATATAGAGGATGTCATCACTGACCACCTTCTGAAAATGCTGATGATTTAGCTGTCATTCTACAACTTTATTACTTTCTGCCTAAAAGACCCAAACAAGTATGGAAATTAGGAGTTTGGACTTCAACATGACATGGCTGGCTCAGTAATTCAGAAATGACTGAAGCCAAAGAATCAGCATGGCAGCATTAGCAGAAGGAAGCCAGCAACAGAAGTATCTATTATTCAATTAAGACAGGGTGCTTCAATATATGCCAGTGTAGATGGACAACCCAAAGGGAACAAAAAGGATGCACTTGTAGGATGCATGGTAGGGCACATGGGAAGTGGCAGACCAATGGGAACAGGCAGGAGACCAATGACTGGACAGTATATAAAGTGGCCAGAGGTGCTTAAGCAAGATGAGAAAAGGCAGCTGAAAGCCAATAAACAGATAATCAACCCATAGCAAACAGAAAAACACATTTATTCAAATAAACAGTAATGTGAAAACCATTTCATTTTAGCCCTTGGTATAAATTCACCTTAAATTAAATTGTTCCATTTTTAGTCTGAAAATAATAAATTAAGACTGCATATGAGCAGACCAGATGGTGAAATTGTACATGAAAGGAATCTTGTAAAGGAGAAAATGTTCTCACTGTAAAATATGAATTTTTGCATACTTTTGTGAAGTAATGTTGCTGACCACAATAATTGCAACACATTCTTATAGTTTGACTCTCTGTATTACCAGGGCAGGTTGTACCTTTTTTTTTTTTTCAAATAAATCCTACTATGTTATTTCTTGCAACGCTTAGATTTTTACTAGAAGGGTGCCAATGACATCTGCACATACATATCCAAAAGAGCAGGTATGCACATGTACAAGGTAATTAACCCCTTCAGCTCTCACATCTGTATACCCTTGCTTGACCAGAGCATTTTTTACATTCCTGTTATGGACATGTTTATTATATAGTTGATAAGGTTGAATAAAGACATCAATCCATCCAGTTCAACCTAAGTGTGTGTCTGTTTATGCTTTAATGGTCCTGATGATGCACGTAGAACTACTGATACATGCCTGAGGTTCAGCCGCCACTCTAACATTTGGTGTGGTATCTTTTGATGTAAGTTGACAGATATTTTTCTGCTTCTTTTGTCTTTTTTTGGACCTCGTTACATTGTTATTACACTGGTTGATTAGTGTCATTTTTAGATGTTTTTGTTATTTTAGTTATTTCATTAAATCCTTTTTTTTATATCAATACTACACTGTGAGTATCTCCCTTTTATTTGGACTCGTATATGCATTTGATCGATGGTACAACTCTTTATGAGGAGATCCTTGCATTGTTTACTTTGTTCTTCAGGACTTACAAAGATCAAGACATCAGCAGCTATATGCACTATTGCTGTCTTATAATCTAGACCGCATTTAGCTCTGGTGAGTGTGCATTTTATCCATATGGTGGAGGACAACGTTCACGAGTGATTTAAACTGTATCATCTCTGCACTGGGGCACTTCATCTGTTTTCACTAATTATCCTGATTGTTGGACTTTTAGGCTTCTTTCACACGGTCCGCCTCCGCAGGCGGATCCGTGTTGCTCAGCGGGGATCGATCCGCGATCCCCGCTGAGCCGGGCGGATGACAGCTCCGTCTCCGCTTGCAGAGCGGAGAGGGAGGTGTCTCAGCACCCGCTGCCCTCTATGGGGGATCGGAGGGGAGCGGACCGCTTGTCCGCTCTCATCAGATCCGCTCCGCTCCGATTACTGAACGGATGAAAAAATAGGGTTTCCATCCGTCCAGATTTCAGCACAGGATCGGATGCGGATGGCAGCGGGTGTCAGCGGAGGTGACCTCCGCTGACACCCGCTGCCCCATAGAGCTGCATGGAGGATCCGATCACATCCGCCTAAAAAACTGACAGGCGGATCTGATCGGACCGCCCGTGTGAAAGAGCCCTTACTTGACTTTTTATCATGTTGCTTAACATTGATCACTGAGCGCTGCAATTGGTTTTTTATTCACGTTTTTAAGGTGTATTTATATTTTGCACTATTTTTGCTAGCAGCTTCACAATTTTCAATATTACTATCATTATTTTTATTCACATCATATTTAAATTTTGAGAGTGCTGACATTCTATTTTATTTGGTGTGTCTGTTTATGTCACTATCATTTTCTGTATCCCTGTACATTGCGTTCACTAACAAACACATCTAAAAAAGATTTCAATTTATTTACAATCCCTGCTGACACCATTAGCCGAGGAAGGGAATTCTACATACAGTTCTTATCGCTCCAACAGTAAAGAACCCCTTATACAGTTTAAGATTGAACTGCCTCTCATCAAATTTAATTGTTTGGCTGCATGTCTTCTTTAGAGACCTTAGGTTAAAAAATTTCATCCTAAAGCAAGAATCACCATTCAAAGATTTGTACATTGCAATCATATTCCCCTCTTAAAGCAGAGTTCCGGCCTTAAATACCTTTTTTAACTAAAAATACCCCTAATATACTAATCCATCGCCCTTTACAGAACCGCTATTCTCATACTTACAAGGTGCACAGTATTGGATTTACTTTTAAAAACGCTGTCTGGGCGCGGCCATCTTAGATGTGGGCATCTGAAGCCGCAGTGTAATCTGCTGTGTCCTTCTTCCTGATTCCAGGGAGTGTTCTGGGAGTTCTTCCTGATTCCAGCCTCCTGGGAGTGATGACAAACAGCTCCCAGGATGCAATGCAAAGGCGGAAGTGATGTCGGTGGCCGTGGCCACAGAGGGGGTAGAAGGCGGAAGTACAATAAAAATGCCCTGAAAATAAGGTAAGGGACCCCTGAAAAAAATTGAAAATGCTCAATTGTTGATCAGCATAGCGAGCACTCTAGGAATCACTAAAGTTGCAAAATTGACCCGGAACTCCACTTTAAGTGCCTCTTTTCCAGGGAGAATACGTTTAATGTTTGGTGTTGTTCCTCATAACTAAGGTCCTTCAGCCTCCTTATTAGCTTTGTTGCCCTCCTCTGGAATCTCTCTAGTTCAAGCACAACCTTCCTGAGAATTGGTGACCAAAACTGGATATCATACTCATGATGTGACTGAACAAGAGTGCTATGAAGTGGTAGAATTATAATTGTATACCCTTTTTAATGCATGCTAATATTCTTCTAGCCTTGCTTGCTGCATCTTGAGATTGCATGCTATTGATAAGTCTATGATCCACTAGAACACCAAGATCCTTTTCCATCCTCTATTACCCCAGAAGAGCTTCCTCTAGCGAGTAACTTACATGCATATGTTTAGCTACCAAGTAAATAACTTTACATTTTAAAAAAAAAAAACTCATCTGGCATGTATCTACTGTATTTTAACTAGGTCTTTTTGTAAAGTTGCTATATCCTGTTGTGACGTTATTGCCCTGCTTAGCTTTGTACCATTAGCAAATACTGAGATTGAACTACTTATTCTAACCTCTTTAATGTTTATGAACAAGATAAATAGAATTGTTCCCAGGGCAGAGCCCTGGGGTACCTTTCTTACTGCTCTAGAAAATTCCAAAAATACAGTATGTAATTGATTACCAACCTCTGGATGTGCACCTACAACCAGGTTTCTATCCTGGTACATACAATATCATCAATGCCAAAAGACCTAGATTTATAAATAAAGCGTTTATGGGGTAGTGTATCAAATCTAAATATGTCCCCAGTCTTTTAAAACTCTATCCAAATTACAGCTTAGCTGGAAAAAGGTTGGTCTGACAAGAACATTCTTTCATAAATCCATGTTGGTTACTACTGTAGCACCCTACAAGGTAGGTGCTAGGTAAAGTGTAGTAGGCCTTGTCTGCTTATCAGCAGGGCCATGATTTTCAGCTAGGTGGTCATGGTTCCCAGGTGTGGCTGTTGAGACTGGGGAGTCTCCCCACTGTGCTCAATGTGGGCTCTCATTGGGCAGTGGAGGAAACCCGACCAATGGCACACCCAGGCTTGTGTCTACCCCAGAAAGGCAGATTCTGCCGCACAGCATTCTGGGAGTGGGTATAAGCTTGAGGGGAGCACATTACGCAGCATTTTTGGCGGGAAGCAGAGTCCCAGGAGGGAGAGTACGGCTGTTTCTCCTGTCAAGAGGAATCAGGTGTCCCAGGTGGCTTGCCTGAGGTGACAGAGGGCTGAGCTGAGCTGCAGAGAGGATCCGGTGTGCTGAGGACCAGGGGAGCTGAGAGGGTTGAGTTTCAGGAAAGCATTCCCAGTCGTGAGTACTGCAAACTGCCCCTGGGGGTCTGCCTAGTGAGAGGGGCCCACTCCGGAGAAGGTCAGAGGGATTTGGGAGCTAGCTAGCCAGTGCAGGAAGAGTAAAAGGGGGTGCCAGTGTTGACCCTGAAGAGTAAAGGGGGTGCCAGTGGTTGGGCCCTGAAGTATTTAGTGTACAGTGGAAGTGTACAGCGTGCAGTGTACAGTGTTGAGAGTTGCAGCAGCAGTGTTACTAAAGGCTACCTCAGTCAGGAAGGACTAGAGGGAGCAGTGTGGTCATCCTGCATCTGTGTGATGAAGGAGCTGAGTGCGCATGCTCCGAAACGCGTTACGTCACTTCCGGTTAGCTTGCGGTTCACCGCAGCTTCCGCTCTAACCAGCTCCTTGGTGAGCCTTCCTGTATTGTCATCTCACGGCTGCGGGCCAGTCGGGACACGGAGGACTGAACACAGGAAGCGGCCACACTATGGAACATGGATTTGAGAACACTATAATGTGAGTTACTACTTACCATTTGTCATGTAATAAACTTGTTGCTACATTCAGCGGCGCCTGTTTTTTCCTCTTCCATCCCTCTGTGCTAGCGCGCAGAAGTGACTGCATACGTAAGACGTGCCCGCAAATGTAAACAGAGTTCAAACCACACATGTGAGGTATTGCTGCAATCATTAGAGTGAGAACAATAATTATAGTACTAGACCTCCTCTGTAACTCTAAATTGGTCAGGGTTAAAAACCATTAAACTGTTAAAAAATGTTAAAGCATTGCCAATGGAGATTTTAAGGTACCGTAGTTTGTCTCCATTCCACGAGTGTGCGCGAATTTAAAATATGACATGTTAGGTATTTATTTACCCAGTGTAACACCTTCTTTCACATTATACAAAAAAATTTGGCTACCTTTTCTGTTTTGTTTTTTAAAACATGAAAGTGTATTTTTTCCCAAAATATTGCGTTTGAAAGACCTCTGCTCAAGTACAGTGGAACATAAAATATTGCAACGACTAGCATTGTATTCTCTATTGTCTCTGCTAAAAAAATGTATATAATTTTGGGGGTTCTAACTAATTTTCTAGCAAAAAATACTGATTTTAACTTGTAAGCAAAAAGTGTCAAAAAAAGGCTTAGTCTTCAAGGGGTTAACATTACTGCCTTGTTTATTGTGCTCCTCCCTTTCATTTGTATAAACTGAGGAGAAGAATGTATTTAATACATTAGCCTTCTCCCTGTCACTTGTGACCAACTTCCCCTGATTATTTTGCAATAACCTTGCTATTAGCTTTCTTTTGGCATTGTCCTCCAAATTTTATTGATTCCCAATGCAATCAATAGAAAAAATCTAATAAACAAAAACATACTTTTTTTCTACATTGATCATTGTTCATTTTAGCCCTGGTTCACACTAATGTGATTTTTAATGCGAGTTGGATCGTATTAAATCATATGGCAAGTGAAATAACATCAGTTTCTATGAAGCCTGTTCACATACATGCAGTGCAACTGCGATCCAACTTTGGAAAGGGTCCTGTGAGAGTTTAATGTGATGCTGTGCGATTTTGTGGTCCGTAGACTTTAATGGATATGCATCAAAATCGCATCTGCATGCTTTTTTTAATAGTTTTACAATGCTTTTAGCAGCAGGGATGAGTCATCGATTGTTAGGGAGCCAGCAAAAAAAAAAAGCATAGGTGCTCCCCCAATCCATGCTAGGCCAGATCCCCCCCGCCCCCCCCTTACGATCCATTCCAGGCAACATGCCTTCAAAATGGGGGGACACTGCTGCCCACAACCCTGGGGGAGTTAACTTATCAGAATCTAGAAGCCCTCTGAGAGCAGGGATGACTCATTATTGTTAGGAAGCCAGTGGCTGTTGGCTCCCTAATAGTTAATGACTTATCCCTGCTAGCTGACAGCAGGGATGAATTGCAGCAGTAAAAACTCTCATTCAAAATGTATCCAAACAAATCGCACTGCAGCTGCATTCAAACTCACATTGAAACTCTGCTCACAATTGCACTGCACTAGTGTGAACCTAGACTCAAAAATGGTTTTCTGTATGTAAATGCATACATTTTATTGCATAGTTTATTCCATGTTCCACCCTAAATATGGGTGGAACAAGTAACATGTACCAAAAGGGGAACTTATCCTTTAAGGCTTTCTTTTTCAAATTTCTGCATTTTTTTAATATGACTCTAAAAAAAAACTAACCAACAAAATGAATAAAAAAAGAAACAATAAATAATAAAATCAGAAGAAAATAATAGCTGAGGGGTGAAGGATTTAATAAAATCTAATCAGAGATAACTTAGCGTTAATGAGGAGTTAAAATAAAGAAATCTTAATTTAGAAAACAAAAAATGCTCCCCCCACCTTTTTTTTTTTTTTTTAGTTTATTTCCACTTGTTTGTATCCTTTATATGTATTTAAAAAAATCTATGCTGAAAGGCATTGGGTTCAGATCTCCGGAGGGTAGCCAGCTTGGGAGTCTTGTTCTTTTTATGCAAAGGCCTACCATTTTGTAAATTACTTTTAAATTACCTAGGTTTTATGGTTACTATAAGAGGTCTCTGTCCTCCCTACTTTGTTATGTATGCTTTGACCACCTTCTCTGATCCCTCAGCTTCGTCTGAGCTGCCTTGTCATTGTCACTGTTGCTGTGAATAGGGATGAACGAACGGTTCGGGTCGACCATCGGTTCGACCCGAACATTGGGTGTTCGAAATTTGGCTGAATTCCGAACTTTTTGCGGTAAAAGTTCGGAATTTGGTCACCAGAACCGCCCAAAATGCAATGGGTCAGAAAAAGGGCTTTAAAAGCCCGTGGTTGGCCCAGAAACGTCAGTAAAAGCCAATGAAGGGGGCAGGAGTCTGCTAGGAATGTGATTGGAGTGACTACGGGGTCCAGAGGCCAATCAGGAGTGAATAAGCCCCCCAGTATACAATATAGCCCCGCCTAACCTCTAGCACTGTAATACAGAGGCTTTTGAAGAGAGTGGAAGCATGTGTGTTTCTCCTGCTGTATGGAGCTGTTCTTTTAGTGTGAAGAAAGGGATATGCAGTGTAGTTAGGGTACTATATACCACTATAGTTAGATTCAATAATCTAGTTTCTGTAGGGATACTTTTAAGTGTCAGGGTGACCGGAGTTTAGGGTGACCTAACTCTGCCATGCCTGGGTGACCGAACTCTGCCATGTCAGGGTGACCGTAGTGTAGTTTAGCTGACTCTGCCATATCAGGGTGACCGAACTCTTCCATGTCAGGGTGACTGTAGTGTAGTGTAGTTGACTCTGCCTGCCATACCAGGGTGACCGAACTCTTCCATGTCAGGGTGACCGTAGTGTAGTTTAGCTGACTCTGGCTGCCATACCAGGGTGACCGAACTCTTCCATGTCAGGGTGACCCCACTATGCAGATTTTGGGTTAGGGGTATACATATATATGTGTATATATACACACACACACATATATATATATATATATATATATACCCCTATACAGAAGTTCAGATGTCATGCCTGCCTCCAAACGCCTTCAAAAAACGCCTGAAAAACGCCTGAAACAAAAACACCCAGGTGTGAAAGGAGGGTAACACCATCCCTGTGCTACTGATATTCTAAGAAAAATAATCTGTTTTTTTTTCTGGTTCTGGACATGCTACAGAGCTGAAACTTCACAGGTACACTTTTTAGACCCCCCAGACACTAAATCCAAAGAAATCTCATTTTTTTTTTTTCAATAATTTTTTCAATAATTGGCTCTCTATCAAAAACGACAACTTTTAAGAACTTTTTTTTTGCCTGATTCATAGTCCCTGGGGCATGACCCAGAACCCTAGGCACTTTATAGGGGCATTTATTGGGTTTTAGGGCTTCAAAATGGTGTTGTTTGATTCCAGAAGTTCGGGTCCCATTGATTTCAATGGGGTTCTGGAATCCGAACTTTCGGGAAATTTGGGTGTTCTGGTCGAACCAAACTTTTCAAAAGTTCGATCATCCCTAGCTGTGAGTTGAGACTGTAAACCCATGTCTTTCTTTAACCACTTGCCGCCTGCCCGCCGCAGATATACTACGGCAGGCTGGCCCGGCTGGGCGAACCAACGTATAGGTACGTCAGTTCACGGAAGCGCTCCTGTCGGTACGCGCGCCCGCATTAGTCAGTGGGTAAGCCGATCCACGGGGCCGGCGGCCGCGATTGCCACCTGGGACCCGCGATTGCTCCCCATGGAGAGAGAACGACTGTCTGCTGTTGTAAACACAGCAGACTGTTGTTCTCTCTGGAATGAACACAGAGCATTTCCTATTTAGGATCACAGGTCTCTGTGTTGATTTCACAAGTCCCTCCCCCATACAGTTAGAAAGCACTCCCCTAGGCTCGCACTTAACCCTTTGAGTTAACCCCTTCCCTGCCAGTGTCATTATTACAGTAACACTGCATATTTGTAGCATGGATTACTGTAGTAATGTCACTGGAGTCCCCAAAAGTGTCAAAAATGTCAGTTAGGGGTCTGATCTGTCTGCTGCAATGTCGCAATCCAGCTAAAAATTGCAGATCACCGCCATTACTAGTGAAAAAAATAAATAAATAAATAAAAATGACATAAATCTTTCCCCTAGTTTGTAGACGCGATAACTTTTGCACAAAGCAATCAAAATACGTTTATTGGGATTTTTTTTACCAAAAATATATAGCAGAAAACAAATTGGTCTAAAATGATGAAAAAATTAGATTTTTACATTTTTTTTTTATTGGGAATGTTATATAGCAGAATGGGATTTATTTTCTTTTTTTTTTTCTGAATTGTCTCACTTTTTTGTTTATAGCGCAAAAAATAAAAATGGCACAGGTGATCAAATACCAACAAAAGAAAGTGCTATTTGTGGTGAAAAAAAAGACATCAATTTTATTTAGGTACAGCATCGCACGACCGCGCAATTATCCATTAAAATAATGCAGTGCCGAATCGCAAAAAATGGCTTGGTCATTAAGGGGGCAAATCCTTCCAGGGCTGAAGTGGTTAATAAAGAATTATAAAAAAGAAAGAAAAGTTTGTAAGCTTGCTTTAACTGGCATATTATTTATTAGGTCAAACTTCACCACTGCAGGTGTATGAAACAGAAAGTAAAAATAATGTTACACTTTTTTCCTGAATTATGCCATGATCAGTGTTTATGGGTGCTCTTTGAAAGGCCCATTTTCAAAGCAGCAGCTGTAATAGCTGCTATACAATACAACAAGTTGGCAAATGAGGCAAGAGAGGTAATTGCTTAAAATGTTCTTAGCTTCACAAATAAAAATAATCGCTGCCACAGCATCTAAGGGCTGGTAAGTTGAAGTATATTAAACTTTTGTTCTTTGGTTTAGATATCCTTTAGCCTTTTTACTGCCATTGCGGTATATTATACAGCGATGGCAGCCGTGGGTTTTACACACCCCCCTGGCCGCTACAGCTGCTAAGAATGTGTGTGCACTCCGCAAGCTGACTGTCAGCTTTCTGATGAAAAACATCAGGCAGCTATACAGTCACCTAATTGCTTACTGTGACTCCTAGAACTATACCCCCTATGGGACTCCCCCCGCCATGCTTCTTGGGCTCCGCTGTCCCACCAGCAGGACTGAGACCTGTATGGTGGGTGTCACTGGATGCAGGGGAGGGATGACAGTGAACATTTGCTCCATGATACCGCCTTGCTGCAAAGAACCTGGAAGCAATGTGTATAACATTACTTCGAGTGATCCTAAACTGACTTTAGAGTCTCCGTCCTGGCATGGCATCTATGTCCCCCATTCGGTGTGTTCCACTGAGGGCGCAGGTCAGGCTAGGAGTCCACCCTTACTCCATGTAATTCACAAAACAATTAGGGAAAAAAATCAGCCACTGCAAACCATACAAGCCCAGCGTGTAAGTGATAGCAGCCTCAACCAGACTCCATCCAGGCTGTTATGGATGATATGTTTCTTTAAATGCAACTCTATGGTGCATCTCTGTTGTACTACTTCCTGTGTTGTGTTTCCTTTTCCTGTTGGTTTTACTTCAGTAAAGCATGGCTTCTGTACAGTAATGGCTTGTGCTGTCTCCTTCCATATATCACATCAAACATGGTGTCAGAAGATTTCTGGATCCATACTCCTTCTACACATGTGATGCTGAGAGCCTGCTAGCCTTGATGTGAGTGTTCTTAGAACTGATTGTGCTTTCTAACACTTGCAGTCCTGTCCTGGATACTGAGTATTTGCAGCAAGGAGAACAGCATCGTGGCAGCTAACAGCATTCCACTGCCTGAGACAATGAGGGTGAGTGGAGATGTCAGCAGTAACTGGGACAATTTCAGGGCTGAATTTGAGGACTACTCCCTAGCCACAGGGTTGAATGAGAAGCCTGCAGCAGTGCAAGCAGCCACACTGAGGAGGGTGATGGGCAGTGAATGCCTCCATGTGTACAAGCATAATCTGAACCTCACAGAGGAGGAAAAGAGTGACACCAAAACCATTCTGAATGCATTGGAAGCTTTCTTCAGACCCTCTAGAAATGTCATTTATGAAAGATATATATTTGGCTGCTGTGAGCAAGAAGACTGTGAATCAATAGACAGGTTTGTCACACGGCTAAGAGAAAAAGCTGCAAGCTGTGAGTATGGCTCTCTGAGAGATGAACTTATTCGTGATAAAATAGTTTTGGGTATCACCAGTGAAAGCACACGTCGCCACCTGTTGAGGAAACATGATTTAGATCTACATACAGCAATTGAGATATGTCGCACTGCAGAAATTACTGACAAACATATGAAAGCTATGGAGCAGGATAAACTGGTTGACAATATCCATGCAGCCTCTAAACAACAGCAAAACTTCAGAAACCACCAGCATAAGTTTCAGCACAAGGGTCACCTACACAACTCACCTGGGAGGAAGCCTGCATCATGCAAGTATTGCGGCAATGTGCATGTACAAGAGAAAGAAAAGTGTCCTGCATATGGGAAAATTTGTACTGCATGTGGTAAACCAAATCACTTTGCAAGGGTGTGTCTCTCCAGTAAAATGGAAGCAAGGAAGCTGCACATAATTGAGCAAATATCCGATCCGGAGGACGCACACCTGCTTAGCACTGATATGGTTTACTCCCCAGAATGCATTGGTGCTGTAAACACAAAGGGCAAAAAATGGTTTGTAAACCTCAGATTAAACAATATAATCCAACCATGCCAGCTGGACTCGGGTGCAACGTGTGATGTCATGAGTATAAAGGACAAAATGAAACTGGCACCCAGAACACCCCTTCAGCCTAGTAGCACCAAACTAAAATTGTATTCAGGGGAACTAATGGAATCATTGGGGCTATTCCAAACAGAATGCAGCATACGTGATTGTATACACAAACTGAACTTTGAGATTGTAGACGCGGATCAGCAACCTCTATTATCGGGTTCAACATGTGAGCGCCTTGGACTGATGCTGTTCACCATTCCTGCTGAGCTACATAATGTGGATAAGCAGCCTGCAAAATCTCTGACTAGGCCACTGACAAAACAGCAAATTCTTCACGCCTACAGTGATGTGTTTGAGGGCCCGATAGTCTCTGTTCCAAGAGAGGTTCGTTTTGAACTGGATTCTACCATTCAACCTGTACAATGTGCCCCTCGCAATGTGCCTATCGCCATTAAGCCACAGGTTAAAGCTCAACTAGATAAATATGAAGCTGAAGGACATCTAACTTCAGTATCAGAGCCTACAGATTGGATCAGTAACATGGTCGTTATCAGAAAGCCTGAGAAGATCAGAATATGCATTGATCCCAAGTTTCTGAATATGGCCCTGAAACGGTCACACTACTTAATGCCAACGCTCGATGATATTTTGCACAAACTTCCTAGAGCGCGTGTCTTCACACTTGTTGATGCTAGAGATGCCTTTTTGCAGTGCAAACTGGATGAAAGGAGTAGCTACATGACCACGTTCTGGACTCCTTGGGGCAGAAAGAGATGGCTCAAACTACCATTTGGAGTCTCTGTAGCACCTGAGGTATACCAGCGAAAGCAGCATGAACTATTAGGTGGTCTTCATGGAATTGAGCCAATAGCTGATGACATTCTTATAGTTGGCTGCGGTAATACTGATAAGGAGGCTGAGCATGACCATGATGAAAAGTTAATAGCGCTACTGGATCGTTGTCGGCAGGTGATGCTGAGGCTTAGTGTAAAGAAATTGCAGTTCAAGGTGGGAGAAGTTCGTTTCCATGGACATATCCTGTCTTCTCAAGGCTTAAAAGCTGACCCGGATAAGATTAAAGCCATTGTGGACATGCCACTTCCTGCTGATGCCAAAGCGGTACAGAGATTTATTGACTTTTTACGTACCTGGCAAAATTCCTCCCACACTTATCTGAGGTGTGTGAGCCATTACGACGACTTCTGGACAAAGATGCAGTTTGGCACTGGCTTCCCAAGCATGACCAGGCAGTAGAGGACATAAAACGCTTGGTCACCTCTGCCCCAGTGTTAAAATACTATGATGTCACAAAGCCTGTTACGATACAAAGTGACTCCAGTAAAAATGGTCTAGGTTGTTGCCTTTTGCAGAAAGGTCAACCAGGTGCATATGCATCCAGAGCTCTTTCATCAGCTGAGCAAAATTATGCTCAAATTGAGAAGGAATGTTTAAGCATTGTATTTGCTTGCCAGCGTTTCCATCATTATCTTTATGGAAGGGATTCAATTACAGCTGAAACTGATCACAAACCTCTGATAACCATATTCAAAAAGCCCCTTTTGTGTGCTCCCAAGCGTTTGCAGAGCATGATGCTTACATTGCAGCATTACAACCTCAATGTTGTCTACAAGCCAGGATGTGATATGTATATCAGCGATACCCTGAGCAGAGCTACGTCAGATGATGTGGCACCTGGAGGTGAGCATGAGCATCGTACAATTTGTCTGCTGCAACGGGAACAAAATTTCTTTGCTGATATCAATCAAGCGGACTATCTTAATGTCACAGATCAGCGATTACATCAACTCATACAGCACACTGACAGTGATGCAACTTTACAAGCTTTGAAGTCTATTGTTTTGAGTGGGTGGCTGGATGTAAAAGAGGCAGTACCTGGAATTGTAAGGGAATATTGGTCCTTTAGAGATGAGATCAGCATACAAAATGGTATCTTGTACAAAGGTCCAAGAGTCATCGTGCCGAAGTCACTGAGAGCAGAAATGTTATTGCGCATACACTCCAGCCATATTGGTGGTGAAGCATGCTACCGACAAGCTCGTGATACCCTTTACTGGCCCAACATGCATGGTGAGATCAAAGACTTTGTCAGTAATTGTCCCACCTGCAATGAATATGCCCACTTACAACAAAAAGAAACCATGATGTCACATGAGATACCTACACGTCCGTGGCAGATTATCAGTATGGACTTATTCAACTACGCAGGCAAGGAATACCTGCTATTAGTTGATCATTATTCAGACTTCTGGGAAATAGACCTTCTTCCCGACTTATCCACGGAATCTACAATTAAGAGGTGCAAGGCACAGTTTGCACGTCATGGCCAACCAGATACAGTGATCTCCGACAATGGCCCTCAATTTGCAAGCCTACAATTCAGAAAATTTGCTACTGAATGGGAGTTTGAGCATGTTACCTCCTCACCCCGTCATCCACAGGCTAATGGCAAAGCAGAATCAGCTGTAAAGATTGTTAAAAATTTATGCAAGAAAGCACAAAGTGATGGTAAAGACCCATGGAAAGCCATTTTACATTGGAGAAACACTCCAACTGAAGTCATGGATAGTAGTCCGGCACAAAGACTTATGTCAAGGAGATTGAAGACCTCCTTACCAGTAGCAAATAGGCTGCTTGAACCCTCTGTCATACAAGGTGTCCCAGAAAAATTAAGGATTAAGAGACAAGTGTCTAAGGCACGATATGACACGTCGGCCAGAGATTTGCCAGAATTGAATCTGGGGGAACGAATCCGTATGAAGCCATTGCCTGGCGATTGTACAGGCCGTTGGAGAATAGGTACTTGTCTGCAAAAGGTGGCACCACGCTCCTATCTTGTGGACGTTGACGGTACTCGTTATTGCCGCAATCGAGTGGATTTGAGAGTGGCAGAGCAGCCGGAATCTCAGTATCCCGTTGGTAGTTCAGACTCACACAGTATCACAAGGACATACTCACCCATTGACAGTGAGGAGTGTACAGAGGCACAGCCTCATACCAGCGGCAATGACAGTTCTGGGCAAGCAAGTATGCCCGACGACCGTCAAGCGCAGAGCATACCAGTACCTGATGAGAGAAGCCCAGTAAATTCAGAGAGGGCTAAAGGAATCCTTGCACAAGGGCCAGTCTTCACCCGTAGTGGTAGATGTTCAAAACCACCTATGAGACTTAACCTATAGAATGTGTTATTACTGTGTCTCTATCGAATTTCACATGTTCATTTATTAATACTAAAAGGGGGAGATGTTATGGATGATATGTTTCTTTAAATGCAACTCTATGGTGCATCTCTGTTGTACTACTTCCTGTGTTGTGTTTCCTTTTCCTGTTGGTTTTTACTTCAGTAAAGCATGGCTTCTGTACAGTAATGGCTTGTGCTGTCTCCTTCCATATATCACATCAAACACAGGCCACACCCTCTGAAATGTATTACTACACCCACAGCACTTAGTTTTTGTTGTCATTTCCCCTTGCCGCTGCAGCCAGGGAAGAAGCTAGTGGAGCACGATCTGTGTTCTATAATCTTCAAAGGAGGTCATGTAAGACATCTAAAAGACCCCTGATGTTTCATTAAAAAGAACCTGACAAAAAGAGTTTATGTCATATAGGGGACTTTTTGAATTTATGCCACAAAAAATGATTGCAAAAAAAAAAAAAAAAAGCCATGCAAAACTAGCTCTGGCACAGAAAGGGTTAAGATATATATATTTTGTGTAGGAAATGTTGTAATGCACTAGACCACCCCACTTCTTTTTGTCAGGACTCTGGTATTTCAGAATCCCTTTTGCTTACCTGTTAATAATACAGAGAAGTATTTCTAAACACAGCTTCTATAGGTTACTTATTGTCTATTACACATATAAAGGTTTATGTGCCCAAGCGTCAGCACAAAGATGTTTCTTAAAGCCATCAATCATGTTCAAACCTGCCTTGGAATTGTCATCTTATTTAGTAAAAAAGGAAGGAAGTCAAACAGCACAGGCTAAAGTTCTGTATACACGGGCCAAATGTTAGGAGACATCAGCCGGTTAAAAAAATAAATAAAAGGGTTAAATTCAGCCTGTATGCATGCCACCCTGTCCGAAAGAAGCCGGCCAGTTGGTTATTACTAGAAATTATTTCAGCTAATATTGTGTTCCAAAATAGTATTTTATGTTTAAATGATATTGTTTTTTTGACTTTAGGTATTTTTAGGACTAATTCATACCTTTCTACTACAATATACGGTATTATTGCAATGCCTGTAAGAATACAGATTAACATGTTATTTGTTAAGTTAACAGGCTGGTATGGAAGCAGTGTATGTGCCATGAAGCCTTGCCAAACTAGGATTTAGGTGCTGGCATGGCAGTGGTTTGGGGACTTTTTTTCTGCTACACAAACTGGGGTAGGGAAATCTAACATCAGAGGGTTGTTACTGTATATGGTGCGGTGGATGTTAGGAGGAAGTGCTGCTTTGAGATTCAAGGCTTCATTGGGAAAGGTGAGCAGCCTATGGCCATAAGATTTATGTTGAATTTTTGCTGCTGCCCCTCTTTCCTCTCTTATCACAGGAAAAGACTCACGGGAAAAGGCTAGAAAAGGCTAAAAGGAATAATGTGCATCCAGTCTTTACAAAATTTTTGACTATTATTTCTAAATTATTACATTCCAATTTTATTTCACAATAAGCCCCCTCTCCCCCTCTGAAACTGCAGCCTAGTAATACTGCTTACTACATATTGTGCAGCAAGTCTGTACAATATTATTGGCTGTTGCTTCTGAGATGATACATCCTACAAATTTTATTTCATGATAAAAAAGTGCCTTGTTTATCATTCTTAAAGCAGTTTTAAACCCCAACAGCAAACATTTGTTATGTTGCAGGTTATAAATTCTTATATGTGCTGTCTGTATTAGTTTTCGTTTTTAGGCTTTCTTTCCCTTCTTTTCCAGAGTGTAGGCACCCTAAAACAGGAGGTGTGTTACTGTCTGGATCACTAACTGAAAACAGAGGGGGAAAAGCCTAAAAAACTAAAACCAAAGCAACCACCACATCTAAGTATTAGTAACATTCAATATATTCAGTTTTGGTTTTGGGTTTAATGCCACTTTAAATTGTGGTCTAGGTCAGCGTTTTTCAACCTGTGTGGCGGGAAGAGTCCCCAGGTGTGCCGTGGCAAAATTACCCCATCTGATTTACAAATTGTGTTGGCCACTCAGTTAAGCCTTGTTGTTACAGCGGTTCTGGTCCGCTGTCTAAAGCTCACTTCCCGCTGCCACAGGCATTTGGGAAGCTGTGCGGGCCGTCCGATCGCATCTTGCCAACCGATGAGGTCATCGGTTGCTAGGGGCGGATCAAGCATACGCACAGCTTTCTGGGATGTGCGAGACGCAGGTCCTAGGAGACGCTGGCTGGCGCGCTTTTCCCCGAGGGGAGGTTCAGCAAAGCATGAGGAGAGGAGGAAGAACAAGGAGGAGGCTTTTCAGTGGCTGCATATGAGCTCCTCTGAGCTTCATGAGGTACAGCAATTGTACCTGTAATTTACCTGCATGTTTTTGTTTTAGGTATAATTGCAGGCATGGTGATTGTTTTTTTTTTTTTAATGCAATATAGATATACATAAGATATGTTGGTTATTATTATTATTATTGGTAATAGTAACTATATTTCTTTAATGGTAACTGCACTTCTTTTTATTTTGTCTTCCGCTTGCACATTGCTCTGCTGCAGTTTGGCCGCAGTGCAAGTGTAGCGCAGGGTACCCGCGGTTTCATGTGCATTACCTGCAGTTTCCTATAGACTTCTATTATGTCCCTCATTTTTGGTGTGCTTTCAGAAAATGTAGGACATAATAGAAGTTGATGAGAAACGGCAGGTAATGCACATGAAAAGTGCAGGTACCCTGCGCTACACCTGCACTGCAGCGAGTCATAATTAAATATACGTTCTGGCTCTGAAATGGTTTATCGGGGTTATGGCTGAAGATATCAGCCATAGCCTCAGTATTATTTTTTACAGCCCGCGGCTGGCTTTCTAATGAAAGGGTTCCAAGCAGCACATGAGCCACTGGAATGCTTTCAGAAGCAGCAGGAGGGGATGTACCCCCCTCCCACCGGCTCACCCAAGAAGCAATCCAATAGTGCAGCTGGCTAGTCCCAGGGGGCGATGAAAGAGTATATCCTCTTTAATAGCCTCTATAGCCTTGGAGGGCCAGAGCGACGTCATGTTGTTCCGTCCAGTCCAGGCTGCATTTTTGGTTGGTGTGTCTTGAGATTCTTCCAGATTTTAACTACTTGCCTTCTGTGCACTTAAACCCCCTTCCCATCCAGGCCAATTTTCAGCTTTCAGCGCTGTCACACTTTGAATGACAATTGCGCGGTCATGCTACACTGTACCCATATAAAATTTTTATCATTTTTTTCACACAAATAGAGCTTTCTTTTGGTGGTATTTAATCACCTCTGGGTTTTTTATTTTTTACAAAAAAAAAGAATAAAGACAGAAAATTTTGAAAAAAAAAAAAGTTTTTCTTATTTTCTGCGAGTAAATTTTGAAAATAAATTTTTCTCCTTCACTGATGTGCGCTGATGAGGCGGCACTGATGGGCACTAATAGGCTGCACTGATGGGCACTGATGAGGTGGCACTTATGGGCACTGATGAGGTGGCACTTATGGGCACTGATAAGGAGGTACTAATATGCCGCACTGATGAGCACTGATAGGCGGCATTGATAGGCGGCACTGATAGGCGGCACTGATAGGCGGCACTGATGAGCACTGATAGGCGGCACTGATGAGCACTGATAGGCGGCACTGCTGGGCACTGAGAGGTGGCACTGCTGGGCACTGAGAGGTGGCACTGAGAGGTGGCACTGCTGGGCACTGAGAGGCAGCACTGACGGGCGGCACTGATGGGCACTGATAGGCGGCACTGATGGGCACTGGCGGATGGCACTGGACACTGACGGGTGGCACTGATGAGCGGCACTGATGGGCAGCACCATCAGTGCCCACACTCAGTGCCCATAGTGCTGCCAGTCAGTGCTCATCAGTGCCTAGATGAGCAGGCACTGATGGGCACTGACTGGCAGCACTATGGGCACTGATTGTGGGCATTGATGGGGGCACTGATGGCGGGCACTGTGGGCACTGATGGGGGGGCACTGTGTGTATGTTTTTACCTTTAGTAATCAGGGCACTGGTGATCAGTGCCCTGATTACATTCCTGTGTGTCCCCGGCGCTGTAAGGCTCCACCTCCTTCCTCACACTGCAGGCTCCGTGTGAGGAAGGAGCGCCGGCGATGAGAGATGATCTCATATGTTTACATATGAGATCATCGCTCATTGGACGGCCCGATCACGTGGTGAATGGCCGCTGTGATTGGCCATTCACCACGATCTGTGATCACAGATTTTCCCCGCTGCGCGCTCGCGGGAGCGCGCGGGGGGCGTGTCTCTGGGAGGCCGTTTAAAAACGGCCTCCCGAAAATTCAAGTCCGCGCTGCAGCCGTATATAGGCTGAAGCGCGGATGGGGGGAGGTTAAAGTGTGCCTTGGGTGAAAAAAGGTTGAAAAACACTGGTCTAGGTAAACTGCTTACATACTTTGCAGCGAGTCTGTACAAAATGTCTGGCCATTGTCTCTGAAATAATAAACTCTACACATTTTATTCCATTATTAAATCTGCCTTTGCTATCCCTCTTAAGCTGTGGCCTACTAAAGTGGCTAACATACTGTGAATCTAATTAGTACAGTGTTTCTGGCTATTGTCTCTAAAATAACATGCTCTAATTTTTATCTCACGATAAGATACCTACTAAATCTGCTTATATAGAGTTCAACAATATACTCTACATATACTGATATATATAATAATATATATTATTATTATAATAATATATATCATATATACTGAAATAATATAATACTATATTTTATTGTCATGGTAAAAGCTACCCAGCCATTCCCTCTTAAACTGTGATCTACTAAAGCAACTTATATAGTGTCCCTCCAGTCTGTCATTTTAGAAATGATACACTCTCATTTTTATTTCACTATAAAATCTGCCTCATCTTCCCATCCTAATTCCCATCAACAGTGCAATATTTATTTTTATTTTTTGTTAAAATAATTTGAAAAATTCCCAATGCGTTTACTTCAGACAGTGAACAGGAACTATAGGAGGTACTCTGACTATACTGGCTCCATATAAACTGCTGTTTCCATGTCCTTTAGTGCTTCAAGAATCTGTTGTTTTTTGCTAGTATCTCCAAATATTTTCTACAATGTATTTTTTTTTTGATACTCTATAAGTTATCTTAAAACCCTGTACTCTCTGATAAAAGTAAAAGTGCCAATTGCTAGTGAAGTGCCTCTAAACCCAACATTTTTCACCTGAAAAATGTATAATGGCTGCCTCTGTTTGAATGCCCTCTCTTTAAATAAAAGCATTCAAGAGGGGCCATCATTATACACGTCTTATTGCAGTTTTCACAATGTTAGCAGAGTACTACCCACGATGAAGACTTTTTGATGGCAAAACATGTTGGGTTTTGAGGCACCTCACTAGCACTTGGAATTTTACTTTTTATCAGAGAATACAAGTTATTTAGGAAACGTATGGAGTACCAAGACAGTTAAGAAAATGTTAACTATACTAGGCTGGGATTGAAACACTCTATAAGCATCAAGTCAATAGGAGGGATGGGTGCCATTTTCCCACTTATAACCTGGAGTGAGCCAAGATCGGTGTATTGCTGCTCTCTTGGGATGAGAATGTATTTCTATACACTCGGCATTGAGGTTTGTACGGGGTCATCAATCTAGTATTTTTTATACATGGCTCAGTGTGTACCGAGCAGTTTGATGCTGTCTAATTTAGGAATACCTGGCTGCTTGAACCAGTACCACTGTTTTGAATCTGAAGCGCTGTTATCTACTGTATAGGAAAGGTGCATGACGCATCTGGTTATGCTGTTCCACATTTGTTTATTCACCAGCTGTGGGCAGATTATGTGCATTTATACAGTCAACCATACACAAGGTATCTTACCATACATAGTTAATGTTTGGTTATAAGCTAGTGGTTGAATATTTCAGGTTCCATGTATAGTTTTATTTTTCTTT